>NC_140588.1:336451320-336926320 GCF_964204655.1 Triturus cristatus | reverse complement strand
CAAATGGAAGGTGATCTGCTTAGGTAGTCGGCCCTTGTGTTGTGTACTCCAGGAACGTGCTCTACCTGCAGAGCTATGTTGTGTAGTAAGAGCCAATTCCACATATCCTGGGCCTGAGCTGACAGGGATTTTGACTTCGTGCCACCTTGCTTCAGAGGATAAAACATTGTTGTCATACTGTCGGTTCTGACAAGGACCGGCGAGCCACAAATTCTGGGAAGAAAGGCTTGAAGACCCAGGAATACTGCTTTTAATTCCAATACATTGATGTGTAGAGTTGCCTCTTGAGCTGACCAATGACTTTGAATCTCTAGGTCTTGTAAATGTGCTCCCCACCCTTGTAAGGAAGGGTCTGATGTCATGACGTAACTGGGAGACTGGAGGTTCGAAGAGGAGACCCTTTGTTCAGTTGTTCCTGATTCCCCACCATGACAGTTCGCGTTTAATCTGGGTGTTGATTTTGAGTGTGTCCTCGAATGAACCCAGGGCTTGAACCCATTGCTTGTCTAGAGATTCTTGCAGTGGTCTCATACGCAGACGACAGTTGGGAACCAATGGGATGCAGGATGACATAATTCCCAGCAAAGATTTGAAGATCCTGATTGAAGTGGACTTTTTTGATTTTATTGATGCTGTTAAACGCAAAATCTTTTGTATTCGTTCTTCCGAAGGGTATGCTTTCGCTTCCCGAGTATTTAACATTGCTCCAAGGAATTGAAGTGAGTGTGCCGGAATAAGGGAAGACTTCTCTTTGTTTATCCGAAGCCCTAGTTCTTGGAATAGATCCATGCAACTTATTAGGGACCGTTGCGTTTCCTGGTACGAAGCGCCTTTTATCAGCCAGTCGTCCAAATATGGAAAAATCTGGAGACCTTGCTGCCTCAAGTGTGCTGCGATCAGCGCCATACACTTTGTGAAAACCCTTGGTGCAGATCTGAGGCCGAAGGGCAATACTTTGAATTGGTAATGGCGCCCCGCCACCACGAACCGCAGATACGGTCTGTGCTTTCTGTGAATTGGGATACGGAAGTACGCATCCAAGAGGTCTAAAGATGTCATGTAATCTCCTCTGCGTAGTAAAAGGAGGATTTCTTGCAAAGACAGCATGCGGAACAAAATTTTCTTTATGTATTTGTTCAGATCCCTGAGGCCCATTACCTGCCTCCATTTGGTAGACTGCTTTTTCTTTAGAAGAAAAAAGTGCGAATAGAATCCTTTCCCTTGTTGTTCTGGGGAAACTTCTTCTATTGCTCCTTTCACAATAAGAGCTAAGACTTCTGCCTTGAGGTCTGAAAGATGGTTCTGCTTTCTGTGAATAGGAGGTTGAGATGGAGCTTTTTGCAAGAATTCTAGGGTGTGGCCCTGGTCTATAATATCCAACACCCATTTGTTATTGACTGCCAATGATTGACATAACGAGAGGTAATGAATCTGCTCGATGTGATATGGGGCCGGAGGCGCCTGAAGAACGTCACTGACTCCTACCGGAATCCTGTGTCTTTCCTTTCGTAGCAGGTTTCCTCCTAGCCTGCTGCTGATAGTTGGTGTTAGAGGACTGATACTGCTGATTGTTGGAGAATTAGCGGTACCCCTGCTGTTGGTAAGGTTGGTACCGGTTTGATTGAAAGGAGGAACGCTGATGGTATTGTCCTCTCGATCCACTGCCACGAAAAGATTGAAAACGGCCCTGTTGTAAGGACCCCAGAGCTCTAGCCGTGTCCGTGTCTGCCTTTATCCCCTGAAGCGCTTCATCAATGTGTTTACCGAAAAGACTCTCCCCATCCAAAGGCAGGTCCATGATTTTTGCTTGGACTTCAGGTCTGAAAGATTTTTGGAACGTCTCTGAGCTGCCTGTATAACAACAACGGACTCAGGACGTGGATGTCCAATCAGGTACGCTGGGGAAGTCTCTCGGAGCACAGTATTTTTCAGTTTTTGGAATTGAGGCTGGTACTGAGGCCAGATTCTTCATTAATTTCATACCTTCATCCCCTATATGCTGGATATCGGGATAGCTCTTATAGATTTTTGAGATGTTTCCTTAAAATCATAAAGAAAACATTAATTCTCCATTACAGGTAATGAAAGTTCAAACCTCTTCGAGGCTTTTTCCATCAGATCATGGAAACTGGCAATGTCTTCTGGCGGGGAGCTCGCCTTTGTTAACTGTGATGAAGGTGATGTTGGAACAATATATTGATCCCATTCATCTTCTATGTCATCTTGGGGTATCTCCCCTTCCTCCGTTTCGTCTTCATGATCACTCTCTACGAGATCATCCCGAATAGTTATTATTTTCGGGGTTTCTACTCTTTGCACTGGAGGCGAAGATTTAACCACTGGAGTCTGAACTAATGTTTGAGGAATATTTGCTGAGATGGAAGTCGGAGCATTATCTTCTGGAAAACACCGATAATAGCGGTTTATCATGTGCCTTAAATCAGTTATTAAGGATATAGGCACTGACAGAGTCCTCCTGGACATTGGGATTCACTTCTTCCTCTTCCTCATAATTATAAGCCTGATGGAAAGATTCTTAACGTTTAGATCCTTGAACCGGACGATCTTTAAAGGAGAATTGTTCCTGAACTTCCTGGAACTCTTCTTCATCTGACTCTTGACTTTTAATGTGTAATTGAGAGGGACTATAGGCTACACCATAAGGCCCTTCGTCTTCAGACTCCTGACAATCCAGAATAGTGGATGAAAGAAGCTGTGACATTTTTGGCGTAGAAAACTCTGCTTTCCTGCCCGTCGACGAGCCCGTCGACGGAGCAAAACGTTTAATTGAGATGAATGTGGAGGACTTCGTAGATGGAGATTTAAAAACAGTCACCGTCGGCGGCTTGCTCGACGACGGCATCGTCGACGGCGTAGATGTGGACGTCGACGATGGCCTCACACTCACCGTCGACGGAGTCGTCGTCGTAACTGCTGTCGACGACGCAGTCGTCGTCGAGATGGTCGGAGTCGTCGGCGCCTTCGCAGGCGAGCTGACAGTAATTTGTTTAGACTTCGTCGATGACGACGGAGCCTTCGTCTCCAAGGAAGTTCTGTGTGGAGTTTGAGGCAAAGAAGAAGAGTATGACTCTCTTTAGATCTTCCAGATTTTTGCCTTTTTTGATTTACAGGCGTGCTTCTCTGTCCTTAAGTGTCTTTGCAGAGAAGGTACGACAATGCTTGCACTCCTTTGGAACGTGCTTGGGGTACAGACAGTACAAGCACTCGTTGTGTGGATCCTCAGAAAATAATCTGGTTTTTCCACAGGATTTGCAAGTTCTGAAGAACCTCTTTTTAGAGTTTTCAGACATCTTGAATAAAATAGAGATGAAAAAATAAGTACCTCACTTCCAACTGTTGAAGGTCAAAGGTTTAGCAAAGAAACAAGCTGAGCTAGGCTCAGGGAGACTCCTTCTCACATGATGGCGGTTGGAAATCTGAGGTATGGTGGCTCTGCTGGGGATGGTGTATCTCAGGACTGGCTGCTGATTGGCTGTTTGGACCACATAATGAGGTTGAGTGGTTACACAAGGATATACTCTCTATGGTTTCCAGGCAGTTTTTCTTTTACTGCTATGGTTATTCTTTTACCGTGAGCCTCCCACCATGACGACGGGGGAAGCTACAAGCATGTGAATCTATGTAAGATTCAATACTGGAGAACAATTTATTTCAGGGGGAAAGTGGATATATATTTTTCTAAATTTGAAATAAACTGTACTCAAACCTGACGCTCTTTTGATCTCTGGCCGGGGTCAGAGCAATCAGGCGCGGGCGCGAGGCCTTGGGTGAGTGATTGCTGGCGCTTTATGGTGACTCGGACAGCCTACAAACATTTTGCTGACTTATGGCCATATATCAGCCCCTTTTCAATGTCTTAACCTGCTGCACTTCGGGGGCACTCCACGGCCACGCGTCTAAATATACGATTGGTAGATTTGATTAAAAAGGTGGACAGGAGGAAAAGCCACACGGAGCCGGGACTCGAACATATGAGTTCCCACTTGTGTAAATTTAGAGCGGCTTGGATTGATTCAGGCTGCCTGGGGTTGGGCATTAAACGCGCAAATGAAATATGTAATAAATTAGGTGAGGTAGGCAGGTGGGGAAAGGGCATAGGAGTCTAGGACAGAAGGAGAGAGCCTTGGAGAGGTGCAAGGAGACGCGGCGCAGGAACAATTTGCTCTTTCTAAATCCTCACCTTTAACCCCATCATTGTTCTGTACCTATTTTGTTCTATCGTCCTTGAAGTAGTGTGTCGATTGCTGTACATTGTAGGGTGAATTCGGACTAATTCTGTTGGGATAAACAAACGAGTGCTGCTAATTTTGGAGTAATGAGCATGGAGTTGTTTATAGTTATTGGTAAGTCTCAACCAGGTCAAAATCCGGGTTTTTATAGAGGATTTAGTGCCCAGAGCCAAATATGGTGGAAATTACACGGGGAAAGCCTAGTCCTGTTTTATGATTACCAGCTGAAACTTTTCGGGATTTTTCTAACTTTTCCTGAAGTTTTGAGGGATAGTTAATTCAAAACATTGTTTCTACTAGCATTTCTGCCAAATTCTCACAGCAAGAAAAGACTGAAAGGGCCATAGATTTTTGTCAAAAATGTAATGGGAAATAAACGGCATTGCTACTAATAACTCCTGAAGCCTAGGAGAATACCGAAGCTACTGGTGACAGCGGAGGATTGGCGGGTTGTGGCTCATGTCACCTGATCTGCTGCGACTGCAGGAACGAAGCACAAGGACAGAGAAGGGTGAAGCGAAGCATGGACCGGGTAGCAGTGTAGGGGAGGGGAGAGTGAGTGCCGAGGTAGGAGGATAGTAAAGAGCATCTTAGGGGCGGTGTCACACCAGGAATTTAAATTGAAAGTTAACCCTGGAGTCTTGAGCTTATAGCACAAAGAGGAATTGAGAATACTGCAGCACACTGTAGGACACGCAAAGGCACAAGGCAGAGAAGAAGTGGCCGGATGGGGCGACAATGTGGAAGATCACTCGGTGTGACCTAGGAGGTAAGTGGGAAGCCACTATGGTGCACGTTCCATGATACAGCATTCACAGTCCAGACAGACCTAAAAACAACGTAAACACAGCAGTAAGAACAAGTTGTCAGTGAAACGCTGTAATATTTGAATACAAGGTGGGGGAGTGCAGCACAGCTCCTGTGGGAGATAGAGTGCAGCTATGTACACGCAGGTTATGCAAGGTAACAAGCGCACGCGCTGAAAGTTTAAAACAAGCTGCGAGACGCGCTCTGTGGTGGGGAGGGGTATTGAAGCGAGGTGCGCGCGCTTGGCCGAGCGAGAGGAAAGCCAGATGGCGCCTCTGCTCGTGCTTGTGCACGTAACCGCACACTGTATGCCACACAAAGCTGTGGTCGGACTTTGAAAACTCAACTCCTAAATGTCTCGCCAGAGCCGTGCATGCGCTGGCTCAGGCGAGACCTAAAAAGGTGTTTTGTCGCGCCATGTCATTTTGTAGGCGCACGCAACACGCACTGGTGCACCTACAAAGTGACACAAACACTTTTTTTTGTTAACTTTCAGACAGACCCAAGTTTGATCAGTAAATATAATAATAATACAAAAAAGTAGAGCAAAAGAGTTGGGTTTTTTTAGGCTCGTGATGGAAGCAGCACAGACCAATGGAGGTGGAAGGGTAGCAACAAGGAGGGCAACAGTGAAGAAGGAAGCAATAGGGGAGGGGTAAAGCAACCCTGCAACAAAAGGGCACAGTGGAAGGTCACAAGTAATGGGTCCATGCTCCAGTGAAGGGAAACTGTTTTACACACTTCACCAATATTGCTTCATTCAAAGGTAACAACAATGGCATTGCCTCGCTCAACAAAGTCACGCTGCAAATGGAATATCTTGCTTACTTATATCTCCACATGTCTAAAGAGTGACTTTGTATCACCCGACATGACCTAAATCAATTACGGCCAAACATCTCAACACTTTCAACACCAAATCCTTTGTCTCATTAGCTGAGCTGTCTTGTATTAGTTCTCAATAATCCCTCTATTGATTCTCTTATACTGCAATGTCTAGCAAGCGCCTCTAACATTCTCTCATGTCCGCTGGGCTCCTACAGGACCACACTAGCACTTTTTAGGACTGGTCTTTGAGAAAGCTTTACTGTCCCACACAATTACTATTTTTGCCAACATAAAGAGCATACCTAATATACATACATAAAGGGGCTTTTGGTGAGCCAGCATCATTCATTTGCCTGTTAAATTGCTAATTGTTAAATTTACATTTTGCTTCAACCTACAGAAAGGGGCTATAGGTCAACCTACTTTACCATTGTGCCCTTCGGTGTGAGCGATGGAACAAAGTCTCAGGCACTGTTCATATTTGCCTAAAAATAAATCCTCTCTCTTAAACTGCAAAGTAGATTAAAATTGTACTTTTTAAATTCGATTTTTTGAATTAACATGAAATACAGGCTATTTAAATTGTATGCACTTCTTTTTAAAGTTTATGGTATAAAGTGTTAAATTTACTTTGTAAAATGTAGCTGCCCGAGTACTTAGTTAGGTAGTGATCTTTTATTGCCTCGATCACAAATAATAATCAAATACATGCCACAGCTGAAAGGCTTACTGTTTAAAAATTATCACTTGCAATAAAACAGCCGCTTCGGTGAATGTTTTTTTAAGGTAACATTTTTATTGCGTAGATAAGGCGGCCATATTTAGGTGATGGCATCTTTTCTTTTTTTCAATATTTATGGCATAAGCTCACAATTAAATGAAAATAACCACCACACCAGCTTGCCAAGGCCAGACGTACTTGACTTGTCAATGCTGGTTTCATACAGCTTTTACACCGGTACACTAACAAACTTCAAGAGAAGCACAGACTAAAGCCCAGTTGATAATGGAAGTTGACCGTTTCTGTAACATCCGCCTTCTATCCATCACTATTAATTTCAGTTCCATGGTACATAAGCACTTATTATTAAGCTACTTCCCCTCCACTTTAAAGCCTTCTTAAAATACAGCCATCAAGTATCAATTACAGGGGGAAAACACAATACACAATTTAAAGCTCATTCAATAGATACATACGGATGAAAAACAATGGCACCCAAATCTCATCTAATTTGCTTACTTCAGGGTCTACTGCACAATCCCATATGGCCTGTGTAGCACTCATGAGAATCTTCATGGAACATAAGATAACAATGATACACTGAAGGGATGAAACGGTACACAATGGTATGTACAGAATACCACAGTGCAGTTAATACAAAGGGGAACACAAACCTGAACAGCAATGGACTAAAAACAAGATTAGAGCAAGAGGATCTCAGACTGACATTGGCAGCTGGTCAGAACCACAGGGAGTAAGGTAGCCACAAATTAGGATGGAGATGAGAGAACTCGAAACCTGAAGGGTGAAATCAACCTTTTGGAACGGTCGGACATTTCAAGGCCATGAAGTGGCTACAAGCAGGATGCTTCCACACAGGAAAGGCAACATGAATACCAATTATAGATTACGAACCATAATATGAAGAGCAGCATGTTTTCAGCCAACAGCCAATAACAAAAAAAACCTGTGACACTGTCCACATATAAAGAACTCGACTCTGTTCCCAGCTGAGTTGTCGTTAACACAGAGGGTTTGAGTTCCTCTGTCTTTTCACTGACTTTTGGAACTCGGTCATTAATTGTGTCCCAATCAGTCCAAAGTGAACGTGGCTTCATGCGTATGCCATCCTCTCTGAGGAAACGTTTTGTCATACCCCACACATTTAACAGATAACAGATCTCGCCTACTCAACTTCTTGAATACTTGAATGCCTGGCTTCCAGACTGCATACCAATCAAAATCGCCCACAACCTACTCGCATCAACCAATAATTCAACCTTATTTTAAGAAGATGAACATATATGCTGCAGGGCGGATACCCCAAAATGTCATGATGGGTTATATATTTATGTATTTATTTTAAGACTGGCCTCAAGGCACAGTGAAAGAAACAAACAAAAAACACAATGTCCATCAAGATAGGTGCATCAACACTAGGTAGGGAAGGGCAGACTAGATAGGCCAAGGTATCCAGATCAGATTAAATGTTCTTATGTGTATTTATGCTTGAGAAGCAAAACTATCCACTAGTATTTACTTCAGCTATTCGTTACTTCGAACGTGGACATCACAATCACCCAACATAGCTCTAATGATCAAATTACTAGGACTGGAACTTCAACAGTACATCTGCCAGCCTATGAAATAGCAGGTCGAAGTAACAGTCACTGGATCTGTGAAGGCCAGGGATGAAGTAATGATCACTGGTAGTAAAGGTGGGTGAGGTGATAGCAAATGTGGCAGAACGAGAATGACAAACAATGCCTCAAATGTTTACATTTGGCCAGGTTGATGGAAATATGCTATTCAAAGCTAATACAAGACTACACTGTGGGGGAGACTTACACCGATTCAGCATCCAACATGGTGCGTTCTTCGTCAGGGCATAGCTTATTAGCGCAATCCGTTATGCAAATCCCTCAAGTACCTGCAGGCACAGGTCATAGCCTTTTTAAAAGGCTAGCAAATTCACTGGCCTTGTAGTGGGAGACAAAATGCAATTTTTACTACCAGAGACAAACAAGCATTGGCAAAGTCGATAGGGCTCACCTTTGCAAGAGCTACTGCTTTAGTAGTGACTTTTAGCCATGTTCTACTCTAGTGTGGCTGCTGTTCAGCATGGCTAAAACTTCATGAGGTGGGGTAGATAGGAGTGGTGTAGATTGGGGTAGAGTGGAAGAGGGTAGATTGCAGTGGGGTAGGTTCCGGTAGAGTGGAATGGGTTAGACTGGAGTAGCGTGGTGTTGGGTAGAGTGGAATGGGCTAGATTGCAGTGGTGTAGATAGGGTTAAATTTGAAGTAGACTGAAGTGGGGTAGTTTGGGTTCGATTGTAGCAGAGTTGAGCGGGCAGATTGGAGTCAGGTGGGGTAGGGTGGAGTGGGGTAGGGTGGAGTGGGGTAGACTGGGGTGGGGTGGACTTGGTAGAGTAGGGTAGATTAGAGCTGAATGGGGGAGAGTAGAGCTGAGTGGGGTAGAGTAGAGCTGAGTGGGGTAAACTGGAGTTGAACGGGGTAGAGTGGAGCAGACGGGGTACAGGGTACATTGGAGTGGGGTAGATTGGAGTGGATTAGACTAGAGTGGAGTGTGGTAGATTGGAATGGATTAGACTGGAGTGGGGTAGATTGGAGTAGAGTGAGGTAGACTGTGGTAGATCAGATTGGGGAATATTCGAGCGAAGTTGGGTACATTGGAGTGGAGTATATTGGAGTGGGGTAGAGTTAGGTAGATTGGAATGGAGTTGGGTAGACTGGAATGGAGTAGGTTAGACTGGAATGGAGTAGAGTAGAGTGAAATAGGATGGATGGGATACTTTGGAGTGGAGTAGTGCATAGTGGAGTGAGGTAGAGTGGAGTGCAGTACATTGGAGTGGAATGGGGTAGACTGAGGAGTGGCGTAGACTGGAGTGGTGTGGGGTAGATTGAAGTAGATTTTAGTGACAAGGAGTGATGCAGATTGGATTGCAGTGGATGAGGTAGATTGGAGTTGGGTAGAGTGGGGTAAGTGGATGGGGTGTGAAGTGGAGGGGTGTGGAGTGACGTGTCATAGAGTGATGTGTCAAAATAGAGTGGCATGGCATAGAGTGGAGTAAAGTGTTGTGGAGTGGTTTAGAGTGTAGTGTTGTAGAGTGGAGTAATGTACAGTGGAGTGGTGTAGGGTGGAGTATGCATGGTGTGGTTGAAATGAGCATTACATTTCCACAGATATTCAGTTTTACTGCACTCAAATGATAATGTGTGGAAATGTCATCATCTAGTGTATCGATATGTTTTGCTCGTAGAAAAAATGTGTTTCCACCACTCTTTTTGTTGTATGCTAGAAAAAAAGAACATCCTACAGCCTTTCGTCTCACATGGAAACTCAGCAGGATGGATGGTCACATAAATCACATAAATTCTCTCAATTTGAAATTAGCAAAAGAAAATTAAACACCAAGCTCCCTCAGAAGACAGAGCCTGACTTTTGACCTCGGTCTCTGAATGCACAGCAAATGTGACCAGGTAAAAACAATGTAAAGGACGGTTAGCAGATAGTGAGTGCTCAGTGTAGGAGAGTAGTATCTGCTTCTTATAGTTACCCCCACTTTTTGCTGATGTTTCACTGTTTTCAACTTAGATTGACTGGGATCCTGCTATCCAGGACCCCAGTCTAGCTGCTTTCTCCTCTAAATTGGATTACATGTACTTTAGGTAGACTCCAGATTGGATTCAGGGGTACCCTGACCTCCCGTTCCAGCTAGTGTCCGGCCCGGGGTACCGTCGGATAGAGCGGTGCCTCACATCCTGAGCTGATGCTAGGTGAGGTGAGGAGTGCTCCCACAGATCGATGGGATTTCATCCAATATTCCTGTGACAGTTGACCAAATATTGGAACCACAGGTGAACGTAGGTTGTGTCGTACCAACCACTTAATTGAGACTGAACTTGTATCGTTTTGCACTTTCACATATCATTTGCAGTAGCAATACTACATCTAGGTCCTGATGAACGCCTTGATCAGACTTGATCAGTAGGCTGAAACATGTAGACCTTTATTCTCCTGGACTAAAGCAGTTATTTGGTTAAATCTGCATAAGCACTGGTTTTTATAGTTGACACCAGGACAGCTCCTATTAAACTTGTTGGTGTCCTGGTAGTCAATTTTAAATCACGTTTACTCTTGTTTATTCACACGCACTGCAACCACCACCATTAACACCTTCCGTGCTCCACTTCTAAGGGATCTTAGTCGAATCCAGATTAGACTATCTAAAAACATCCCTGAGCTCCCTTCTCCTTCAGAGAAGGTTGTAGCCCTTGGTTGCACTAGGCGATGCAACCAGGAGGAGATCCCAGATGATGAAGCATGCCACCTTGGTGGGTGATAGGATTCCGTCCTCTTTAAAAGGACTCCCCTAACAAGTAAGGGCCACCTCTTGACTATTTCTGTTAGTGCTCGTTCTGTCAGACCTATGGTTTTTCTTGTGTTGGTACCCTTATCAGTCCCTAGTATATGGTATACTATGTACCCAGGTCATAGGTACCCCAGAGGCCTCCCATGGGCTGCAGCATGTATTATGCCACCCCTGGGAGACCATTTAAAATGACACCACAGTTCTGCTACAGCAGCCTGTGTAAGGTAGTGCATGCACCCCTTACTTAGATTTAGGTTCAATATATCTATTCTAAATCACTGCACATATAAACCTATCAGCCACCCCTATGGCAGGCCTTATCAATCCTAAAGGCAGGGTGCTGGGTTTTATGTGAGGGTGTGCACCTGCATGAGCAGAGCCCCTCTGCAGCCTTCGGAACCTATTTTCCGGGGTTGTTTGTGATGCAGCCAACCATATATACTTAAGTGCATTATAACCTCGCGGTAAATGCTAACTTTAAAACGGCTGCATAGAAACATGTCGTGTTTGGTGTCAAATACCTTGGAATCATACCTACCCGCCAGTAACTGGCGGGAGAGGTATGATTCCACCCTCCTAGAGGGACATATGTGACATACCGGGCTACCCGGTACCAGCTTTCTCGACCTTGGCATCACAAAATGGATGCTGCCAGCCACAGACACAAGTCTGCCCCCCTGCTGCTGGACGAAACTCGAGCAGAGGAAGGCCTGACAATAGGTTTCCTGTCACAGGGAGGTGTGACCACCTCCCAGACAGGCTTTAGTGTATTGAGGCTGGGTGGGTGCACTCAGAGTGCTTTGATGTCTGCACTGGGGACACATTTGGTGTCCCTGTGCATAGTCCAGCTCAAACCGGTTGCAGGAGCCATTTGCACCTGCTCTGGCGCGAAATTGGACAAAGGACATGGGTGTAGCCACACCTCTGTCCTGACCTTCCCATAGGTGGGTCCCCAGAGTTGGTCTCACCCCTTCCTTGGGTATAAAGTAGGAACCCCTGACTACAAGACTTTAGATTTTACGTGGACTAAACTCTGCTACAGAAACCAAGTACTTCGACGATCTGCACGACGCTGGATGACTGCACTCTCTCCTTTGGAGTAAAGTAGTTACTCACCTGCAAGGCAGGCACCTAAAACGCATCTGACCGGTTTGCATCTCCCGAGCTCCTGAGGACTCCGAAGATTTCTGCAACACAGGAGGGGTGTTTCCAAGGTCTTGCAGGTTGATCTGCGCTCTCAGCAATTCTGTGGCCCGTATCCCTCGTGGGGACCATGCAACTCGAACCCCTCTGCACCACGTTCTTTTGCAGCAGTATATACTTTTTGGCGATCCCTGAGGCTGTGCTTTGTGCTACTTGTAGTCCTGACCCCGAGCAGTAATTCCACCAAAGATTTCCGGCCTACACTCCACGAGTGTTCCGTGGGCTGGTATTTCGTGATTCAGCTTGAGGTCCCTTCGCGATCCCTGGTCCGTTGGTCTGTGGGTCCCTGTGAAGGTAACTGACTTTCCGTGGGCTTTCCTGGTTGCTCCAGACGTGCCCAGATTCTCCATAGCTTGGAGAGTCCCCAGGACCTTGCTGGTCCTCACCGAAGCATCTTTCCTCTGCCCGCGTGGGTTGCACTTGCCAAGGCTTGTTGGTGTTGAATCCGGACACTGACCCCCACCAGCACTCGACATCCTTCGTGGGACAACTTACCTCCGGACTTTGGTCGTCATTGACGTCTCCTGGTTCCCGTGGCTGCAGAGTCAAGCTTCACCTCTTCTCACCTGAAACACCAGACATCGGTGGGCATTCGTCTATCGTGCCCCAGGTCACTGTAAAGTGACCCAGACTCAGTCCCCTTTGCTTTCAGGTTCTTCTCACCTCGGATCCAGGCTTGGATTCCACTGGACACTTCATCTTCCCGGCAGCAGCACTTTTCCACATCACGCCATTGAAAAGGACGAAGGTTTCCGACATCACTTGACCCCTAGGCACCTGGCTCCTCTGGGATAGGTATCACGGGTATCTCGGTACTCTCAAGGGTGCTGGCCTTTGAACCTTCTATGTTTAACTGGGTTTGCTTAAAGTCCACTCCGAAGTGTCCTTAATCTTTAAAATTCCAACCACGACTTTCCCATAGGACTGTACGGAGCTCGCCCCGGTGTTCACACACTGCACCAGTCCTCCGTGGGTCCCCTGTGTCACTTCTTTGGGTGGTTCCTTGGGGTCCCAGCGATTCTACATGCTCTAGGCACTGTGTCTAGTCAAGTTGTGGTTGTTATACCACTTTCTTGTATATGGTTTGGTCTCCCCCTGGAGCCCACTCTGTATTGTGCTATTTACGGTCAATCTAGTGATTTCATATTGTGTGCCTTGTTCTATAATCTCATAAAGAGGTTAGTAGAGAGTGTTTAGTAATAAATACATAAATGTTATATATTCCTTGTGTGGTTCTCCTTTCATTTGGTCATTTAGGAGGTTCTAATCTGGTAAAACAAGCTGCTTTACATTCCTTTGAGACTTAGCCTGAAGGCTGCTCTCCATAGCTACCACTAAGATAGCTTTCAATAAAGGCTGTCTTTAACCTAATCATCAATAAGGGTTGTTTGGACTTGTACAAGGTGCCCACTTTAATTAGTGGTCAGCATATACCAGGCCAACACTCACACTCAGAAGGATACAGTAAACAAAGGATGCTCACAGGACGGACTAACTCAAGCTGGACAGCCTAAAACAAACGAAGCCAGCATATAGAAAGAAAGAAAACATGAGTTACAAACCACAAAGCCAATAGTAGGCATTGGGTGAAATGCATGCAGAGGGAAGCTTTCAGAATGCCCACGGGAAGTTGTAAGAATACCAAATTGAGCCATAATGAAAAGAGCAGCATGTTGACAACCACCACATTTTACAAAGCAACCAGCAAACAACGAGATATCCAACAATCAAAAAGAGCACTCATGTAAACCGATACAACACAAACTGAACGCCAGAGTATAACCAAAGAGAAACATTTCAAGACTTTTTTTTTTTTTGAAGGGATAGGTAAATCAATAACATAGTACATGTATGGGGCATCGAGCACAGGCTTGCATGACATGTTACTTCTATTTTTTTTTAAGACTGCACACGTCCGCCATGGACATGGCATTCTAATGCTACATCACTATGTCAACTCATTGCTGCTTTTTGGTGTTCTCCTTCCAGGATTTTAAGTTGTAAATTGCAGGATGTACAACACACATTATTCAGGCAGGCATGTCGAATTTGCAGTAATTATAAAAGTATCCTCTCCGCCGCCCCATAAAGACAGTGGTGTAAGGTGACGTCTCATGGGACTAAAAGACACATTGTTTCAATACTAAGTTGCTTATTTCTCCCCGCACTCTGGTATGCTTCGAGGGAGATTTAAACATTAAATTTACTTGCAATAATTTGATTATATATGGGATTCTTTTTTTTTTAGATTTATGACAACCCTGAGTTTGGTTCCCCATAAGCTGACAGGTTTACATTTACTTATGGCGTAGTATTCACCCAAGTATTATTGTTCCTTTGCATATTTATAAGTTATGATGAGACGACTGATCTCATATATACGTGACCGTGGTACTCGATTTTCAACTCTTCTTTCTCCTTTGTTATTTTACTTATCTTCATATGTATCATTAGTACTTTAAGGATGTAGGATGGTATCTAAATGTAATTCATAGCCTATTGTCTAAAAAACAAAAAAACAAAAAAATTTAAATTAAAATAAAAAGAAACATTGACAATGCAAACTTCAAAATCTCTTGAAAAAAGAGACGTTCTTTCGTTGTCAATAAGTCATACATTGTGGCAACCTATTTTTTATCCTTTTTACTTCAAGACCACACCCTCAAACCTCTAAATTCCTAAGAGGAAAGAGCGAAGAGTCTGAAACAAACCATCAGGGCAGCCAAGACAAAAGGGAATAACTACCGACCAGCTGGTGCCCTGTAGGATTTCAAAATCTACACTTAACGTGCTTTTAATAGTCAGGGGAATGTTTTTTTTTTTTTTTTGTAAATTCTTTTTATTGGCATTTATTATTACAGTTATTAAACACATGTATTTTGTATGCATTAACATTGTACGTATGCATCCAAATCAGCTATTATCATTATAGGCTTTTTCAGTTGCGTCAATTTCACGTAGATGCTGCATGCGCTATAGCAGGTGTTTGCCAAAAAGAAAACCGTGGGACCGAGACTGTTTGAAATGGTGTAGCAGGAGCGCCCATTCCTGGGAGATTGGGGTTTTACGTATGCCTTTCGCTTCCTCCTCTCGCACTGCATCCTCCTCGGCTGCAACCCATTTGAGTACCGCCCCCACCCATGCTGCAATCGGGGGACCCGAAGGGGAGCGCCAGTGCAGCATAGCTATGCAGCGTTTAGCCAATAAGTGGGCTTAGGAGACAAAACGTATGGGTAGTTAGTGACGTTTCCTCTGTCCGATTATGCCTGGCACGCAACACTCCCACGTGGTTAGGTGGGTAAGTCCAGTAAGATCTCGGAGTATTGTGTGGATAGCCGACCAGTAGGCCTGGATATCCGGGCAGGCCCAAAACATATGATAAAAATCGGCATCTTGCGCCGGACAACGGTGGCAAAGGAAAGTTGTAGCAGGATAGAAACGCTGCATGCGTGCTGGTCAGGGGAATGGTTATAAAGTAAGTTACTACGTAAACATGGTCTTGTCTGAAAAAGCGCTAGAAAGACTGTCCTGCGATGTAACTTCTGGAAAGAGTGCACTGGTTTCTACAGGACCTACCACTACCCAAAGTTTGTGATATTTGAAACAATTGTTTCAGATTACTCTTTTGAATGGAAGGGTTTACCTGCAGGGCGCTGTATATTTAACATAAGGAGCTTGGTGTGTCCTCTGTAAAACTACTTGCCATTTCACTGCAAAACAACTCACTGAGGTGAGCACCTGCCTAACTGCCAGGTCACAGGTTCAGATGCCAGCACAGCAAACTAAGCCTTCATTCCTCAAAAGGTAACGAAAAGGAGTATTGTTGAATTATAGTTTACTTGTCTTTCAAGCACCAAAAGACAACATGTTTATGGTATGCATATAATGAACAGTCACGTATAGATGCAAATGATGGCCTACATCATCCTGGTCACCTAAGGAAAAGTCCTATTTACATATTTTTTTAATCTTTGGAGTTTAACTATCAATACTCAAAATGCTGTTTGTGTTCATGAAATAGACTGCAGGTGAGCCACACTGCACCAGCTCATGTCCAACGCTTTATCGTGCTTCCACACGATTCCCAAAGAACTTTACTACATCCAGGCTCAGCCACACTTACCATACAATTCAAAGAAATGCAAGATAGCTGGACAGCAGACTGTCATAGTCTGTCCGCGGACCCATGTATAGTACAAAATATACCACCTGGGAAGAAAGCTCCATTCTGAATAGAAATGAAGCATTGATTGGATTGTAATTGCATTTGTATAGCGCTTACTTGATACGTCTCGGAGCAGTTTACACCCCAGAATTCTGCAGTGTTGCAGCTGAGCCTGCGACACACAAAGCATCCGTTCCCCAAAACCCGCAGTCCTGTATTGCTGGACTTGCAGAATTGTACATCGCACAATGAGACACAGAACAAAGCATGCACGTTTTTGTTAAGTCAGTGCTTTTGGTTTCAAAAGGTCACCATCTTATGGAATAAAATAAATGAAAAAGATGAACGCTTGGAGAGTGGAATGGATTCACAGGTATTAATGCTACAGCGCTAGGTGCAAATCACTGCACCATTGCCACACTTACCCATCTCTTCCTTTGCTGACAATTTTGACCTCAAAGTAGTAGATCCCACATGCAGCGGGGATTGGATGTGTAGCCCGCACGGATGCGGCATCCTTTGGTGTCTTTCCATGACCTGAAAAACAAAAAATAAAATAAAAGAAGTGTGAAAAATCAAAATCTCAAGCACACGGGATCGCGAAAGTGTATTATGATCAACCCGTTTATATATAGAACTTGATTTGTTGCTATTTTCATTTGCATAGTGAAAGAAAGGTTAAAAGGACATTTTTTTTAAACTACACTGAGGTACGTCTCTAATAGGTATGGCTGGTTGACGGATTCATAAAAAGCCTTCTCACGTCACTGCTGCACATTCAGCTTTGCCTCTAAGCAGATATGACAAAGGCATAGATTAATGCCGTCTGGGTATTATACTGGACTCAAACGGAGGGGCCCCTCTGCACTGCTGAATTCAGCTCCACACTGCACGGCAGACGGCACTCAATGTTCAGAGATGGGGAAGAGCGCGCTAAACTGTAGAATGAATAACGGAAAACGAACCTAGGCGTGCACGGCTCTCCCCAATAACTGCCAACTGCTTAACGAGAGATCAAAATATGCAGAAATAGCTTCTCAGATCCGAAATGATTCCCTAGGCGTCCCCTGGCACTGCATCCGTAAACTCAGTAAATCTCTCTTCCCATTAATGGCAGTAAAGAAGTCCCTGTTGAGGGCAGTGTGCACCTGGTCCCACACATTTTAAAATTCGTATTTTTATATTTTAGTCCGACTCCCCAACATGGGGCACGCGGGAACAATGAGCGCACATTAACACTGTAAAACTTGAGGAACACCGAGAGGGCTAGTAAACATTTGAAACATTACAAATTCTCACCCTTTCCTGATATGTAAGCACGCACTAATCGGACAACAACTGCTGTGAAGGTTGCACAGCCATGCCCTTCTCCGGTAACAGCCATTTTCAATCCGGTTCTGAGAATTAATTGCGTTAGCCCTCCAGAAGTAAGCCTTTACCAGAAGGTGGGAACAGTGATCCCTCAGAACAGGAACGTGTCCTGCAAACCTCCAATCGGAGCCAATGTCCAAAATGGCCCCCTCTCTCCATGTTACTCCTCATCTCAATGAAAATTTACAAGTGTCTCTGAGCACCTACACACAATCAACATCATGGTTCAATTGCTAAAAAGATTACAATTCAATACATACAAATGCACAATACCATATGAATTTTACATAGACTAGATAATTCAGGAGTGCTCTAACTAATCGAGAGTTTCGTGACAGATATTTGTGGAACACCCCCTCCCCTTCTCTCTTTTTATTTGTCACCAGCTCCGTCCCTTCTCCCCCCAAAAATGCAACAATGCGTAACAAAGTCCTTCTTGGTTTTGCACACCCTGCTCTTGGATTTATCATGCACTGTACATCAGATTGGTTTAGCTACTGTAGAACTGATCACAAAACATAAAACACTGGCACACCATTCTGAATCCGCGATAAAGAAAAACAAGTAGGAAACCTCAGTGCTGTGCTGGAAATACTGCATGGACAAGTTACCATTTTAAGTCCTCAAAAGTCCACTCTACTAGCCAACAACAGTTTTCATCAAAATCACCCAGTTCTCCTTCCAACATATCCATCGACCGACTACTGTCCCACCCTCCAGTGATCAGTTCAGAATGTTTTATTAGCTTTACCCTTTCCCATGATTTCTCCGCTCCTAATTTCTGAACCTAAAAAAAACACAAAGCATGTATAAAACTCTTGACAAAGAATAAAAACATTCAGCACAAATAGGTTGGGGGACGCTTCAATAAATGTATTTGTTAAGGGTATGGGTTCCTCTTTGAAGCACGTATCTATTTCTCCCTGTTAAACTAGTTATATTCATATAAATTAAAAACAGATGTTAAATATTTCCAGATTTTGACAGAATCTTCTCAGCGTTTTCAGAGGTCACGTCCTTCGCAAAGAGCCTCTGCAAGAGCTCAAAATACAAAATGGAGCATCATTAGGTTATACAGGCAGTCTTTGTCCACATGAATAAGATTCCCAGCCAAAGCATGTTTTTTTTGCAAATGCACAGATTTCTGCGTTATTTCCTAAAACGCGGAGAGAAATGTACTAAAGAAAATTCGATCCTGAGCAGAAAATAAATTATGAATAGCTTTGTAAAGCTCTAACTCAACATCAGTAGCTGCGCCATCATTCATCCCCCACGCTGCGTGCCCGTGCACAATCACCGTTTATTTACCCCGGCAGCCTCACTAATGCAGGTAGTCTGCATTACATGAAACCTCAGCTGGTTCAACAAAAGAATAGTTTTCCAGTTTTGTGTACATATAAAAAAGCACAACAAATTGTTCACTGTATGAATGCTGACTTACTCATAGCTTCACTCTGTACCACACAGCAGTAGGGGACTGGTCACAGCTTCCTAGCCACTTTTTAAGACTGAATCACTGTAGAAAAGGTATGTGTTATTATGATGTCGTGGTTCACTATAGAGAAAAGACATGTTTCTGCAATATACTTTAGGCACTGGCAGCATTGCTGATGTGCCCCTTATGATCCGCTCACTGCTTGCTCTAGGCGGGCATACTGGATTTCCCCCCACTTCCTTTATGCAGCTTAGCACTTCACTGGAGCTAAATTGGGCACACATGAAACAAACAAATGCAGTGTTATTGTAAGAGAGGGTGTGTCTTTGTTGTAAAGACTATGTCCCCACCTGGATAAACCTATGCTGGACAGACCATCCAATCAGTGGCTATCTGTGCTAGATGTGCATTGCAGGACAAAGGTTTCTTCAGGCTGTGCAGTTTTCCCTGGACTACTAACGCACAAAGCGATCTGAGAAGTCTGGTAGAACCAGTACTTCAGTTGAGCAGTTGCTGGCATGTACTCAAAGGGAGAGTACCTGCACTTCTCAACAGGGATGCAATACTTTTGATATGAGAGTACCAGTGCTTTGTTTGTTATCAAACAGGTACTATGGGACAGTGAGCAACTACACTTTTAGATTTCCATTTCAAGCACTTGGTAGAACCTGAGCGGACAATAAATACAATACAATAACTGGCAAGTTGTGCAAGTCAAAGTCGGACCGCACCATAGATGTTTGCACAATTTGAGGCTCCCACCCCATTTATACTCTTCCTTGTTGGCACCTGCTTTTTGCCCCACCCCTCTGGCCCCTTTCATCTGACTAGCCAACTTCACCTTTTTACCAAGGGTTCTGATGGAACCTCATCCAGCTTCCTATTTAAAAGGACTGAGTGCACCACAGTTATGAGCTGTAGTCCAGAAGTTCATTAAAGTGAACAGTGGTTCCTCTATACACTGTAATCCTGAACAAGTATTTGGTGTAATGGAGTACCTGCTCCAATCACTCATTTAGCTGTAATTGCAACTGTAGCATTCATAGAGCGTATTAAACCAAAAGGCATCAAAGCGCTGAACCGGAGGAGACTGTGTAAAAGCGAGGACCCAACGCAGAGAAAAACGCTCCCAACCCACAACTAAAAGGGAGGACTACTTCGAGAATAACCATGTTTTCACCTGCCTAAGAAAGCTTAGGTACGAGTTTAAACTCCTGATGTGTTCCACAAGGAAGTTGTGCAACCTGGCAGCTGCCATCGTGAAACCCCGTTCCCCCCGGCCTGGCTTTCCTACACCTGGGAACTATCACCTTGCTTCGTCCTGCTGATCTCAAAGGCCTCCTTGGAGCATTCCAACAAGGCCGTCCTAAAGTAAGTTGACCTCTATGAATGGAAAGACTTGTGAGCCAAGCAGAGGATTTTAAAGGACACCCGCTTCTGCACTGGCAGCCAATGTAGGGATCTCAATCCCACCATGACTGAAAAATGTTTTAGCAATCCTAGGACCAAACATGCAGCCGCGTTTTGGATGATTTGGAGCTTATTTAGAGAGTACTAGTTGGCATTTAGATAAAGGGCATTGCAGAAGTCCAGGCGAGATGTAATAAACGCAATGACTACTGACACCTTAAGCTCTTTCGGGAGAACAGGCAGCATTTTCTTCAAGATCTTAATGATACAGGAGCAGGAGCTCACTGTTTTATTAAGCTGGGCATCGAAAGTCAAGTTGTTATGGAACAGTTGGTCAAAAATCGAGCTATCCATTCTAAAGACAGCAATCTCTGTTTTCTCCCCGTTCATTTTCAGCCACTTCTCTCTCTTCCACTTGCTGATCTCCATCATGCACGCCCTAAACCGGTCAACCACCTTTTCTCAGTCATCGTAGATGGTAATGATCTGGGTGTCATCTGTATAGGACACATAAAAACCGAAGAGTTAAAGAGTTCTTGGGGGATGTTAATAGCTGATCTAATCCTCTGTGAAAAATACACTGATTTTGTCTCAATAATAGCTCTTTTATATTTACGAATAACCTCCTTGTGTTTGATTTTATCTTCCAACTCATGAGCCAACATACAGCTCTGTTCCTGCCTCCTATACTGCCTTTGCAGACCCATGAGCTTCTCTGAAAACCACTGGGCAGATGGGTTTTTTCTCCCCTTACGGCTAGTCCTAACCAGAGGGGCAACCTCCTCAAAGGCCAACCTAACCCATTTATTAAAATTCTCTGCGGGTGAGCATGGACCTCCAAGGTCCTTCTCTTTGCATTTTACAAGGGCATCAGAAAAATGGTCAGCCGTGATTTTTCTCCAGGTTCTGACCCTATTAGCTGTGCATGGCATGCTTTCTACCACATATGCCTTGTACATACTAAACATCACCAAACTGTGATCAGACCAGCTTAACAGCAGACAATAGCCTTCCATCAGGTTCTCTTGACTGGAGAAGATCTCAGCTAACTGTATGCGCGGCCATATGAGTCAAAACATTGACCCGTTGGCTAAAGCTGAACTTCTGTATGAGATCCATGAAGGCCCTGGTGTTGTGGTCACTCTCTTCTTCTAAATGAAGGTTAAAATCCCCCAGAATTTTTAGATTACCACCAGAGATAAAGAGTTTAATCACTTGATGCCAGTTCAAAATGAACTGCTTTTTGAGACCAGGCGGGCATTTTAGGCCAGCAGCCCATTAAAACCACAGAAAGTTTATTTTTTATTTTAAATTGCCCTACCTCGCAACCTTTGACTGCGGTGTAAACCGGCTCTAGCGCACAGCTCAACTGCTTCCTAAAGATAATGACCCCTTCGTATGCTCTTGTCAAGTCTCACAAACACATAACCCGGTGGTGTAGCAACCGCAAAATCTGGGCCAGAGTCATCCTTGGCCCAAGTCTCCGTGACTAACAAACAGTCTAACTGGGCTGTCCCAAACATCGCGCTCATCTCTAACCTGTGATTTATGAGAGAGCAGGAGTTAACTAATCTACAGCGTAGGGCCTCCTCCATTGTTGAAACCTCCATGATGTTTCCAGTGTGGACAGTCTCTAGAGCCAACGTCCCCCCAACCTCGGAGCTCCACGTGGTCCAGTTGCATGAGCAGCAGCATCACTGTCCTACCATCCCAGGGTCTATCATCTCCCCTCCCTCGCACCTCACCTTCTGCTAGAGGTTCAAGAGGGCCTGCCTAGTATACCTCAAACGATGTAGGGCTGTACCCAAACCAGCAGCATATCTGGCCCCTTGTCCCGTCCATGCGTAGACGGGTTTGCCTTTGGCACACCAGCAGCACGTCCACGTATCAGTATTTTTAAATCCCAAGGGCAAGCACATACTGCACGAGAGAGAGTTAATCACTAGAACACTTCCCTCTATAGCATGTGGTAATGTGTTGGCAAAAAGATGGCCGCCAGAAGTAGGAACAGGCTCCAACAAGCCCTAACACAGTACCACACCTACAATAAAGAATACAACATTAAAAATAGAGCAGTCTCCACATTCTATACAAATAATCAATGAAAAGTAGTAAAATACAGTGTTATAGTGGCCTTCTACGCCACTCAACAGGAAACACAAACATGCCGTTTCGAGCTCTAGGCAGCAACTATTACTGCAGTTCATCTGGTCACCAATCACTACACTGTATTCCAGTACAAAACAGGCACAATTAAGCGTGTCTGTTTGGACCACAGCCTTTGTTGTAAAATACAGAAACAGTAGCCCGTAACAGTCTTACTCTAAGCTACTCCAACCTGCAGTTCTTAGCAAGTACACTTTTCTCACACAGGTGACAAAGCTTCGGACCTACTTGACTACAGGTGAAAAGCAGAGCCTACAACCGCCTGTGTAACCAGAGGGCAGCATCCAACACGTTAGACCCTAGTATCCTCTTCCATTACTTCCAAACAACGACAAGGGAGCTGTTGTTCTCGGTTAGCTTTACTAATATATTTAGATAATCCATCACATGGCATTTAGAGACTGTTAAAGAATGCCTGCTATTCCCTTTTGGTGGATTAACAATGACAGCAGGGGATGAAAGGTGTGGAGGCAAAGATGGCCCCCCCACCTAATACATCATGGTTAGATAGGAGGTTCCTCCCTGAAGTGACTTCACAAAGAAACCAACAACAATCAGTGAACAATTTTAACCTGCTGTGCACGAATTCCGAAGCAACCCCCCCCCCCCAAGGAGCAATCCCCTCAACAGCCCTGTTCAACACATACATGAACCAGCTATGGAACACTGCATAATCAGTGGTCCCCCTGTCAATTATTTCAACTGGTTACCGAATATCTCTGCATGTATCAAGGCCATCCAGTGCTGAATGGATAAAACCATGGTTGGCTTAAACATGTGAAGACCCAATTTTTCACACAGGATTCCCTACGCCTTTTCTAAACTTCAGATACTCCTTCTCCAACCCCTTATCCTGGACGATACTGCAGTTGTTATGCAGGCATAGTAAATGTAATAGAACAGGTTTACAAATTTCCATTGGACCACCACCTCAATGTTGACACTCAAGTGAATCATTTTCTAAGGCAATGTCATCCTAACATTAAACTCATCCGGTCAAATTGCGGCCTTGGAACCGCTACCTAAACACTTATTATAGAAAACAGTTTCAGATCAGATAAATCTTTATTCGGTATACAGAAAGTAATCCATAAAAGATAGGATACATATAATATCAAATAAAAACAGTATAAAAAAGCAAGACAGGATTGGTATTGTATAATACAGAAAACTAGTTTATTGTAACTTGTTCAGTGACATCATCAAGTCCAACGATGAAACATCAAATGTTTCAAAATGCCGAGTTAAACCTCATCACCAATGCAGCCTCTGAGATCACTTTTGACCAGATCTTAAGTTTCTGAACTTGTTCTCAATTATAGAAGATGCAAATGCAAGAGCCCGGTATTAATCCACAAAGCCACAAGGGAGGTCCCAAGTATATTTCTGACCTCAGCAATTCACATAAAACTCGGACTGATCAACTCCAATTGCATGAACCTGACTGACTAGTCTTCTTTTAGATACTTCTCCATCAGAAGCACAGGATTCGTAATGCGAGTAGTTTCCAACCATCATAAATGAATTAAAATAACACACAAGAGACAACTATCACTTTATATTCTAAAACAACAACTGAAAAATGTGTTCTTTGTTACAGTCTTAGACTAATTGATTCCCTTGCTCCTTCTTAATCCTGCCCGCTGGTCAAGCACATTAGAGCTGCTATGATATGTTGTGCCAAACACACAACCAAGTAATTATATGGATACAACGGATTCAGGAAATCCTTAGAAATGATATTAGGAATTCACAGCATCATTCTACCCAACAGGAACGTTAACTGGAGAATTAGGAAAGGCTCGAAACTTAGTTGACATACCCTCTCCATACCAGACACCAGCGTGAACAGGCAATTAATATTTCATCTGACTCTTGTACACTACTGATAATGTTGCATATCTTAAAGACAAAGGTAATTCTAAATAGGCAGTGCCAGTCAACTAGTTAGAACTAATCAAGTTAAAACTATCAAAGTAGAACAAGTATGGCACAGAAATTATGACTGGTCTCCTCAGTTAGCAGTCTCTAGATGAATTCAGCGCAGGGAATTTTTTTCTTGCTCATCTTCCACCTGTGAACTCACAGCACTGATGCTCCTTGCACTTTTTTCTTTAAGTGCATAGTAGGGTGGTGGGCATCACTACCGCCCTAGCAGGACAACGGACCTCAACATCCAGGACATGAAATTACTCACCTTATTTATTTTCCTGGCCCCTTACCAGCTACATCCATCACTGCACATAGTTGTCTGCCAATGGGTAACGGCTATTTTTCTGCTGATGCTTTCTTCCTGTGGCAGCTGTTTCAATGCTTTCAGGTTTTCTTGAGGGTGGTTCTGTTTGGTTTTAAGGCTGAATTTCTTGTAGGTCACTTTGGCCTGCATCCCTACCTAGGGAAATGGTATCTGAAGCCAGCGGGTAGTTTTGTGCGAAGTCAACAGTGGAAGCCCTACATGGACCTCACCAGCAGCAAATCTTCAGCCCAGACATTTTAACATACAAAGATAGTATAAATCCTCTAGGTTCTCAAAACATTAAAAACAGAAAAATAATAACATTGGACAGTTGTGATCCAGTCAATTATAGGCCTACTTCCTGCACAATGTAAAGTAGCGGAAATAATTGTTACCAAAGTCCTTTGTAACTTTTTGAGAGAAAGTTATCTTGGCCATTTCTAGGCATATCACCTTCTAAAGGATCCAGAATTCAAGTGGTAGCAGTAATTGTAGCCATTAGGCAGAAAAAGAATAACAAGTGAGTAACTGCACTGGTTTTATTTATTGATGCTATCTGACGCAGTCTCCTATGAAGCCCGGCATGGACACTCAAAAGAATCGCATGTTATCAATTGTGGAGTTTCCAGAATTTCTTATCATCTCCCATGCATTTTAGTGCTAAGGTTCGTCCTCCGACTGTTCTGATCCATGAACATTGACTCTGTTTTCACATGGATGCAGAGGACAATCCGTTACTATTCTAATTTGGGGCAAACTGGTTAAAATGTGAGACAATAGCAAGCAAACATATTAGATATGCACACTTGAAAAGAATTGACTGAAGAACACTCAGAAGAAAGAAGACTACAGCAGTCAGTATGGGGGAACAAGGACCTCTCAATCTTAACCTGATGCACTAAGGAACTGGGCCTTAGTTCATGTCTGACGGTGACAATAAAAACTAGATTTTGAACTCAATGCTGCATGGCCATTGTTTATCAAGATGCAAACAACATAAGAGCCATGCCCCATCACTCTCACATATAAACCACCTCTTTGTCATCGCAGCAATGTACAAAAGACACAGAAAGCAGAGATCCTGGTAGGTAGGATTTCTGACTATTCGCCAACAGTCTTGGTCCTTGGGCCCCCAACAGCAGGAAGGAGAGGAATCTAGCACTTAAATGTCAGTTGGCTTACACATGGAGACTTCAGCCTTCCTTCAGTAGGAGACATCAAAGTACTTCAACACAAACAATGGATCAGTACAATCATACTCTCCTCTCCTAGAGGCATACAAAATCATCGTATAGGGGAGTGGAAAATCCTTTCTTAAAGTCTAAGAAAAAGCCTAGGAAGCAGAGAGGGTAGAACTAGAGAGCAGGATTATGCAGCTTGAAAGGGAATGGGTCACAACTACAAAGGCACAGACTCTGAGAAAATTGGAAATGGGTACCAACTACATAATACAGCCATTGATGTAGTGCAAAATGCATAGCTGATGAAACAGGCTACTGTTCTGCCTTACCAGGAAAGACAATGACATTAAATTTGATGCACAGATTAAAGATCAGAGGCATATCATAACAGCCACTCTCGGGCTAGCCAGATAATTTGCTGAATACTACATTCAAATATATACTGAACCACAAGTCCAGAAGCGCGAGTTAGCGCACCCTGTTGCCAGCCATCTGTCAGTAGTACCCTTGACTTCCTTGTAGAGAGAGAGGTGCTTGATCATCCCTAGAGAAGGAACTGAGCAAGGCCAAAGGGAGGAATGGGGGGCAGAAGGAGTGTGGGGAGGGGACTGCAAAAAGCCCTGGCCCGAATGGCCTGCCACTGGAGTGCCACCCAGATCAGAACAGTTTTACGCAGGAACGAAGCACAAGACATAGAATAAGATGGCCAAAAAGCACTGGCACGACACCAAAACATCTGGCATCAATGCACCCTAATGTTAATTTATTTCAAGATTGAATTTTACTTCTTGCAATGGGACTTCCTCTGCAGATCCTTCACAAAATTAATTTTGGTTCAATCTTTATGACACTTACCCGCGTGCTTTATTCATCCCCATGGGACCAAGTATGGATCAATAACATTGTCCAACCCATTCCATGTTGGGAGAGGTACGTGCAAGGTTGTCCACTGTCGCCTCTCCTTTTCGCCATCACAACGGAACCCATAGCAAGATGGCTAATAGGAGGGGTGCAGCCTGGTCCAGGGCTTTCAATTAGGTGGTGACTTCAAAGACAGTGTCTCACTATGCAGATGACATGTTATGTTCCTGTGATTCCCTCACTGGACACAAGAAAAACACATGAGCATACTTGATCTTTACTGCCAAGCCTCAGGCCTAGGAGTAACCTGGGCCGAATCAAGGCTTATACCAATTAAAGGCGGCAATGTTCCCTTCTACCTAGACCGTAAAATGAAATACTAATGATGTCCTTTAAATATTTAGGAATAACTCAAAATCCCAAAGAGTGTTTTAAGCACTAGTACCCCTATTGACCTTTATGGCTAGACTTCAAATATTCAAATGCACTACCCCTTACTACGATTAAGTCAAACTGGCCATCAGAAAATGATGGTTCTTCCAAATTTGCTTTATAAATTGCAGAACTTCCTCTTTGACATTACAGATCATTACTTTACAGTAATTAAAGCAGAGGCATAGGCATCTGGTCGGAGTGTGAATTCCCCACAAATCGTCTGGAACAAATACACCAAATCAACTTACGATGGAGACCTGGCAACGGCTGATATGCAGCTATGCTACTGGGAGGCAAAACTCCTGGTACTTAATGAGTAGCTGCTTAATGATCAAGAAGATCCAGCAATAAACTGGAACTACACCTACGCAAAGAGTTGACTCTTCTAAATAGTACAAGTACCGTTCCCAGAGTAGTTTTGGACACATTGCAGAGGGTTTGCGTTTGACTGACTGAAACTGCAAGCTAACGGGGGAGGGGACCCTCTATGATGCAAAACATTCAGTTCCGACCACGGTATCTCAAGGGCATCAAACTTAAAATACATCTGGGAGGACAATCAAATTAAGCCATATGACATCATATCGAAAAAAAATTCAACCTCCGTAAAATCCAATTCTATAGTATTTACAAATCAGACATGCCCTTCTTGCCTGTTAACAGCCTAGGTTGAGGGAATCCCCACCACTCCTGAGTTCAACACTCTTGAAGCAAAGGTAACACTAGAGTTCCTCGGCAAACGTGCCAATTCGCATTGTACCAAACAATCATGAACACACCAGACACCCTTAGACTACTGAAACAGCGAATGGGGTGGGGGTGTTTGGAGGAGGTTGGGGTGCTTCAGGATTAAGTGTGGACAGAAGCTAGAATGGACTCGCGCGAGATGGCAATCTCTGCACACCTTTGGCTGCCCCAATGTGCTACACTGATAGTATCTTATACACCGTCGTCTACAAAAGATGGGCAGAACATCCTTCCCACATCTGTCCTAAATGAGGAGACATAATCAGCATCTTTTTACATCAGATTTGGTCATACTCCGAAATATCCAGATACTGAGGGAAATTGGAAATATGCTGTCAATGTTGCTGTCAGGGTTAATAGGGCTGACTCCATAGAGTGCCATTCTGGGCATAATGGAGGAATGGGAAAGCACCAGACATGCAGGTTTCTTGGAATGGGATGTCGGATTGCAAAGGATGACATTCCAAAATACTGGTTCTATACACAGAAACACTCATTGGCAGTATGGTGTCGAGGCATGGGCAGATGTGCAGTCATGGAAAAAAATAGGCATTTACCACGGAGTTGACCCAATAAACACAAGAGAATATGAGGGGCTTGGCTAGAACATTTTGAATGTGTAGGTGAGTGATAAGGTTGAAGAGCTAAGACTGGTAGCAACTCAATCGATAATGTATTAAGGTGTTAACTATGATAACCTTAATTGTCTAATTAGAAACAATGCAGTGGAATTGAAAGAGGACATTTTACTGCCAAAGCTGCATAAAACAAAGTATTTATAATTTTTAAAAAAATTTAAACTTTTTTTAGATCCATCAGTATCATGCTTTTACTTGGTTGGAATCCTGCTGTAAAACGTATCTTGCTCGCACTAAGAAAGGCCACATTGCTGCAACAAGCACCCTTACCAGATCCAAGTTGGATTCTGGCAGTTTCCTGTACGAGGAATTACCTCATGATCATTTTTCGTTCATTTGCTATGCAGCTGCCCTAGTCATAACCAAGACACAAAAACATGATCAAGTCCCCCATCACCTGAACGTCTGCACTGGTTTATAATTATGCAGCTTTAAAGGACCATAAACTTGTTATAAAGAAAAGTCTATTGCTCTGCACCTCAGTTTCTAAAGAGAAAATTGCATGCAGACAATAAAAAATGTGTGATCGGCGTGCAAGTGCTTTTTACGGATCCCTTGCTCCAGCCATCAACAGAAGGGAGGATGCTCCCATCTCAATCTTGCTCTGCCTATATATAGTAGTCATCTAGTCTTTGTGCCAAATCAAATATTCTTCAATTCAGAAAATTATAAAAGAAAGGCTAATTTACTGCTCACTTTAGTTTGTTACAGTGTTATCTTTGTAGGGGCCTGCTCTGGTATTTCCTGGGTCAGCACGCTTTTATAAATGCCCCAGATTGATAAATAGGTTGGACGTGTTATAGACTAGCGCAAATTATGTGACCGACGCCTGTCCTCACGTCGCTCTTCTGGCTCACAGTGGGAAAAAAAGATCTTTATTCAAGACTCTGCATAGTCCATAAAACCCTTGACATTCGATACCCAGACATATATATCAAGTCTTCCAGCTGTATCAACTATCAGAGCACTAGAAAGGGGCCTCCATTAACCTGTGGGCAATTAGCTGGCTTACTTGCAAGCTATTTAGTTGCATATCCTTCCACAAAGGAATTTCTAGTTTATTGCCTTCAGGATTGTGATGGGACGTTTTATTTACTACATTTGCATCGAGTTTCAAAATATGTGGCAGATGTTTTGATTTTATCCAAAAACATTTCTGGGGTGGACTCAGAATAAGGCTTCTGAACTACTGTGGGCAAGCTTTCAATTCTTCCCAATATTCTAGGACTAACATTAGGAAAGTAAATTCCTTTTTGCGTTGAGGCTTAAGGAGAACTTGGTAAAGTTCTGAAATAATGTGAAAACATAAAAATTATCCAAAACGTGTCTTCGTTCACCATCTTACTCGTCATCAGATGTCAAAAAATGAATCCAAACTGCTAAGGCTTCAAAGCCAATGACTGTCCATTATATTCCCAGCAAGAAAGGCACAATCAAAATTCCAAATCGGCACACGGACACCTGTCGCTTGCAAGAATTGCAGCTGTATCCAGACTCTGCAATGTAAGATCCGATCATCATTCTACCGCTTCTACAAAGTGCTCTGAGCAGCGTAAAAGTGGCATGCACTGCTTTACAAAACTAAATAAAAAATAAAAATTGAATTCCAACTCAACTTCTACTGAAAATACGCGAAATTTCAATGGCATGTTTCCAATGTCTTTTATAAAGCTCTGAATGCAAGAAGGGAATGCTCTGAATTCCTCATAAAATATACTGGGACACACTCCAACTGGTGTAATAATCAGAGACATGGTGGGCCTTTCCCAATAGCTGAGATACAGATCAAACAGTGTTGCCATTAATGAAAAGCAAGCAGAAACAGGACAGACTGGTTGGGTTTGTTGGGCATCTTTGTTCATCATGGTATGTGATGACACACATATCCACTGAAACCATTGACCTTCCACTAGGACCTTTAGCTATGTCAAATTACTTTTTATGACGCAATTCAGTCGAATATCAAGAAAAAAGTTACATTTGTAAAAAGGAGTCCAATGATACCATGAAGGCTATGAATGTCAATGTAGAGCACAACAGCCATCAGACAAGGTATAACATTGAACATGCTAGTGTTATACAATACAGAATCAGAACTTCATCATCTACCTGATTTACGGTGCGCTTCAAAAATCTCCTCTTTGAACTACAATGTTTAACTACCTTTTTTCTGCTTTCACTCCACTGCTTCCAAAGTGCACTCTTTGTTTTAACACATGTGATAATGGCTCTGCTCTACATTCAGATCTCCGATTACCTAGATCCCTAGAGTTTGGTAATACTATGTCTCTCAGCTGTTGAAGGCAGAATGGGTCCTGTCTAGTCAAATCTCAACTGATACCGTGATTATAATCACACTAGCTAGCCTTTCAATGTCCAAATTAGATCATATTGTCATCGTATCCCGGTACTTAGACAATGTCTGTGGGGCACCCTGCTCTTAATATAACATCGAAAATATATAGCTCATTCTAGCCTAGTAACACTTGGATCATTTCTTCTTTCAAAAAAATTCAACCTGGGACAAAGCTCTTCTCACTTCAAACAGATAAACTAAAACTCTATCACTGCCAGAATAAGAATAATTTGTAACCATTTTGAATTTCGAGAGCTTTAAAAACAAGGCTCTTGCTAGGTGTATTAATATTTTAAAATAACTATCTCTGGAAAAAAAAGTGTAGGTATGTTTTCTTAGACAACTCATACGTACCAAGGCTGCTGCACCATATTTTGAGCATGTCCCCAGTCTCATGAACTTCACCCAACACATCCTATACAACCAACACCTTTTCCAAATATGCACTCAAAATTGGCACACAAAAACTCGATGCAAGTCCAAAAGCTTCACAATCCTATGAGAGGTACGAAGCACTAGCCAGACACAGAAAGCAACTGGTATATCTATAATGAATAAATCGATCCTTTCATTGAACCTCTTGGGTATCCAAAGACATTGGATTGGACGCCTCACTCACTTAATTGTGACATGCTTCATCATCAGCACCTAACTACACCCTGGTAGGATGGTACCACCAGGGCGGACTCAACCAAAGATGGAATGGGAGTTCTTAGATAAATCAAAACTTGATAAGCAGGGATCCAGGTGAAAAGTATATTACTAAAAATATCTACAGGCCTACCCCTCAATTTCTTTTATTCACAGGGTACCTGGGATATGATTAACAAGCATTTTCAATGCAATAGGTCTTGCATTATTAAAGTTTGAGCTGTTGGCATTGCTAATAATAATGCAACACCAATAGCAGCTCAAAGATTCAGTAATGCGAGACCTATTGCATTGCGATTGTTTTTTTTTTTTAATATAGCACAAACTTGAGTGAAAGTTGTGTATTTATGTTGCATTGAGTACAGTGTAATTAGGTGTTGTGTTATTATGTCGGACCATTTGCCGTTAAACTACCTGAAGGACATTTTTACTCGGAGTCTCCCCTGGCCGGCGGCAATATAGATTGTTCGCTTATATCAGTCATGTAAGCGCTGCTACGGCTTGCGCTATCTCGGACCTCTAGCCCGCACCTTTCATCATTACATTATTATTGACACATAGAGATCTGCTCAGCCAGTTCAGTTTTTCCCGAGACCAGAACAATCTCTGCCCCTGGAATTTTGTTAAGCCCAGACTTTGTTTCGGCAATATTCCAAATAGCGGATTCAACTTATTTAGAGCGCCGGCCGTCCGTCTGAGGCCAGGACTTTTCCTGTGTTCCCATACAACTGAATTTACCCAGCCTGATTAGCACGCTATATACTGTTTATACAGCGGATTGGACTCATTTAGAGCGCTGGCCATCTGCCTGTGGCCAGGACTCTTTTCTCTTGTGCTTTCTTACTACAGAACTTGGCAAGTCACAGCCTGATCAGCACGTTATATTTTTCATACAGGTCCCAGTACATCGCTAAACCCATTTTTGGTTTTTGTTCGCCCTAAAGAAGGTGGTACCCACATTAGGGTGCGATCACCGAAACGCGCGTCGGCGCATTCTATGAGGCCCTCCTAACTTCTAATTCTTCGAATTTTGTAACCTAATCTGAAATAATAATTTGAATATGTACAACTAAGCACAGTATTGAGTATTTATACATTTACTTTCGAACACTGATTTGTTTGTTTGTAGGGCCTTTAGGTTTATTTAGTCTTTTGTATGCATATGTGTGATATATGTATTTATGTTGCTGTATGATGTGTGTGAGTGAGAGGGCCTTTTTCACATGTGTGTGTATATACATATATATTTTTTTAAAAACTTCTGTTGTCATGTTTGATGTATTATTTATAAATTGTTAATTAGCTTTTGCATTGAACTCATCTTTTCGAACTTGATAAAAATGAAAAATAAAATTCAGTAATGAATATTTTCTGCTCTATGAGTTTAATGTTCTGTTTGTCAGTCAAGTTGGAGTGTCAGTACCTAAATAGAGGATACGGTGTACATTTTGAAATACATAGGTAGAGAAAGTATTTTTCTCCGTGTTATTATGTGGCACAGAGTGGTATTGTGTGGAGTGTATTTATCTTGCATTAAGTAGAGAGTAATTATGTGACGTGCAATTATGTAGTACTGAGTGGTATGTGGAGTGTATTTATGTTCTATTGAATACAGTCTAATTATGTGATGTGTAAACACACAACCACACACACAACCACACACACACACAAACCACAACCACACACACCACACACACACAACCAACCACCCCCACAACCACACCCAACCACCCCCACAACCACACACACACACACAACCACACACAACCACACACACACACAACCACACATCCTACACCACACACACGTCTCATTATCCATTCCTACCTTTTTGGAAGAAGATGTTGCACTTAAATGATGTACTTGACTATCATTTAATTAATTCTCCCTTCCCTTATTTTATTCCCTTAAGATTAAATGTAAAGAATATTGTTGTTTGTTCATTGTAAGGTGCATTAACCCCATTTCATAGGTAGAGTGACACTATATAAAATGTAAAATTTAAAAAATTGCACTGGCTGACTACTACTAGTTTTTGGCTCCCCAAACGCCAAAAGCAGCCTGGTCTTCATGTGATTTACAGAAAGGTAATTCACTTGAGATTATGTGTTTAGAGTCGGTACAGACTTCCTTGAAGAGCCAAAACCATAGGTTCTAGGTCAGCTTAGACTGATAGGTCACCTACATAAATCACAAAGAGGATCAGTGCAATTACACAATCTCGACTCACTCCCCTGCTGCCTTGCTAGGCTTTTGACTATAGTGCCCGCTCAAGTATCTAGCCCAAAAAGATTCTCCCACAATCCACTGGGAATGCCAGTAAACCAGGAAGGCCTTGCCATCTTGGCCAATAAGCATCATCTCTCTCTCCATCGTATGCTACATTGTCCAGTGATTCTATTCCCTGCCTAAAGCCTGTCTAGGCCGAAGGAAAGATGCCTAGGGTGTGAACCCATTCAAGGAGATGCTGGGTAAATCTCTCAGTAAAGATAGCAACTGAGCATGCGGGCTAGCATCGCTGTTAATATATGGTTCTCATGTAAAAATACAAGGAATTGCTCTGGTCCTAAGAATTTCGGGGGAAAACTATTTAACATCAAATAGTCAGCCTCCCTGCATCTCTGAAGCCCTTGTGCGTCAGTTTCTTTCAGATAACGGACAGCAAGAGAGAAAAGAACATTTCACCAAAAGGGATTGGCGGGAAAGGGGTCAAATTTAAAGGACAGTGAGACGATTTCAGACAGAGATCCTGCTGCACTTTGTGATAACTCTGAAACTGCGTCACACTTGGAAAAATCTCATTGTTCCTTTAAGGGAAATAAAAGTCCCACATCTCCCACGAATGTGAGAAAATCACAGCCAGTATATAAATGAAACAAAAACTTGAAACATAACAATCTAAAGCATCCTGATCAACTTTTAAGCAACCGAGTGAGAGCCTCCCGTGTTCTCAGGTTTCCATCTTGGGAGCTACAAAAAATAGCGGGCCAAGAGCTCCTTCAAAAGTGCTGGTGCACCTTAGTTTAGGTATTATAAACTCACCAACTACACATACTTCTATCTCCGTCTGACTCTAAGAGGTGGTGGGGGGTCCGGGGGGGCCAGGAGAGTGCCCCGATGTCCTGTAAATTCCAGGTGGCACTACATACTATGTGTACAAGAGGTGTCAAAGACCCCGGTATTCGCAGCCAGTGACACTGAATTTACACCATTCAAGCACTCCAAAGCCCCCATCCCCATTTTCAAACACGCTCGACACTCACTTTGCTGTCCAGCAGATTCCATCCCGGTTCCTTGTTCACCAATTCTGATGCAACATCAACAAAACGTGTCCGGAAGTAGGCCTTGCAGTTTCCAGGTCACGGACGGTATCCAAGCAACCATGGGACACACATTAAAACAGAGTTAGGCTCGCTCCTTGTCAGTGCTCTGCTCTCGTTCCCACTGCTCCGAGAGCGGTAATATGGCAGTTTTCAGAACAGCTTCTCGGTGTGGACGCTCAGAAGAGCGAGAAGGCGCTCTGCAATATAACGCTACGGCTGAAGACGGTGCATGTCAATATTTTGCAAAAACTAAAACACATAAGCTGCGCGCAAGAAAATACAAGCGGCACTGAAGAAAAGAAAAAAAGAAAAACACACCAGCGAGTGGTGCGCGCGCGTGCGCCACTGCGAGGAATATGTTTTCAATTATCGCGCCCGTGTCTGGGCACGATGATTGAAAACATATGGGCTTTGGTGCGCGTAACAGACACCAATAGGCTGTGGGCGCAGCAATGCACCCGCCTTTGGACTATTGCGTGCTCTGTTGAAACAAAACATGCACTCAAAGCCCAATTACAGACCCCAAAACACAAAACACACGCACGAGCGTGTGCGATTCCAGGGTCCATTTCTGAACCCCGGACAAAAGGACTCTTGCTTGCGCGCGCACTGCTGCGCAGTGCAACGCAGGTCGCGAGACCTAAATATGTATTTGGAGGTTTTTGTTGAAAGCAATTGTTCAACTAACCCTACTGTGTTTTTGCAAACGTGTTTCGGCTCCCGCTTAGAGCCCGTTATGCGTGTCCCTGCTTAATTATGCATGCACACTAGTGAGGCCTAGGGTTCTCACCTGTCTCGGTCTTCTGTTCATGGGAATTTCCTATAAGACTAAAAAAGGTTTGGCGAGGTTGAGGGTGGATCGTGAACATAGTTCCCTATAGGGATTGATACTTCACATTATCTACATGGTCCTTATCAAAAGGCAGTCTTGTGAGTTATGGTGGTCCATGCTTATCTTGCTTTTAGAGCAAGGTGAGGAAAAGGGGATGACGAAGGCCCCAGACCCAAACGTGCTCTATGCAGGGGCCGAAACATGTTGGCAAAAACAGAGTAGGTTTAGTTGAACAATTGCTTTCAACAAAAACCTCCAAATACCTTTTTAACCATATCACAGGTACCCAGTGAATAAAAGAAATTGAGGAGTATACCTGTAGATATTTTTTGTAATATACTTCCACCTGGATCCCTGCTTATCTAGTTTTGATTTATATAATAACTCCCATTCCATCTTTGGTTGAGTCTGCCCTGGTGGTACCATCCTACCAGGGTGTGGATAGGCGCCGATGAAGAAGCATGTCATGATTAAGTGAGTGAGGCATCTAATCCAATATCTTTGGATACCCAAGAGGTTCAATGAAAGGATCGATTTACTCATTATAGATATTCCAGTTGCTTTATGTGTGTGGCTGATGACTCTGGGAGATTGCAACTGGTCCTATAATCTCTTGCTCTCTAACCGTGTGAGAACAGTTATGAAGCACTACCTACATGTGACAATTCAATACACTCTGCTCAAATTATGTCATCCTGCGGTGGGTAAAAACATTACCTGGAGAAATCTCCCTGAAACCTGAAGGTCATAAAACTGAATTCTCATTGAGTGACTTGGCCTTGTTATCTTTGCAAAATACATGGGTGAAGATCTTGGTAAATTTTTAAAAGGTATGTGGCTAGGCGGCAAGAAAGAGGAGGCCTTCAGGAAGCATAGGAGCGGGTGTCCTTTTGTCCATTTATCTTCTCTTTAACCTGTTTTCTGTAAACAGTCTAACAATTTAGTGATTAACTTTTCGGAGTAAACGCATTTCAAATCTACTCTTGCTTGCAAGAGCCCAACCTCGGAAGGGCAGTCGAGTCGCTAGAGTCAGAGATGTCTTAGAGGCAGTAGGCAACCAACAAGAAACCTACAATGAGACGACTAAAAACGAACTCTGAGTGGTGGGCCGAGTTCTTTTCAAAGATGTTTCCGAGGATATTGATTACAGGAATTTTCCCAGATAGCTGGAAAGGGGCGATAATTAGGCCAATACATAAAAAAGGCGATGTAAAAGATCCAAAAAACTACCGCTTGATAAACCTCCTGGATATAGGCGAAAAAGTATTCTCCAAAGTAATCCTAGGTATGCTAAAGGATTGGGCATATGATAATCAGATAGTACCCCCAGAACAGGGAGGATTTAGAGAAGGACATTCGACGGTGGACCACTGTTTTGCTCTCTGGGCCATAGCGCGGAAGTCGATAGAACAGAGGGGTAATTTATTCTGCTGCTTTGTGGACTTCCGCGCGGCTTTTGATCTTGTGGACAGAGAGCAGTTGTGGACAACCCTGATAGGATATAAAATAAAGGATGACCTTTTAGCACTGATCCAAGCCCTACACATCGAAAACTGGGCCCAGATAATTTTGGATAAGGATGGAAGTCTGTCAGGGAGGATACAAATTGGAAATGGATTGAGGCAGGGGTGTGTACTTGCCCCCTTACTTTTTTCCCTGTTCATAGCAGATCTACCTCAAAAATTAAGAGAGGTCAGAGGGGCTAGCCCGAAACTGGGAGTGAATCATGTACCCTGTTTACTATATGCAGACGACCTGGTGATTATGGACCAGACGGAGATAGGTCTCCAGAGAAAATTAAATAGGTTTAAAGACTACTGTGTGAATAAAAAACTAGTAGTGAATATGGAGAAGACAAAGATTTTATGCTTCGGGAAGAAAAAAACAAAGTTTCTATGGAATCTTGGTATAGAACGCCTCGAGAGAGTTACGGAGTATAGATATCTAGGAATATGGTTTACGAGTAATCTAAAATGGAATACTCATCTGGAAGCGCTAAAAATGCGGGCAGCGGCCTCTGTGAAGGGCCTAAAAAGATTTAATAGCGTATATGGTGAGACGTCGGATAGGCCAGTTATAAAGGCCTATATAGTAATGGTTCCGCCACAATTCCTGTACGGGATAGAAGTACTATATTTAAGCGGAAAATCCAGCTGGGATAAAGAAGAGGGAAATATCCTAAAAAGCTTGTTCTCGCTGCCAAAATCATCAATGGTACAAGCAGCAAGGCTTGAGCTAGGAATTACCTCTTGGGCCATAACAGCCTGTATGGCACTAATACGCTTCTGGCAGCGCTTAGGGGCAGAGGAGTCTCATAAAGTTTCCCAGTGGTGTAAAGCAGAAATTGCCACGAGTGAGCTGTCCTGGGCAAAAGAGGCAAAATCTGTAATAAAGGAAGCGTATGGAATATTAGGTTTAATGCTGGATCCGCAGTTAGGTCACCCCCGAATTGATAAGAAAGAACTAAGGTCATTGGGTTTTGACACGTCATGTATACACGACCGGAAGTATCTCTCATGAAAAATTTCAGTATCACATATGACTTTGGCTTGGGAAAAGGATAAACATTAAATCTTATATAGATAGGTTACCAAGTCATTATTTACGACGTGAGGTGCTAAGAGTGCGAATGGGGATAAACCCCTGTTATATGAATAATGGGGTGAAAAATCTCATGATAGATCTTAGGGGGAAATGCACTTGCACTTTGGAGACCCCCTGTGATATTGTACACATTTTATTGGATTGTATGAAATTTTTAAATTTACGAAAAGGAGATTCTACGCCCAATATTTATAAAATACAGAATAATGAGTAGGACGCAAGCTGTTGAACTTTTAATGGAAATTAGGAATTTAGACATAGCTTGCGCCATGGGGAAATTTATGGGTAAGGTCAAAGCGATTCTTAAGGGCTCAGAGTAACCTTTGTATGGGTACGCTAACGTTGTTATGAGATGGCACAACGAAAAGACATCAGTCCTGTAATTGATCTATCGGAAATATCCGATGTAAAGGTACAAACGCATGAATCACCTGGTTTTATTAATTTTAGAATATTTTATAGGATATGGATTATTTTAGCCATGATGAATATGTGATATATTTTATATATGTATTTTAATAGACGAAATAGATGTAATGTACACTTTTATGGTTGTAACAAACTAAATAAAGTTAAATTGACTGACTGACAACAGCTACCAGGTCCGTTGAGCACTTGAAACCCTACCACTCAATGGCTGTTTCTCCAGTTGTTACGGCCATTTGTGACTCAGGGGATTTCTAAAATTAAACAGTGCCTGTTTTTGTACCAATTTCGCAGGTACTAGGGTTCCCTACCTGAGTGGGCTTTTTTAATTCAAAGTGTGACAATTATTAAAACTTCGGCAAAAAATTAAGAACATTTTAAAGGGAATGCTCTTCAAACCTATCCAATCAAACATAAGCCCAACTTAAAGGATAGGAACTTTCCACAGTGCATCATCTATAAAAGCCACATGTGAAGAAGGGTAATTTATTTACGTGTTGTTTGGACACATGAAAGTAGCAGCTTGGCATCACGTCTCTGACCGAGGCGTTCCCCAGAACAGCTGCTTATGGAAAACCAGATCAAAACACTCAAATTTGCCCCCCAGATGCCTCTCTCGCTGCTAAGCTTGTGAAATGTTCCCTAGAACTCTGCCAGTCCTCTTGTGGGTGCATGTGACCAGCCTTGCCGGGTTACAGACTACAATAGTGGCTTGTTTTTAATGGGCACGATAAAAAAAAAACTTTAGAGTTGGCGCTTACAGCACCGAGGTACATTCCTATTACGAGATAGAGGGGAAAGGAAGGGTCTGTAAAAGCTTGCTTCTAAACTATTTACATTAATCCAAATTAATGTTTACCCCCTTCCGTTACAGCAGGATATTGTTAAGCATAAGTTTATTTTTTGTTATTTGTCTGCTTCAATGCGACCCAACCAACCACGTATACATGTTCTTGCATCAACGCAATTAAAACAACTTTGGCAGTTACTAGAAGAAAATGTTTTTAAGAACCTGGTAGATCGATTGCTTAATGGGTGAATGCACTTGCTGCAGAGTTTTGCGAGTAGCCTACTTGTCACAAAATGTATTCCATCAACTTTTTATCATCTCGTAAACTGTAAAAATAGTACTCGCGTTGGTGAGAAAAGTAAACGTTATTTATAGTGCTGCGAAGCCGCAAAATCGTGGCAGAAGGTGTTTTATGGACGAGTCATCACTACATCAACAACTCGATTCAATGTAATACCGTTTTATGGAACAGGTTATTAGGATAATTTGCAGGCCATGTTTGTTTTGTCTCTGGAACTGGATGGACTTCGCCACCTCCCCACTCCAGGAGTGTCTAACAGCTCTCAAACCAAATTGTTGATTTTGCTTCCCCACCCAAAATTGGCTGAGCAGGTCCACTTCCGCATTGAGAGTCAGCTCTCCAGTTTGCTCTGTCGTGCCACGGCTCTAATTATCTAAAAGATGCCGCCCATGGACAGCCCCTTGTCGTTTCACTACAAGCACCTTGCAAATACAGTAGCGCTATTCAACTTGGTATAAAAGCCGTTTATGTGCCACCTCAGCGTGAAACTACACCCACAGACGACCCGATTTTTTTTTTTTTTTTTTTTTAACCAAAGCCTGGTTTACCTATTAAAACCACAGCCTCTAAATTATGGGTACTCTTTTCAATGTGACCCAGTTACATGAATGCAAAACATAGTTCAGATTAACACCGCACTGGTTTTTCCTCCAGCCCCTTGTAACCCCAACTTTCCCCGGGGTCAGAACAAAAAATTACGTAATAACCTTCACCCATCCCCCATCCGTGTTGAGTCGACATACAGGGACCTGATGCTCTACGTCGACAATAACAGTCTGCAAAACACCCTTCCACAAAATAAAAACAGTTCTCTTTAAAGCAAGCACGATCCCAGTGGGTTTTTACAAATATAAAATGATGATAAAGATTTTAAAGTGGAATGACAATGCAACACCCTCTCCCCCCCCCCCCGCCCCCCTCCCCTCCACCCCACGCCCAAACATAATGCTACATTGGGGGGCGTTAAGTGAATGGGTGAGGGTGCTGTAAATTGAGATGTTTAACTGGGTGGCTATGTAAGTTTCAGGGGTCCCAAACGACAGAAAGTGTGGATACCCTAAGAAACACCTTCTGCAAGGACCTAGCCTTGAGTGGAGGTTGTATTCCGGGACTACACTATGGAATGTTTCTCAAAACCTAATCGGGGGATGACGTTTTGAAGACTGAAATTGTGGGTACTCGAGAAACTGCTCTCTTGGGCCAAAGAAAGTGGGGCCATTGAAGGGCTGCGTGTGAAGGTTTCTCCTATGGAGCTTATGTAAAGAGGTAGGGGGTTCTGCACTACTGTTTTATAGCTTCACCTGGGGGAGGTTAGGTATAGACAGTTATTTTAGGTTCATGTATCAGAGCTTCTTTTGTACATCCTATGAGGGTGCTACAGTAGAGCCCCTTAAGGGAACCTGTCTAGCGGGTGATCAAAAGGTGTACTGCAACAAGGTATTTCCAAGAGACCCCATTTTAAATGGTGGGTAGATTTAGGGTGATATGGGAGTGCCAGAAGCGAGTTATTTCAGAGTGCTGTGTTAGGGCCTCTACTCTGCATAATTAAGTTTTTACGGGGTGGAGGGAGATTTTAGGGTGCTGCAGCAGAGCCAAACAAGGAGATCCTGTACAATGAGCATGACTGTAGAGGGCTAGACAGTTCCTCAATAATGAGAAATATATAAGAAAGCGATTGATTTTAGGGTGCTGTGGCAGGGTCCATTCTTGTGAATCCTTATAAAGTGGTAGGTGATCTTAGAGTGCTTTGAAACAGAATATTGTGTTGTTTCTGAATAAAGTGATTTAAATTAGGATGGAATTGCATGGTCCCTCCTGTATATCTAGATTAAGGACATCATTTTAAATTGCTTAAGTAGGGCCTCCCCAGTGGTTAAGAAGTCAGAATTTGAATTATTTTTGGGCGTTGTGGTTAGTGCCTCTCCTTGCAATGGTATTATAAGGAAAAGTAATTTAAAAGTGATTTAGCAAGGCCTCCCTTGAGAATACTGCACAGGAGAAGGAGGTGTTTTAACAGGACTTATAATTTAGCTTGTATATAGGGTGCGCCTGGCAGTCCTCTGAGAATCTTTATCAAATAGATACTTTTGATCGATTTGTTATGCCCTCTCCAGTACATCCAGTATCAGGGCTGGTTTTAGGCTGTTGCCTTGCCAGACCCAGCAATGGCTCTTGTGGAAAAAGTGGGACATTCTAATGAATTGTTGAAGGGCCCTTCTTGTAGCTGTATTACGAGAAATTGGGGCATTGTAGGATAGTGTATCAGAACTTTTCATGTATAATTAAAAAAATATCTGGAGTTTTGGGGCACAACCATTATGTGAATCAGGATGTAGAAGCAGGGGCATCATAAAGTGTTGTCAGGTAATTGGATGATTAATATATTTTTTTATCATGGCTTCTCAGTGGGTCACCAGAGTTTGAATGATGTATGTTGTGGGGCAGAGTCTACTGGGAAAGCTGAGCTTGATTTTAGAGTGTTTTGGCAAGGCCTCTCCTTGATTCTTATGCTAGGAAGATAGTGATTTTAGGGTGTTTTGACTGGACCTCTTTCGGGGACCTGCATGAGAAATGTTTGCTATTCTAGGGCCCTCTGGTAGGCCACAGGGTGGTGAGTGGGCCTATGCTAGCCGTGGTTGCTTGGGTCTGTAGTTTCTGTTCGGGCCCAGTGTGACAGTAGGGTGTATGAGGCCTGTGCCCAGTGTGGAAGGGGTGAGGAGTATGGGGATGTGCCCGCCCCACCCCGCCGGCTCTGTACCTTTATAGTGCACCCGCAGGTTGTTCTGAGAGAGGCCGATGTAGCTGAACTTGTCCTTGGGGCTCCAGGCTCGGGGCAGCGGCGTCTCCTGTTCATCCACGGCCGGGTAGAGGCGTCGGAGCCTGCGCTGCAGCTCCTTCTCCTGCTGGTTCAGGGCCGAGTCTCCGTGCGGGTGTGCGGGCAGCGGGGGCCCGGGGGCTGTCGGGGCGGGGGGCTCTGGGCCCAGGGCCGGGGGAGGCGGCGGAGGCGGGGGTGGAGGGGGGTGCAGCAGCAGCGGGGCGGCCGAGCTCGGGGACGAGAGCAGCGAAGAGGAGGAGGACGACGAGGAGACGGTGCCCGCGACCGGCGGCGGGGGCTGAGGCCCGGACATGCTGCGCTGGGCCCGGGGAGTGGTTTCACGAGAGAGCCGAGGCTGCGTGAGGAGAGCAGGGCCCTGGCTGGCTGTTGTGCCGAGAGGAGGCGGACGCTGATCCCGGCTCAGGCGCCGCGAGTGTACTGCACTGCGGCCTCTACTGCCTCTGCCGGCCTCGCACAGCGCAGACCCGCCGGCCCCACAGCGGCGCAGGCAGGCTCAGCGCAGGCGGCGCAGGTAGCAGCGTCTCCAGCACAGGCACAAACTACTGCCTCTGGCAGAGTGACTCCAGCGCGCAGGCTGCTCCGCTGCTCCCCCACTTCCCGTACCACAGTCACCACGCAGGCAGCCGTGTCTGTTAGCTATCACAACATACAATGAGTGATGTCTTCACAGCAGACAGTCACCCAACACAAGCACCGGTGTACGGCACAGCTGCAACCCTGGGAGCAGCCACTATATTTAGCACACACTCCTACCAAACAGGCAGCAACGCTTCAGGCACACAGGTAGAAGTGTCTCCCACATACAGTCACCTGGCACAGCAGTATTTCTAGATCATTCAAGTCAGACAATGGCAGTGTTTTAACAGCACAAAGCCGTAGCAAACTGGCACAAACGCCTCAGGCACACAGTTAGTAGTGTCCCTCCAACATATAATCAGCTGGCACAGCGGAATTTATAGATCATTCACGTCAAGCAAAATGTAGTGTGTAGAGGACAGGCAGCAGTGTATTTAGCACAATAAAACAGGCATCGGTATTTCTGGATCATAACCCCGCTACACAAAGTAGGACAATCTACTCAACCCAAACAACAGAATCATTTAACATAACATGCACAGCACGCACAAGCAGCAGTATCACCAACTAAAACAAAGTGCCCCAGCACACAGTCACTAATGCCCCGGCTAGCACAGCCTGTATCACGATGCCCCCCTGCCTGCCTTGGCCCCAGCCTTTGGCTCGGCCTCCCTCCGAGCGTGACAGTGTCTGAGTCAGACGGACTTTTTAGCCCTGGTCCCCTGGGTCTGTGACTGGGTCCCCCAAATCTCCCTCTGATATGGACGGCGGCTGTCCCTGTCAGTGGCTGCCCTGTGACGGGCAGCTGAGAAAGGCGAACCCGGGGCTGCTCAGCTGCTCCCTGGGCCCGGCTCTTGTTTTCCTCCTCTGAGTCTCTCTATTTCTCCTCCTCCTGGCTGGATCCGGTGTTGTTGTTGTACAATCTCCCTCCCCACACTGCCTATGCTCTGTTTTTACCCCCACCCTTCACATCATTTCCTCATGATTCGCCATCCCCCAACTGGGCTCAACTGAAACGCATTTGTATGCTTTCCACCAAGCTAGTTTTTCATCTCCTACTTTACTTTCTTTGTATGTTTTTTTCATGCCATTACAGTACCTCCCCTTTCTAAAAACGACCAACCACACGGCAGACCAGTCAGACCAATCCAGATTCACATCCTTATTGTCAGGGCAGCACAGGGTCACCATGGAAAAGCATACTTTACTACTAAAAATAAGCTTAGATCTCTGTTAAGTGTTACCTGCTTTATTTTTTTTCGATGCTGACGTTGGGTGTAATATTTAAACACCATTTTGCCATTCTAGCTGCAAGCTCATTAAAGCGTATTTCGTGTTTTTTAAACTAGTCATTTTGGCAGCAGTATTTAGAAAAAGAAAAACAATTCCAAACATAATAGGAAGTGACCTCCCAAAACTACAAGTTACACCTTCTTACACTTCGCTACATGCTCCTCCCCGTTCAGTCCATAAAAGGAGCCCGAAGCAGACTGTCTTGTTTTTGCAGCTGTTGCCTCGAGTATTTTATTCATTTTTGGCAATTTTTAAGGCGTATGTATTACAAAGGTCTCTAAGCGAACTGATAAACAACGAACACGGGACAAGAAAACTGCATAAAAAAAACTTTTTTTAGGCTTGAAAGAAAACAAGTCTGTTTTTTTCTTAGGGTGTTATTTAAACCTTGGCGCAAAGTGTGGCACAGACGAGTTTAGGCGATTTTTCACCTCTTATGATAGTTTGCGAGTTATTGTAAATAAGGTTCGCTTTAGTTTTGTGTTGAAATGTACTACCTGCTTTGAGTGGGTTGAACAAAAATGCTAATCTGGTGCAATAATGGACTGAACTATTTTGTAACTGTTAGTCTTTATTACCATTTCCCTTCCTGTCAATTTCAATTTCTGCAAATATTTGAAGTGAGAAAAATGCCTGGAAACTCAATGACTGTCAATTTGTCATCTCTAATTACTAACAGATTATAAAGGAGGGACCAAATCGTATACTAAGATGCAGCACAGTCCCTGCACAAATAGACCTTGCACTTGATTTAGCACTCAATGCAAAATCAGCTTCTTTTGTGGTGATGGGGCCGGGTTCAATGTTCTAGATTTACTCTGGAACCCCTGGTGGATGGATATTTGGTTCCTGCTTAAAAGTGTAAAGGGGAGAAAAAACATTTGCAAAATCTTATACCACAATTTCAAAAAAAGAATAAGAGAAAGTAGGGAGGAGAGTGATGACACCCGTTCCATCAGCGGCGTCTCGTCTTCCTCCCTAGAGAGTACTACGTCAGACTTATCTCGTGAGGTCCCTTTAGGAGAAGCAACTTCCTCATTTCAAAAGGAAATGGCGAAGTTGCGAATCAGCAGCAGATTACAACAAAAGAGAGAGATGCCAAAACCCGGCGGGGAGGTCGTAGGGGCAAAGGCAGGTACAAAGGGAAAAGGGAACACGGTGGGACAGGTCAAGAAGTAAATGACACTTGTGTTCAAAATTTCTCATGTAATGATGTACAGCCTGGTGAAAATTTGGAAATTGTTAATTTGTCCAATAAAACATTTGACAAGGATGAAGTTGCCGTTTTAAGGCGGGGTTTGAATTTCTGTCCAACACAGGGTGGAGATATTACAAACGTACATATAGACCTTTTTAAATTTGTTAGGATTCTTAAATTAAAAGATCATTTCTCCAAAAATTTTCCGCAGACTCCTCAACACTCTGCGCCCTCACTAGCTATGACCCATACGGTCGCAGACGTAAGGGACATTCATTGTCTTATGACACTCGATGATGATGAACAATGTGACATACTTTCTTTAATCAGTGATTTGGATATACCACAGAACTATACCCTAGATAGTGGTTTAAAACCCAAATCTAAATTTACACCGGTTATGAACTATCATCGCAACATAGATGTTTTTTATGATAAAGTAAGTGAAGATCTGTATAAGATGGAGACTAACAAAAAATTCACACCATGGCGTAATCATAACATTACTGCACAAGAGAGAAAAGCCCTCAATCGCTTAAAACAAGATAAGAGCATTGTTATTAGGGAGGCGGATAAGGGCGGTAATGTTGTGATTATGAACCACGATGACTATATGAATGAGATCCACCGCCAGGTTAGCAATGAGTCCTGTTATAAGAGGGTTGTTGGTAACCCGATTGAGAAGTTAACTATCATGATCAATATCAAATTGAATGAATGGAAGGATGTGATGCTACTTACAGAAGACGAATTCCGATACCTTAGAGTGGACTGTCCCAACTTTCCATGCATATACATCCTTCCTAAAATACACAAACCCAATGCCTTCCCACCTGGGCGTCCAATTATCTCGGGGGTAGGTTCACCCACTGAGAGGATTTCTGAATTTGTGGACCTGAGATTGCAAAAATATGTTGTAAACCTCCCGTCATATATAAGGGACAGTAAGGACATACTGGTTAAATTTAAGGATTTTGAATGGTCGGAAGAATTACTCTTTGTAACTTTTGATGTAGAAAGCCTCTACACGTGTATCCGGAAGGATCTTGGGCTTTCGGCCATCCAGTCCTTTTTGGACAAAGAGAATGCTGACCAGTTTTCCTTCAATGAGATGATCATGGAGATGATTGACATTATTCTATGTAACAATTTTTTCCTCTTTGACAGATGTTGGTTCCAACAAACTCTTGGTACTGCGATGGGTTCCAGGTTTGCTCCCTCTTATGCCTGCCTTTTTATGGGGTGGTTTGAGAGGGAGCATGCCTGGGGCAGAGGTGCCTCCCCCTGGACTGATCACATTGTCTTTTGGGGGAGGTACATCGACGATGTTATCTGTCTCTGGTCTGGTTCAGTGGAAGAATTGAATGAGTACTTTACGTACCTGAACAACAATCAATATAATGTCAAATTTACAATGGCTTTTGGGAAAGATAGTATCAACTTCTTGGACATTAAATTCTTTATAAAGGAAGGGAAAATACACAGCACCCTTCACAGGAAAGACACAGCCTGTAATGAGATCCTTCATGCGAACAGTGCCCATGCTCGATCTGTTGTTAACAACATCCCCTATGGGGAAATGATTAGAATCCGTTGGAATTGCAGCGATGATGACACTTTCCTTAATAAAATCTCAGAGTCCAGTACTAGATTCTTACAGAGGGGGTACACGAGAGAAGTTGTGGATAAAGCCATTGAAAAAGTAAAATGTCGGACTAGAGAAGACACCTTGAAACCATCTCAGAAAAAGAAGAAACCTGATGCTAATCCAGTTAGGTTTATTACACAGTATAATGCCAATAGTCCGAAGGTCTTTAACATCCTAAAGAAGAACTGGAGTGTACTTGGAGAGGTTCCATCACTTAAGAGTTGTCTCACTGATTTTCCATCGGTTACATACAGAAGAGGCAGATCACTTCGCAACTTCCTATGTCCCAGTTACGTTACCACTCCGAGGGAAATGTGGTTGCCAGTCAAACCAAAAGGTTTTTTCACCTGTGGAACATGTAACATGTGTCCACATGGAAGGAACAAAATCTCTAATTTCTGCTATAACACTTGCGTTAAGTATGATATATTGCACTTTATTAATTGCAATACTACTCATGTTGTTTACATAATAGGATATAATTGTGACATCATTTATGTTGGAAGTACAATCCGCCCATTAAAAGTCCGAATACAGGAACATCGTAGGGCCATTGTAAATAAAGATCGGAGATATCCCTTGAGTGAACACTATAGACTTGCACATGGAAATAGTGATGATTTCTGGTTCCATGGAATAGATCATGTCCCTATCACCAACAGAGGGGGGAATAGGGAACTCCTGGTGAGACAAAAGGAGGCAAAGTGGATATGCAGACTTAGGGCAACCGAGGTAGGACATAACACGGATAAGGAACTACATTACTTCTTGGGGTAGTGTTGTTCCCCAAACAGGTTATGCTAGCACTAAACACTCTGGCTGCTCCATTTGTGAATCACTCTGTCTAAATGGAATTAGTAATGCTTTGCATGCATCATACAATCTGTTATTATTTACGATGAATATTACCCATGATCGTATGTGCCTTGCGTTACTGAAAAAAGGATGCAGCTTATATACACAAAATAAGTAATGAAATTTGGTTCGCTGCTTATATATTTTTGATCTCGTTTTTCTTGTTTATTAATTTCTCGTATGCCCTAATCTGGCTTACCTTATTTATTTTATTATAATTATTCTTTATTTATTCTTTGTAAATATCCTCTTATCTAGTTATTCTTCTTTCCTGTGCCTTTCTGCCACATACATGGTCTTTTTATGGTTTTTACTGTGTGCAATTTACCATTCCAAGATGGCTGCTGTATTCGCTTTGAAATATAGCCCTTGCAGTATTCTTTGCACTATTGGTGGTATTTTCGCCTTTATTTTTCTCTCTTTATTATTTATTGATTCAGGTTCTGATTTTGGTTAATTCTTAACACTGCCATACGTTTTTACTATACTGGTCTTGGCAGTCCGTGTGGTTGACTGCAATGGGAATGTATATTAAATTAGGCCATTCCATGATGGCGGCACATTTAGGGATTCTGGTCGTGTCCCTTTACTATGTTCGCTCCACACGTCATCCACTAACGCGTGGTTATACTTGGCCGGTGTATTTAAACCGACCGGGATGTGCAGGTCTGCTTGCTTCGCCGCTCCGCTGCTGGTTATCATGCCGCTGGTTCATTTACGAACACTGAGGTGAGTACTCGTGCGCGGGTCGCTTTATTTGTATAGAACACCGGGGGGGTTTACTTTTAACAGATTATCCCCTTCATATTGGGATGTTATAATTTGGTTACAGCTGTGGCTTACTTAGGTGTTTCCGCAAGGTGGTTCCTTTAGGCTCGGTGGAGCATACATGCTAATGCTGCTTTCTTCGATTCTTAATATTTCAAACGATGCACGTGTTGCTGCTTGCTACAGGATTATAATGTGTCATTTGCTTACTGTGGCGCCGTAATATGTTCGCCACATTAGATCTGTGGGTCGGTTTTTAGACTTAGGACAATGGGGGTGCACATACATTTTATTATTCTATATGTTACGGTTCCCTAACCTCATGGTGTCTGACATGTACATATATTGTTTTGCACACTGGTTTATTGGTCACAAACCTAATGGGTTACTTTGTGATGGATTTCGACATGATCATTGCCCGTTTTTATTGCTTATGGGTTTTTTATATTTTCAATTGCTTAAAATGCATTGACGCCTTTTCATCTGTATGTGTTATTAGGCACATTCTCTTAACTGCGTGTCGAGAATGACACGATGTTTTTATTTACGTTCTCGTTGGTTGAACACATATCAGATGGTGAGACCTCTTGTTTTTGATTCTCTTTTACATTAATTGGTCCAACAATGGATTTATAACCTACCTGACCTACTATCCTGTGTCTACACATGACTTTGTTATAATAAGATCTTGTCTTCGTTTTTATACCTGTGGGTAAGTGTACCCCGTAATGAACTTAGCTTTTTATTCATATGCTGCTCATGTAGGATATACTTTTTCTACTCATAATGCTATTTGGCTTGTTTTGCCCATGACACTGTTGGGCTTTCTTATATCTATGTTTCAGATGTGCTACTACACACCTACTGTACGGTTCGACGTTGTGATCGGGGTTTTCCCTGACTCTATGAATTTGGAATAGAAATACATAAGTTACCTACTTTGTGGTGAGCCGAAGCCATCGTTTCTTACTCCCCTTTCACAATTTTTTCCCCCCCGCACTACCCACCTTCTTTCCTCGTTGCTTATTCAGCATACTGTTAGTATTAGCAACTTACCAAATAGCCAATACTTGGGACATATACAGGAATATATAGATGCTTTCAATCTCTAACAATTACTTTGGCTATTGTGAGTCCTTTTGTGATATATTTTTTGGTTTCTTCCTTTCCTTTCTCTCTGTCCTTTCCCTTCTCCGCTTGCAACTTTTGTGTTATGTCTATGTTATTATTTATACTGCATATTTATTACTCTCCGTTTGTAACTTTTGTGTTATGTCTATGTTATTATTTATACTGCGTATCTATTACTCTCTGATACAGATGAATACAGATTAGATTAACTGTTTTTATATCTTACGTTCGCTGATTTTATATGTATTTGATATATATGTATATACATGTCTTATGTTGGGTCGCTTTTCTGTTCTTTTTGGAATTATGGTTATTATGGTTTGTTAATGTTTTTTATACGTTGTGATGTAAGTGTATTGTACATTTATATGTCGGTGTGTGTGTGTTTTTTATACGTTACTTTATGTATTGTTTTCAGCCCTGAAGAAGTTCCTGTGTGTTAGGAACGAAACGCGTTGGCTGCCTTGTTTGCTTAATAAATACGAAGATCGAGAGAAGATCTTTTGGAACACATATCAATTTGGACCTGGTTATTTGAGTGCACCTTCCTTTGTGTATAAACTTTTGGTCTTGTCCTGCATCTAACAACGACGGGTGCTGGAAGTTGTTGCACCACGTACACAAACATAGTGTACCTTTGAAATAAGAAAAACAGTAGGAATACAAGTGCTTGACCTTGGTCCGTCGTTGGGTTTGCTTTGTTCTTGTATGATTTGTTTGGACTGTTTTGCACTGGTTCCTTGTTTCATATTTAATCATTACAATGCAGAAATTTCAAGATGGGAGGGAGGAAATGGCCCTCAACCTATTTGGTACTGATAATACAAAATCTACATCACAACCAGATGCTCCCACTAGCACTAGCCTCAAAACACTATTCCTTAGATTGGAGCGGTTAAGAAAACAAGAATTATCCCGTTGGTGGGATGGGGTGACGCTCCAACAGTACTTAGACAACAAGAAAGTGCCTAGAGGTCTTAGAATCCTAATCTTCCCGACGTTTGAGGATCTCAGCAGTGAGCTTTTAAAAGATTGGGAGGGTAACCTTGAAAGTGCATCGGTTACGATGATGCAGATACTAATTAAACATGCTAAGGAGAAGGGTGAGAAGCTTCAGTCCGAGATAGAGAACTTGGAAAGGGAGATTAATGAAATTGAACAAAAGGATTTAATTGAAAATTTTTTTGCTATCTTGAAAAAAGTTATGGAGGAACATCAACTGTATTTAAAGGATAAAAAACTTAAGAAAATAAAAAGAGACGATCGAGACTATAAAGACGGGCGGGTTTATACGTTCGCCAGAAAATTTGATAACATACTGGGCTCAGAGGACAAAAAAAGAATAAGAGAAAGTAGGGAGGAGAGTGATGACACCCGTTCCATCAGCGGCGTCTCGTCTTCCTCCCTAGAGAGTACTACGTCAGACTTATCTCGTGAGGTCCCTTTAGGAGAAGCAACTTCCTCATTTCAAAAGGAAATGGCGAAGTTGCGAATCAGCAGCAGATTACAACAAAAGAGAGAGATGCCAAAACCCGGCGGGGAGGTCGTAGGGGCAAAGGCAGGTACAAAGGGAAAAGGGAACACGGTGGGACAGGTCAAGAAGTAAATGACACTCGTGTTCAAAATTTCTCATGTAATGATGTACAGCCTGGTGAAAATTTGGAAATTGTTAATTTGTCCAATAAAACATTTGACAAGGATGAAGTTGCCGTTTTAAGGCGGGGTTTGAATTTCTGTCCAACACAGGGTGGAGATATTACAAACGTACATATAGACCTTTTTAAATTTGTTAGGATTCTTAAATTAAAAGATCATTTCTCCAAAATTTTTCCGCAGACTCCTCAACACTCTGCGCCCTCACTACCTATGACCCATACGGTCGCAGACGTAAGGGACATTCATTGTCTTATGACACTCGATGATGATGAACAATGTGACATACTTTCTTTAATCAGTGATTTGGATATACCACAGAACTATACCCTAGATAGTGGTTTAAAACCCAAATCTAAATTTACACCGGTTATGAACTATCATCGCAACATAGATGTTTTTTATGATAAAGTAAGTGAAGATCTGTATAAGATGGAGACTAACAAAAAATTCACACCATGGCGTAATCATAACATTACTGCACAAGAGAGAAAAGCCCTCAATCGCTTAAAACAAGATAAGAGCATTGTTATTAGGGAGGCGGATAAGGGCGGTAATGTTGTGATTATGAACCACGATGACTATATGAATGAGATCCACCGCCAGGTTAGCAATGAGTCCTGTTATAAGAGGGTTGTTGGTAACCCGATTGAGAAGTTAACTATCATGATCAATATCAAATTGAATGAATGGAAGGATGTGATGCTACTTACAGAAGACGAATTCCGATACCTTAGAGTGGACTGTCCCAACTTTCCATGCATATACATCCTTCCTAAAATACACAAACCCAATGCCTTCCCACCTGGGCGTCCAATTATCTCGGGGGTAGGTTCACCCACTGAGAGGATTTCTGAATTTGTGGACCTGAGATTGCAAAAATATGTTGTAAACCTCCCGTCATATATAAGGGACAGTAAGGACATACTGGTTAAATTTAAGGATTTTGAATGGTCGGAAGAATTACTCTTTGTAACTTTTGATGTAGAAAGCCTCTACACGTGTATCCGCAAGGATCTTGGGCTTTCGGCCATCCAGTCCTTTTTGGACAAAGAGAATGCTGACCAGTTTTCCTTCAATGAGATGATCATGGAGATGATTGACATTATTCTATGTAACAATTTTTTCCTCTTTGACAGATGTTGGTTCCAACAAACTCTTGGTACTGCGATGGGTTCCAGGTTTGCTCCCTCTTATGCCTGCCTTTTTATGGGGTGGTTTGAGAGGGAGCATGCCTGGGGCAGAGGTGCCTCCCCCTGGACTGATCACATTGTCTTTTGGGGGAGGTACATCGACGATGTTATCTGTCTCTGGTCTGGTTCAGTGGAAGAATTGAATGAGTACTTTACGTACCTGAACAACAATCAATATAATGTCAAATTTACAATGGCTTTTGGGAAAGATAGTATCAACTTCTTGGACATTAAATTCTTTATAAAGGAAGGGAAAATACACAGCACCCTTCACAGGAAAGACACAGCCTGTAATGGGATCCTTCATGCGAACAGTGCCCATGCTCGATCTGTTGTTAACAACATCCCCTATGGGGAAATGATTAGAATCCGTAGGAATTGCAGCGATGATGACACTTTCCTTAATAACATCTCAGAGTCCAGTACTAGATTCTTACAGAGGGGGTACACGAGAGAAGTTGTGGATAAAGCCATTGAAAAAGTAAAATGTCGGACTAGAGAAGACACCTTGAAACCATCTCAGAAAAAGAAGAAACCTGATGCTAATCCAGTTAGGTTTATTACACAGTATAATGCCAATAGTCCGAAGGTCTTTAACATCCTAAAGAAGAACTGGAGTGTACTTGGAGAGGTTCCATCACTTAAGAGTTGTCTCACTGATTTTCCATCGGTTACATACAGAAGAGGCAGATCACTTCGCAACTTCCTATGTCCCAGTTACGTTACCACTCCGAGGGAAATGTGGTTGCCAGTCAAACCAAAAGGTTTTTTCACCTGTGGAACATGTAACATGTGTCCACATGGAAGGAACAAAATCTCTAATTTCTGCTATAACACTTGCGTTAAGTATGATATATTGCACTTTATTAATTGCAATACTACTCATGTTGTTTACATAATAGGATGTAATTGTGACATCATTTATGTTGGAAGTACAATCCGCCCATTAAAAGTCCGAATACAGGAACATCGTAGGGCCATTGTAAATAAAGATCGGAGATATCCCTTGAGTGAACACTATAGACTTGCACATGGAAATAGTGATGATTTCTGGTTCCATGGAATAGATCATGTCCCTATCACCAACAGAGGGGGGAATAGGGAACTCCTGGTGAGACAAAAGGAGGCAAAGTGGATATGCAGACTTAGGGCAACCGAGGTAGGACATAACACGGATAAGGAACTACATTACTTCTTGGGGTAGTGTTGTTCCCCAAACAGGTTATGCTAGCACTAAACACTCTGGCTGCTCCATTTGTGAATCACTCTGTCTAAATGGAATTAGTAATGCTTTGCATGCATCATACAATCTGTTATTATTTACGATGCATATTACCCATGATCGTATGTGCCTTGCGTTACTGAAAAAAGGATGCAGCTTATATACACAAAATAAGTAATGAAATTTGGTTCGCTGCTTATATATTTTTGATCTCGTTTTTCTTGTTTATTAATTTCTCGTATGCCCTAATCTGGCTTACCTTATTTATTTTATTATAATTATTCTTTATTTATTCTTTGTAAATATCCTCTTATCTAGTTATTCTTCTTTCCTTTGCCTTTCTGCCACATACATGGTCTTTTTATGGTTTTTACTGTGTGCAATTTACCATTCCAAGATGGCTGCTGTATTCGCTTTGAAATATAGCCCTTGCAGTATTCTTTGCACTATTGGTGGTATTTTCGCCTTTATTTTTCTCTCTTTATTATTTATTGATTCAGGTTCTGATTTTGGTTAATTCTTAACACTGCCATACGTTTTTACTATACTGGTCTTGGCAGTCCGTGTGGTTGACTGCAATGGGAATGTATATTAAATTAGGCCATTCCATGATGGCGGCACATTTAGGGATTCTGGTCGTGTCCCTTTACTATGTTCGCTCCACACGTCATCCACTAACGCGTGGTTATACTTGGCCGGTGTATTTAAACCGACCGGGATGTGCAGGTCTGCTTGCTTCGCCGCTCCGCTGCTGGTTATCATGCCGCTGGTTCATTTACGAACACTGAGGTGAGTACTCGTGCGCAGGTCGCTTTATTTGTATAGAACACCGGGGGGGTTTACTTTTAACAGATTATCCCCTTCATATTGGGATGTTATAATTTGGTTACAGCTGTGGCTTACTTAGGTGTTTCCGCAAGGTGGTTCCTTTAGGCTCGGTGGAGCATACATGCTAATGCTGCTTTCTTCGATTCTTAATATTTCAAACGATGCACGTGTTGCTGCTTGCTACAGGATTATAATGTGTCATTTCCTTACTGTGGCGCCGTAATATGTTCGCCACATTAGATCTGTGGGTCGGTTTTTAGACTTAGGACAATGGGGGTGCACATACATTTTATTATTCTATATGTTACGGTTCCCTAACCTCATGGTGTCTGACATGTACATATATTGTTTTGCACACTGGTTTATTGGTCACAAACCTAATGGGTTACTTTGTGATGGATTTCGACATGATCATTGCCCGTTTTTATTGCTTATGGGTTTTTTATATTTTCAATTGCTTAAAATGCATTGACGCCTTTTCATCTGTATGTGTTATTAGGCACATTCTCTTAACTGCGTGTCGAGAATGACACGATGTTTTTATTTACGTTCTCGTTGGTTGAACACATATCAGATGGTGAGACCTCTTGTTTTTGATTCTCTTTTAGATTAATTGGTCCAACAATGGATTTATAACCTACCTGACCTACTATCCTGTGTCTACACGTGACTTTGTTATAATAAGATCTTGTCTTCGTTTTTATACCTGTGGGTAAGTGTACCCCGTAATGAACTTAGCTTTTTATTCATATGCTGCTCATGTAGGATATACTTTTTCTACTCATAATGCTATTTGGCTTGTTTTGCCCATGACACTGTTGGGCTTTCTTATATCTATGTTTCAGATGTGCTACTACACACCTACTGTACGGTTCGACGTTGTGATCGGGGTTTTCCCTGACTCTATGAATTTGGAATAGAAATACATAAGTTACCTACTTTGTGGTGAGCCGAAGCCATCGTTTCTTACTCCCCTTTCACAATTTTTTCCCCCCCGCACTACCCACCTTCTTTCCTCGTTGCTTATTCAGCATACTGTTAGTATTAGCAACTTACCAAATAGCCAATACTTGGGACATATACAGGAATATATAGATGCTTTCAATCTCTAACAATTACTTTGGCTATTGTGAGTCCTTTTGTGATATATTTTTTGGTTTCTTCCTTTCCTTTCTCTCTGTCCTTTCCCTTCTCCGCTTGCAACTTTTGTGTTATGTCTATGTTATTATTTATACTGCATATTTATTACTCTCCGTTTGTAACTTTTGTGTTATGTCTATGTTATTATTTATACTGCGTATCTATTACTCTCTGATACAGATGAATACAGATTAGATTAACTGTTTTTATATCTTACGTTCGCTGATTTTATATGTATTTGATATATATGTATATACATGTCTTATGTTGGGTCGCTTTTCTGTTCTTTTTGGAATTATGGTTATTATGGTTTGTTAATGTTTTTTATACGTTGTGATGTAAGTGTATTGTACATTTATATGTCGGTGTGTGTGTGTTTTTTATACGTTACTTTATGTATTGTTTTCAGCCCTGAAGAAGTTCCTGTGTGTTAGGAACGAAACGCGTTGGCTGCCTTGTTTGCTTAATAAATACGAAGATCGAGAGAAGATCTTTTGGAACACATATCAATTTGGACCTGGTTATTTGAGTGCACCTTCCTTTGTGTATAAACTTTTGGTCTTGTCCTGCATCTAACAACGACGGGTGCTGGAAGTTGTTGCACCACGTACACAAACATAGTGTACCTTTGAAATAAGAAAAACAGTAGGAATACAAGTGCTTGACCTTGGTCCGTCGTTGGGTTTGCTTTGTTCTTGCACAATTTCAATGAACTATGACTCCGAAGAATCGCTGACTACCGATTCAAAGTTTAGTTAGGTTATTACAAAGCCAAGAACAACTGGACATACATGCACCTCAAGATGAGGTGTAAAAATACATTGAAACTAATCCAAATCTATGGGTAAAGTTGAGTCTGTGAAGCATACAAAGGATCACTAGTTCTAGAATCAGGACGCAGAATATAACTGCGCCTACATCAAGAGTCTTCTTCATTGGAGGTTCATAAGTAAAAAGCATTTGTCTGTCCCTACACTACCACTAACGTGACATCCCTACATGGCACTACCCAGGCAAGTTCAGGAAAAAGGTGTCAGCGCGTGACAACTTCCTAAGAAGTACACTCACGTTGAATGGGTCAAGTAGCACAAGGCTACAGAGCTCGTTCTAAGATGCTCCTTCCTAACTGCAGATCTCCACAGAAGTTCCCGGACATTGTCCCTAACACCAACTCATAGGACACACCCATCATCACATCACGCGATCGTCCCATCCAGCTAGACAACTCCTTGTAGGTAACTTTCCCGGTGGTTGCGATGTTCCTGACCTTGATTCCCAGGCCTTCTCTAGTGAGACCATCCCACATTATGGATACCAAAGGGCATGATGGACGGAGCGTTTGAGCTAATCAAACACTCACCCCCAGTCAACTGATCTGGGTTTAATCCATCATCATTCTTTAGCTCTCTCCACCACCCCAGTTCCGACATGGCCATATGCAAATCAGCCTGACCCTGTGCCTCATGGGAACAGTCCAGCCCAAACTGCCAAGCCATGGCTTCCCTGGACCGGAAACAAGCATCCTGGGACCGGTTTCGGGTTCATAACCTTCATCAGCCAGGCTATCTTGAATCCAGTGGCAAAGTGAGCAAGGGACCCACGTCTGGGCATACCCTGCCAACTTTGGGCGAACAAAGCGATACCAAAGGGGATGATGGACGGAGCGTTTGAGCTAATCAAACACTCACCCCCAGTCAACTGATCTGGGTTTAATCCATCATCATTCTTTAGCTCACTCCACCGCCCCAGTTCAGACATGGCCATATGCAAATCAGTCTGACCCTGTGCCTCATGGGAACAGTACAGCCCGAACTGCCAAGCCATGTCTTCCCTGGACCGGAAACAAGCATCCTGGGACCGGTTTCAGGTTCATAACCCTCATCAGCCAGGCTATCTTGAATCCAGTGGCAAAGTGAGCAAGGGACCCACGTCTGGGCATACCCTGCCAACTTAGGGTGAACAAAGCGATACCAAAGGGGATGATGGACAGAGCGTTTGAGCTAATCAAACACTCACCCCCAGTCAACTGATCTGGGTTTAATCTATCATCATTCTTTAGCTCACTCCACCACCCCAGTTCCGACATGGCCATATGCAAATCAGTCTGACCCTGTGCCTCATGGGAACAGTACAACCCGAACTGCCAAGCCATGTCTTCCCTGGACCGGAAACAAGCATCCTGGGACCAGTTTCGGGTACATAACCCTCATCAGCCAGGCTATCTTGAATCCAGTGGCAAAGTGAGCAAGGGACCCACGTCTGGGCATACCCTGCCAACTTAGGGCGAACAAAGCGATACCAAAGGGGATGATGGACAGAGCGTTTGAGCTAATCAAACACTCACCCCCAGTCAACAGATCTGGGTTTAATCCATCATCATTCTTTAGCCCACTCCACCACCCCAGTTCAGACATGGCCATATGCAAATCAGTCTGACCCTGTGACTCATGGGAACAGTCCAGCCCGTTTTTGCATTTGTCACCCCGAGTGGGATGGGTATGCTCAGACGTGAGTCCCGTGCTCTCCATGCCACTGGAATCAAGCTATCCTGGCTGAAGAGGGGTGAAACCCCGAAACCGGTCCTAGGATGCTTGGTTCCAGTCCAGGGAGGACCTGGCTTGGCAGTTCGGGCTGGACTGTTCCCAGGAGGCACAGGGTCAAGACTGATTTGCATAGGGCTAAGTTCAAACGGGAATGGCATGGTGAGCTAAAAAATGACGGATTTAGGCCCAGATCTCTGTACTGGGGTGAATGTATGACATTGTTCTGCATTCTGTCCATCAACTGTTGTTTTTGCATTTGTCACCCCGAGTGGGACAGGTATGTTCAGACGTGAGTCCCGTGCTCTCCATGCCACTGGAATCAAGCTATCCTGGCTGAAGAGCCGTGAAACCCCGAAACCGGTCCTAGGATGCTTGGTTCCAGTCCAGGGAGGACCTTGCTTGGCAGTTCGGGCTGGACTGTTCCCATGAGGCACAGGGTCAAGACTGATTTGCATATGGCTGGGTTCAAACTGGAATGGCATGGTGAGCAAAAAAACGATGAATTTAGGCCCAGATCTCCGTACTGGGGCGAATGTATGACATTGTTCTGCATTCTGTCCATCAACTGTTGTTTTTGCATCCCACATTATCAGCATCGCTTGTTCAAATGTTTCCTCTCCTCCCTAGGCCTAACTCCTAAAACACAAGCGTTATTCTAACTAACAAAGACAAATGTCTTCACCTGCAACAGAAATCTGAGAAAGAAAAGATCCTGCATACACATGAACATTACGAACAACCGGTCTAGAGAGCCAGGGAAAGTGCACATGAGGCCTACAAATTCGGCTTACATAAGAATCAACATGCAACTTCATTAATCACACGTATATATTAGCATTATTGCTGAGCACGTTTAAATCAATGCATTACATAACAATGAACTAGTTTCTCATTAGTCACTTGTAAAATCACAACATTAAAGCTTCCTCATGTAAGTCACTATTACAATGTTCTCCCCATTGTATAGAAATATCTCTATTACTTCACTTCACATGTTATTACTTTACATGTTCTAATCAAATGTTAACATGACAATGGATTATATGTGTAGGTGCAAACTACTCTTGATTATAATGCACCCATACAAATTAAAGAGCACAATCGTGCTGTAACAGTAACCCCCTCTGATGACTAGTGTCATCATCATTAATTGCATCTCCCTGTAGAAAGAACCAACCTAAACAGAAGTTGTAGCCAGTCTTCCCCGTTAAAACGTTTCTAAGTTCTTGAGATTCTCATAGTGACTGTCCTGCAGTCTTTCTATTCTCCTCTCACGTTGCCTAAGAGAATTCTCAACCTGCCTTGACTTATGCCACTCATAAGCTCTTAACACTCCATTCACCAAGATCACACAGTTTACAAACATTATCACTGGCTTCAAGATGTAACCAAGAAATCCTTTCCCAATGCTTGTGAACCAACTTCCAATCTTTCCAAATTCTTTACCGACTTTATCCCTAACTCCTTCTGTTGTCAGATCATGTACCTCATGGTGTATCTCAGTAATGTTACTTATATACTTCTGCAGATCCTTGCTATAACCTGGATATAAGTGCAACTCTATTGAACCCTCAGCATTTTACAGACTCCACCTTCTTCTGCTAACAACACATCTAAAACAAGATAATTTTGCATCACCATAGCTCTTATCGACACCATCTCCCCATCTACAAGCAACAAAAACTGAGCTGTATTCGCTGACAACTTATCCACAATAGTTGATAACCTTCTAATCTTGATGTCATTCAGAACCACTCCCTAACTGGGTATCATTGCTCCAAATACATCTCCAATAACCTCTCCTGCACTTATACCACGCTTCTCTCTATGGGGGGACTTCCCATCCAAAGGTCCCGAATCTTCAACGTGGTATATCTTGGGAAACACAACAGCCACATAACATGTACCGTACCAATTCAGTGGCAATCGAACATACACATTTTTCCCACACACAAAATACACATTTGGCACCACATGTACTGCTTCCTGCAGGAACTTCTTTGCAGTGGCTTCAATTGTGAAGATGTGATCACACACACTCTGTCCTACATAAATCTTATCGTAATAGGGCTGTACCTGTCTAATGCAAAGTTTTCCTCTCTGCTCCAAGTCTAAAGCTATTGGACCATAACTCCCCATCCCCCAACTCCTCCTTGGTCCATTCAAATTTTCCTTCTCTATTGTTAAGCTTAACTGCTAATTGCCTATGCCTGTCTTCTACTTGATCTACAAACTTCTTTTCTATCTCAGTCAACATGCAGGTTAAATTGTGCCGATGCGCGTAAGCTGTGTCTAATGTTACAGTAGGTATGAAATACTTCCCTGTTCTCTCTTCCTTCTTATAATATTCATACTTATTTAGATGCTTGTAAGATGGAACTTCCGAAAGCACCATATCACATTTAGAGAAGTAATATTTATAATGACCCTTGCCATAAAACATACTAACCAACAAGCTACATGTGATACCATACGTAAGAGGCAGGTGATGGTAACAAATGCCCTCCTTGACTGACGCAGGCGACTACATGCATGCTTAACAATCTCTCACATCCACCGTATTTACATACTTATACAATAACTTCGTATAAGTATTCAATGTATAATCACCTTTCGACAAATCTACATGCAAAAAGCGGCTAGTTTTTTCAATCATAGCATTATCAGCCCCTAATGTACCCTCTTTTGTGCTTGAAGTGGTAGGTGTGGATGTCCCTTGTACTCCTACCTCATCAACTTCTGGTTCGTGTGAAATCTTTACAGTCATGATAATAACTACTGCTATAACTACAATTACTCCTACTATAAGTGTACCTATTATACACTTAGCTCTATGGTTCAAATTTCCAGACTCCATCTTTAACTAAGTTGAGTCGTCCAAGCAAGAGTATCAATGCAAAGTCTCTTTCTCTGGCTCTTACTGCTGGACAGCAAAGTTCATACACAGTGCCTTTATGTCACGGAAATCGTTCAGTTTGTTGTACAATTATTTATTGTTCAAAGTCTTCCTTAGCTCTCTTTTTTCTTCTACGGAAAGATCCCTAATTGTATTCTTCTTCCATTTGGGCCTAGGTTATCTTCTTTAGAACAAAACTTTTTATCTACAGTTCAATCAACAATCCCTTATAAGATCAGAGACAATTTTATCAATGACACGCTGCAAAATCTCAAGACGAATTGCTGCAATCTCCTGAGCTGGTGGATGATACCCAAATGTTGGAAATGAAAGATCTTGCAAAATCAAACTTCGCAAGCCACTCAAGATTGGAGGATTTGGTACAGTTACTGTCAACATTCCATTGGCTTCTTGTCGGGGTCACAGCGGTTGCCGTTCCCCCGACATCCTGTAAACACACACAACACTGCCGGGAGACTCACTTCCGGTTGGAAGATGAGCTCCGGTCTAGTTCCTGCAGAACACTGAAGCACTTCCGGGGGAAACGCTTTTAGCCCGCGCTTCCCGCCGGCTCTGTGCTTCAGATTTCGCCAGAGGCTCACGTCGAGTGGGAGTATTCCAGTTACCCACCGTTGTGTGAGCACCAGTCTACTGTTGCTGAACGCGTTGGAGCGTTACCTTGTGTTCCGGGTTATCGCGCTGTAGCGGTAACACCTGCGGTTTCCTGTACACCGCGCTGGAGCGCACATCTTGTTTTAGCTTTTGAGTTTTAGTTCACCGCGCTGAAAAGCGGATATTGTTTGTCTTCGCTACCGCGCTGGAGCGCGTATATTGTTTCGTCTTCGCTACCGCACTGGGCGCCAATCATTTTGTTTCGTCTCACCGCGCTGGAGCGCTGACCTTGTGTATTTTGGTTTCCGCACTGGAAACACCAACAGGCTTGTTTTCTTTTTCCCAACAGCGCAGAAGCGCCACCTCTTACGTTATAGGGAGTCAGAACCTTGCGCAATCCTTCTTCCATTGTGACTAGCGCAGGAGCGAGTCATCCATCAGTTCCTCGAACCTTCACAAGGGGGTCCATGCTGGGGAACGCCCCTGGAGTATTCAATCCGTTTTGAGCAAGTTGAAGGCCTGGAGCAGCAAACACACCGGTGAGTCCTGGCAGGATAACGCTTGTGTGTGTTTTAGGGAAGGCTTGATAAGGGGCGGAAGCAGGGGATCTTACTTAATTTCATTCTTGTTCTGTTTTCCAGTTGCCCCGGGGATATCCTGCGCAGCACCTTCCACGCATTCCCACCTCATTCCCGTTTTCTGGCTCCTTTCCTTGCACCCATCTCATCCCTGTTGGGTCCTGATCCCGGGAGGGGTCAGGTGGGGGCAGGGACGGGTGTTCCTGTCGTCTCTGCGGAATCATTTCGCAAGTAAAGTAAGTCTTGTGGGGTACCCGACAGAATCTGAAGCCCACGTTACATATTCCACCCAGACGACATGAACGACCAGGAGGTCACCTTGCACGACATAGCAGTCATGCTGACTGCCATGCAAACCGAAAACCTAAGCCTACGCCACGATATCACTGCCCTACAGAGTCAAGTGGCGTCCGGGGTCACCAGTCCTTGGGGAACCACTCCTAGTCCCAGAGTCATTCAAGAAGGGTTGTTGCGCCCACCAACCTTCACCTTTGGGGGGCCCTCCGCTGCCACCGACCCGAGCACTGCTATACAAGTCGTCACACCCCATCCTGTACAACTGGCACCACCTGAACGTTTCTACGGCGACAGTACCAAGTATGGGATCTTCATCCACCAATGCCACTTGCACTTTATGGCCAGACACACGGCTTTTCCCGATGACGCATCCAAGATCGCTTACATCTTATCATACATGGGAGGAGACGCAGCTCAGTGGTCCATTTCATTTGTGGAAAACGACGATCCCATGCTTCATCACTTACCAACATTCCAGGAAACCATGCGGCGTATGTTCGCCCGTCACACCTTTGTACAGGCTGCAGACAATGAGTTGCTAAGCCTAAAGCAAGGCAATCAAGACCTGCTACATTACGTTACCCAATTCAGCCGGCTTGTCATCGAGGCCCATTGGCCAGAGGATAAAAAGGTGTCAGTTTTCTACCGAGGCCTACGGGAAGATCTGAAGGATCTCATCTCCCAGTTGCCCAACCCGCCTGAGGAAATAGGTCCTTTCATAGACTTAGTGGTGAAGATGAATTTCCGACTACAGGAAAGAAGGACCGATAAAGGGAGAAACAGTGACCTTCGTTTCCTGTCCAGCGGAGATAAGGGCGCCGAAAAAGCCAAAGTAGAAGCAACAACTCCTAGTGACACATCCGAACCCATGCAGATAGGGGGCATAAGAGGGCCGTTGACCAGTCAGGAGAGGGAAAGAAGGAGAAAACAAAACCAATGTCTCTATTGTGGGAAGAGCGGACATTTCGTCAGGGAATGTCCAGTGAAACCCTCCAAAACAAGAGGTAAAAGGCCGTTTGCGTTACCCATTACCAAAAGCGAGTTGATGGGAAACGAGACAACCCAGTAGACAAGGGGATCCGTCCTCTGGGTTCTTCGTATAACACCTCAGCGATCCCTGCAGTACTGGACGGCAGTCGTCACGTAGGAATAGACGTCACCTTACACAATCAGGCGGGCAGAACCTGGTCGGTTACTGCCATGCTGGATTCCGGTGCGACAGGCAGCTTTATCGACACCGTTTATCTACGCACCTTGGGCATAGCCATAGTAGCCAAGGAGCAACCTGAAACGGTCAAGGCTGTTGACGGAACGGATTTGACTTCCGGTCCTATCAGGCATCAAACAGAGAACCTGACCATGTCCTTTGTCAACCAGCACGCTGAGGCTGTTTGTTTCGACGTCATCGACGCTCCTCAATTCAAGATCATCCTGGGGTTACCATGGCTAGTGAAGCACAATCCCCGGATCGATTGGGTGGCCAGAACCATACACCTGGATTCTGAATACTGCTGTACTACCTGTTACATGAAGGACAATCTGACAGGGACTCGCTCCATACAGGCGCGGTCCTTACCGATAGATGGCATGGGGACGGTTTCCCAAGCAAACATACCAGAGGAGTATCAGGACCTAGCGGAGGTGTTCGATAAGAAGGGGGCCAACACTCTGCCTCCTCACCGATCGTTCGACTGCCGCATTGACTTGATCCCTGGCTCCACGCTGCCTTGCAGCAGGATATATTCGCTCACAGAGAAGGAGAATACTCACCTTCGTTCGTATCTGGATGAGTTCTTGGACAATGGCTTTATTCGCCATTCCAGGTCTCCGGTTTCCTCTCCTCTTTTCTTCGTGTCGAAGAAGGAAGGCGATCTGAGGACCTGTATTGACTTTCGGGCGATGAACGCCATCCCGGTGAAAAACCGATACCCTTTACCGTTGATCTCAAGCCTCCTGGAGCAAGTAAAAGACGCATCGGTCTACACGAAGCTCGACCTGCGGGGTGCCTACCACCTCGTCAGAGTTAGGAAAGGGGACGAATGGAAGACCGCCTTCCGGACGAAATTCGGTCTGTTCGAGTACCAAGTGATGCCTTTCGGACTCTGTAATGCCCCCGCAGCGTTCCAATTCTTCATAGACGAGGTGTTGAGGGACTTCATAGACGTCTTCTGCATTGTCTACATCGACGATATTCTGATATATTCCCGAACCATCAAGGACCACGTACAGCACGTGCGCGCAGTCCTCCAACGACTAGGGGAACATCGTTTATACGTCAAACTGGAGAAGAGCGTCTTTCACGTCACCTCGGTGGAGTTCCTGGGGCACATCATCACTCCGGCAGGCATCCAGATGGACAACAAGAAAGTCGAAGCCATCTTGACTTAGCCTTCCCCGGAATCCGTAAAAGGGGTCCAGCGGTTCATAGGTTTTGCCAACTACTACCGTAGGTTCATCACAGGATTTTCCGCGCTGGTAGCTCCTATCACGCGCTTATTACGGAAAGGAGTACAGTTTGGGTGGGACCAGAACGCTGACAGCGCCTTTCAAGAACTCAAGAGACGATTCACCATCGCCCCCGTACTGGTGCATCCTGACACCGAGCAACCCTTCATAGTGGAAGCAGACGCCTCACAGGACGCGATGGGGGGCGTGTTATCCCAACGAAGCACCAGCACAGGACAACTGCATCCGGTGGCTTTTTACTCTAAAAAGCTACAACCAGCCGAACGCAACTACACGGTGTCTGACCGAGAGCTCTTAGCCATCAAAACGGCGTTTGAAGAATGGCGCCATTTTTTGAAAGACGCCAAACACACGGTGACCATCTACACCGACCACAGGAACCTTCAGTTTCTCCGTTCAGCCCGTGCCCTCACAGCCCGACAGTTGAGATGGACTCTATTCTTCAATGAATACAACTTCATAATTACATTCCGACCCGGAAAAGACAACGCCAAAGCGGATGCCCTTTCACGACTAGAGGAACGGGACGGTTATGCCGAAAACACCGAGCCAAGCCCTATACTGGCTGAGAAACACTTCCAGGGAGTGGTTGCATCCTCTGACTTCCTGTCTCTCATGAAAAGGGAGATGACACGGTCAGATCCGGTGGTCCTGGCTGCGGAACACGATGGACTAAACCGTGCCGACGGACTGCTGTTTCATGACGAACGGTTGTATCTACCTGAAACACCCAGCCAACAAAGGGCGCTACACCTGTGCCATGATCAAGTCCTCTCTGGCCATCCCGGTTACCACAAGACACTGGACCTCGTACAAAGACAGTTTTGGTGGCCATCATTGGTAACCGACACCCGTACTCATGTGGCAAATTGTACCATTTGCCTTCTAGGGAAGAACAGGTCCGACCCTTCTGTGGGTCTACTACGGCCCATTCCAGTGCCGCCCTTTCCCTGGCACACCATCTCCATGGACTTCGTGGTTGATCTCCCCATCACCAAGACCGGGCATACCACGGTCCTCACCGTCGTTGACCACCTATCCAAAATGGCGCACTTTATACCCTTGTTAAAGGTGCCCACCGCATCGGAGCTGGCGTTGGTCTTCGTTCACGAGGTGGTCCGCCTCCATGGCATCCCTTCGGTGGTCATAACGGACCGGGGTTCTCAATTCGTGTCCCGGTTCTGGAAGGAGGTGTGCACCATTCTCGGGATGGACGTACGCTTATCCTCCGCCTATCATCCTCAGACCGACGGTCAGGCGGAGAGAACGAATCACACCATGGAACAGTACCTCCGTTGTTTGCTTCTGATGGTGGAGAAGGAATGGTCAGCGGTGTTATGGATGGCGGAATTTGCGTACAACAACAGCAAACATTCAGCCATAGGCGTGTCTCCTTTCTTTTGTCTTCACGGCCGTCACCCCCGCACCACTGCTTGGGAGGTGCCTCGAGACAGCCAGTTAACATCGGTGCGTGCTTATCATGAGACCCTGCGCGACCTCTGGCAGCAGGCGCGGTTTGAGTTGGCTAAAGCTAAAGACACCTACAAGGCGCATGCCGACGCACACAGACAGAAGGAGCCCGACTACCGTTTGGGCGACAAGGTGTGGTTGTCCATTCGGCACCTTAACGTGCATGGTCCCAAGAAACTGTTGCCTCGTTTTGTGGGTCCCTTTGCCATCGAGAAGGTGATCAACCCTGTGGCCATGAAGCTCTCGCTGCCTCCACACATGCGGATCCACCCAGTTTTCCATGTCTCCCTGCTGCGGGCGGTCCGCTCTGGTGCACCGATTCCCTCTCCTCCGTCTCCGGTGGTGGTGGAGGGCCATGTTGAGTATGAGATCAGGGCCATCTTGGGGTCTCGTCGTGTCCGAGGTAAACTCTTCTACTTGGTGGACTGGAGGGGTTACGGTCCGGATGAACGATCCTGGGAACCATTGTCCCATGTCCGTCATGCTCCCCTTCTGGTCCGTGCTTTCCATCTGAGTCACCCCCTGAGCCCTCGCCCTGCTTGCCCTTTCTGAGGTCCGGGGTTTCGGTGGGGGGGGCTTGTTTTTGGGGGGGGTTCTGTCGGGGTCACAGCGGTTGCCGTTCCCCCGACATCCTGTAAACACACACAACACTGCTGGGAGACTCACTTCCGGTTGGAAGATGAGCTCCGGTCTAGTTCCTGCAGAACACTGAAGCACTTCCGGGGGAAACGCTTTTAGCCCGCGCTTCCCGCCGGCTCTGTGCTTCAGATTTCGCCAGAGGCTCACGTCGAGTGGGAGTATTCCAGTTACCCACCGTTGTGTGAGCACCAGTCTACTGTTGCTGAACGCGTTGGAGCGTTACCTTGTGTTCCGGGTTATCGCGCTGTAGCGGTAACACCTGCGGTTTCCTGTACACCGCGCTGGAGCGCACATCTTGTTTTAGCTTTTGAGTTTTAGTTCACCGCGCTGAAAAGCGGATATTGTTTGTCTTCGCTACCGCGCTGGAGCGCGTATATTGTTTCGTCTTCGCTACCGCACTGGGCGCCAATCATTTTGTTTCGTCTCACCGCGCTGGAGCGCTGACCTTGTGTATTTTGGTTTCCGCACTGGAAACACCAACAGGCTTGTTTTCTTTTTCCCAACAGCGCAGAAGCGCCACCTCTTACGTTATAGGGAGTCAGAACCTTGCGCAATCCTTCTTCCATTGTGACTAGCGCAGGAGCGAGTCATCCATCAGTTCCTCGAACCTTCACAAGGGGGTCCATGCTGGGGAACGCCCCTGGAGTATTCAATCCGTCTTGAGCAAGTTGAAGGCCTGGAGCAGCAAACACACCGGTGAGTCCTGGCAGGATAACGCTTGTGTGTGTTTTAGGGAAGGCTTGATAAGGGGCGGAAGCAGGGGATCTTACTTAATTTCATTCTTGTTCTGTTTTCCAGTTGCCCCGGGGATATCCTGCGCAGCACCTTCCACGCATTCCCACCTCATTCCCGTTTTCTGGCTCCTTTCCTTGCACCCATCTTATCCCTGTTGGGTCCTGATCCCGGGAGGGGTCAGGTGGGGGTAGGGACGGGTGTTCCTGTCGTCTCTGCGGAATCACTTCGCAAGTAAAGTAAGTCTTGTGGGGTACCCGACACTTCTATTCCAGGGACTAATAATTTAAAATACATTTTCAGTTCTGAAGCTCTTCAAATCACTCATGCAGACCTCAGCCTCCCGGACCTCACTGTTCCCGGCATCTGTAGTCAGATAAGCCCACTCCGGGACAGTGTACCTCTGGCACGGTACTGTTGCTCTCCTCGACCTTCTCAAGCCCCGTTGTGCTTGCTCTGTGTCGCTCAGCTCTGACTCAGACGTCTCAGATACATGGAAAAGATCTCTTTCAGGTGCAAGTCTCAAGTTCTGCCTTTTCTGTCTCACAGGCCACGACTCCCTTGCAACTTCTTCTCTCCTCCTCTGCACCCGTCCTTTTACCACACAAGTCTTTTCAGCTGAGTCTAACTCTGTACCACTCGCAATGTTACAGTTTCCCTCAGAGTCAATACCTGGATCTTGTGTTGCGTGAACCCCCTCAGCTCGTCCTGGTAGGTAACCAGCCTCGTCAAGAACCCCCACAGCTTGGCTTGCCCTCTCCAGTGGCCTCGCAACCATGGCTGGATTTTCTTCAGGGAGAGGAGCTGTTTCTTCTGAGGCTCCTGAAACTCTGCAGGTATGGGAGGCGTGTATCTAGTTCGGCAAGCCTCCACACTTTACAGCTGTATTTGTCCCCAAAATCACCTGGTATGGACTTCTTCAACGAGCATTAAGACAGTTCTTCCTCACATGCTTCCGACAAGTATCCAGTCACCTGGACACAGGTCTTGACAGAGATCCTTCGAGGTCGGTGCAGTCACAGCTTTAACCTGGTGAGACACAGAACAGACCAAATCAGCGAGTCCTTTGCAATAATCAAGGATCAAATAATCGGTGATGTTTATCAATGCTGTGGACGGCTCCGCAGGCAAGCACATCACCCTCCCCATCAATATTTCATGAGGCGAGAGTCCCATTCTCTTATCTGCAATGCCACAGACACTCATCAGTACCAAGGACAATACATCAGGCCATTTCAAAGACGTTGAAGAGCTCACCTTTGCCATCCTCACTTTGAGAGTCCCATTTACCAGCTCCACGAGCCAGACACCTCCGGACTGTAACTACAGTGCAATCTCTGGTCAACTTGTAAAGCAGTGCACCACAGCTTCATAATCTCACTGTGGAAATGTGTTCCTCTATCCGACTCCAATGTAGTTGGAAATCCGAAGCACGAAAGAAGCTCCCTAAGCAATAACTTTGCTACTGTAAGACTATCACCCCTCCTAGTTGGATATGCCTCTACCCATCATGAAAAGGCACACACCACAACCAGAATATACCTCAGCACATTGTAGGCATCTCAATGAAGTCGAGCTGAATTCTGTTGAAAGGACCCCCGACCTTCCAGTGTGACTCAACGCAACCACAATTTTCTTTTCAGCATTCATCTGTTGACACGTAACACACCTGTGACACACTGGTTCAGCAAACACACAAAATCTTGGGTTAAACCAGGTCTGTCTGAACACTTGCACCATAGCATCTCTCCTAATATGAACTGCTCGATGAATTTGCCTCGCCATAGGGCTTAGTAAACAATCTGCCAACCCAGCTCTACCTTCTGTTGAAACCCAAATGCCATCATCTCTTTTCACACAACCTTCTTTAATCCAACCTGCTTCTTCATGGTCTGACACTTTTCCCTGCAGATGCTTGACCTCATCCCAAGTGTCCGCTATGGCTAACATCATGCTGAGCTCGGTTCTTTTTTGTGCTCAACAGTTGTCTCACGTATTCCCCATTTCTAAGGGGAGATCCTGATGACGTTAAGAACACCCTCTGTGACCATAGCTGTCCAAAGTCATGAACCACACCGAACCCATACTGGCTATCGGTATAGATGGTGACTCGAATTTGATAATAAACAAGGCATGCACGTGTCACAGCAATAATTTCGGCTACTTGTGTGGAGTGTACTCCCTGTAAACAAGCAGCTTCCACAACTCCAGAAATGGTACAGACAGCAAACACTGCCATCAAATACCCTGCTTTGTCTCTTAGACATGATCCATCAACAAAAAGGACCTGGTCTGATTCAGGTAAAGGTTCATCAACAATGTCGGGTCTCGGTTTGGTGCAAAGTTCAGTCACATCCAGACAGTCATGGTCCTCACAATCTTCCCCTTCAACATTTGGAATAGGCATCAAGGTAGCAGGATTTAACACAGAACATCATTTCAGGGTAACATTCTCAGAGGCTTAAATAACCTGCTCAAATCAGGTGAGACGATTATTGGTCAAATGCTGTGTTTTGGTTCTTGTCATCAGGAGCTCAACTGAGTGCTGAACATAGACAGTAAGTGGATGTCCCATCACAATCATTTCACATTTCTCAATGCTGACACCAGTTGCAGAAACGGATCTGAGACATCCAAGCAACGCTGAAGATGCAGGATCTAATTTAGCTGAGAAGTAAGCGACTGGTCTAAAGACATCCCCATGTGTCTGGGTGAGTACAGACAGTGCACAACCCTCCCGCTCACAACAGAATAATGAAAAGGCCTTGTTGTAAACAGGCCTACCTAGAGCTGGAGCACAACACAGGCTTGTCCTAAGCTCCAAGAAGGCAACCAAACAACCGTTATCCCATGGTACTGGATCACTCACATCCTTGTGTGTCAACCTCTGCAAAGGTTTTGCCTTCAATAAGAAGATGGGAATCCACTGTCGACAGTAGCCAACCATTCCCAAGAACATCCTAACTTCCATCTGCATGGTAGGCACATTCATTTTCATGATCGCCTCAATGCGGTCTGGTGACACCTTCCTCTTGCCTTTCTCAATACGATGACCCAAATACTGAACTTCAAGGCAAACAGTACTGGAGTTTACTTGGGGACACCTTTTGTCAGTTTTCAGCCAGGTGGTTTAACAGAACGACAGTATCGACCCTACAAGCTTCCTCAGTCTCCGAGGCAATCAGAAGGACGTCAATATACTGCACGAGTACTAAAGTCTGCAGCAGTACTAGAGTCTCAAGGTTTTTCTTCAGAATCTGATTAAAGATCGATGGGCTCTCTGTATACCCTTGTGGGATACGACACCACGTTAACACATAAATTTCCAACCGGAAAGCAATTAAAAATGGACTTTCCTCATGTAAGAGTATCGAAAAGAACACCTGATATAGACCAATCACAGTGAACCCTTCAGACTCGCAAGGAATTTGGAATAGGATCACAGATGGATTCAGGACCAAAGGACAACATGGAACTACGATCGTATTTACCTTTCGCAGGTCCTGCACGATCCTATATTTCCCACTCGGCTTCTGCAGCCCCATTAAGGGTGAATTGCATGGGCTCCCCATGATTTCCTTCAGAATGACCTGCTCGAACATTGACATAATCACAATTGTAATTCCTACCACTGTTTGCGGAGTCACATTATATTGAGGCATTCTCGGAAACTCAGCATTCGGCTTGATCTGTATCTTAACTGGCTCAACTGTAATCAATCCTATCTCTTCTCCTGTGAAGTCCCACACCACTGGAGAGACAGAGTCCTTCAAGTCATATGGCAGGTCTTCCACCGTCAACACGGGGAACAGCTCTATGCAGAGATTCTGATTTGCCTGTTTAAATCTAATGTCATCATCATTAGTCTGCAATTCTACTCCTTTAGGCGTACAGTAGATGGTACAATTCAGTTTACACAAAAGGTCTCGACCGAGCAAGCAGACTGGACTCGAATCGCACACCACAAACTGGTGTTGATCCTAAAATGTTCCTATTATCACAGGAATCCCATCTGTCAATGGATTTGTCATTCTTTTATTAGCAACTCTTACAACTTGGATCAATTGTCCAGAGAAGGGTAGGTTTGGGACTACTGCGAACCCCCGAGTACAACAGGTAGCACCAGTGTCAATCATGAATCTAATAGGATGACTGTCCACATCTGCCTCCACATATGGTATTGTAACGAATCTGGATCGAATTTAGTCAAAAGTTTCTATAAAGGGCATCTACTGGTACTCTCGGTTTCCCTGGCGAATTCTCGGAGTTTGGGTAACCAACACTTGCTGACTTGGACCCCCTCTATTGACGGGTCTAGGTCACAGTGTTTATAACCTCAGGGACCTGCACTGTCTCCTCATCTTGGAACTGACTCACTGGATTCAATCGGCACTCGCGCTTCCAATGACCGATTTTGTGACAATAATGACATGCTGTGGTCTTTTTTAGGGTACCAACATATACTCCTGTCTTGGGATGTAATCCTCTTCCTCTTCCCTGACCTGAGTAAGTCGACACGTTCTGAGTACCTCCATGAGTGTCTCCCTGCTTCCGACCCAACGTTCCTCCGCTCATCTGTGCTTGTTCTACCCTATCTGCGTTCCTCATCTGGATCAGCATCAGTTTATCCTTAATCTTCTTATGCTCCACCTCATCACTACAATATCTGGCATACCGCAGGATCTCATCCACGGACTTGTTTTGCCAGCAGTTCAAATGCTGTTGGATCATAAAGCTAATTTCTGGTCTCAATCCCAACACATATTTGGAAACGAACTGTCCCATATCTTTAGAGTCTAGAGTGTCCAACCCACTATACTGCTTGAAGGCTTGCAAAAGCCTTTCAAGATAAGCATTTACTGTCTCCTTAGGCTCTTGTGTGGTTCAATCTATCTTAACCCAATCAATATCTTGTGGCGAGATTTTAGACTGTAACCTGCTCAAACTTTTTCATGACCAATGGTGATGGAGCATGTGTTATCAGGTCTCTATCTGGTTCGGCAGATGGCCAGTCAACAGCAATTTTACAAGCGAACCACAGATCACTAGGTACCACAATGTCAAAGAGTGTATTCAAATCAATCCACAATACTTTTGAGATTTTCACAAAATAATCAACTTGCTTATACAATTCAGCAGGTTTCTCCCGCAGCCGAGGAAAGTCATTTGTAAATGCTGTTAAATCCCCCCTGCTCCAAGGCACATGCGCATATCCTCCACTCGGAACCTCTCACAATGGGTAAGCCTCTACTACCGCTGCCTCCCCTCCCAGAGGTGGCATGTATCCTATCCCTTCCTTGACACTCTTCTTCGACCATCTTTCTTCCCACTTGTCAAGCATACTCCAATGCGCGTATCCCTACGACTAATTCTTGAATGTGTGTTTTCAAGCCTATGACTCTTTTCTCTTCCAAATCCTGATCACTGTAATTCAGCATATGGTGTCCCAGCAACATTTTTGTTTTGGATAAATCCACATCATACTTCTGTACCAATTCTGTCAATTTCTCATGTGCCCTCCTTGCCTTTTGAGTGAGATCCTTTGCCACAAAAAGCAGCTCATCTTGCTCATAAAGTTCTATCCTTTCCAAAGGCAGACTCCCGCTGATTATTTTATCTGTTTCTGGTTTCAGTCATACTACATATAACAATTTTGCCTTCACTTTCATTGATCGCCCACCTGACTTGACACGCTACTCTGTTTTCCTCTCTCACTGCTCTGATTCCTCTGACAATTTCCTGCTACTGTAGTCTGCGAGCCATGCCGATTTCCGGAAACTCCTTGATCTGTGCCTACTTCTGGTATTTTTCCCATGGGTCCTCTAACTGGAGCTTTCCACATCCCTAAGCATGAATGTGAATCTGCCAATGACACTGATCATTCTGCACTAGATCCAACACGCACCCTTGAAGGGTCCGTGGTTAATGGTAATGGAGTGTACGCTTCCACAGGCACCAAAAATGGACCATCTCCGTTCACAGTCACATTCTCTCCTAAGTTGATCCTGTCTCCCAGTCCCGACTGTGGCTGACTACTGCTTTCCTCTCGACTTGGGTCATACACTGACACTACGGGTCCAATGAATTGGGATTGTGTGGTGGAGGATGCTAGTAATCTATCCAACAAGCTGTCATCAGTGTCACTGTCATCATCTCCCTTCCTATTCCAAGCGTCTCCCTCTTTCACTAATAATGGGTATAACCATTCTCCCTCAATGGTGTCTACTCACCACCTCTTTAACTGTGCATCCCAATGTGCATCCTGGTATGCCCTCATCACTTTCTTCATTTTTCCCTGACATCTTCCCTACTCTTTGCCTGTACTGCTCGTATCCAAGCGTCCAGTGCCTCAAACTGTGTTGGTCTAGGTGGGGGTCGTAATGAAGACATCGCTCCCCTCAACTGATATAACACCCCCAATTTAAATGAACCATAACGTGTAAAAGCCAAATCTCCCCCTTTTCAGTCATCTTATGCCAATTTTGAAGCCAAACTATGGTATGGAGTCCTACATCTGTTGCCATGTAATGACCTGTGGTATCCTCAGACGGTGCTTCCTCACCCGCTCGTGTTACCACTTCTCTATCTCCCCTACAAAGATTTCGTAATACTCGAAAGCGTCGCATGATTAAACCAAATTCTTTCCCCCCCCCCCAAAATTCCTCTTTTTCACTTCTTGATGACCACCAGCCAATCCCAGCGTGGCGTTACACCAACCGACCTATCGCAGCGCTGCACACCTCGATGGCACTCTTCCCCCTCACAGCAGTTCACCCACCTTCACAAACTCACTTTACGCATTCACACTCTCAATCATAGTAACAAGTACCTGTCTGCCTTCCAAATGACCGGACAGTTACATAAACAAGTAATTGTCTGCCTTTCTTCAAGATCGATAGGATTCGGTCACTCAAGAACATCCATATACCGTGACCTACGATCTGCGTTGGCCACTCAAATCGCTGTAGTCCACCTCAGTGCATGAGGCTTTCCATCCGATTCTAACAAACCCACTCAAACAAAGTTCCCTGTCTCAGACGGGTCGTCGATAGTGCTTCACGACTTCCCAACAAACCAATGGTCAGACAATTACAACAAATCAGTGTTTTCTACACCACAAATCTATCCCGGGATCTTAGGCTACTCTTGAGCCTGACATTAAAAAACCAAAACTCATGGACTGCGCGCGTTTGGCCAGAAATCACATTCACTTGACTCTCATTCCATCTCCGCAAGACATCACACAATCAAATCATTCCCGCAATCTAACACACAACATTCCTATTCATACTCACTCCACCGTTCACCGCTGTTCTTGCCGCACCGTCATTCTCCATTGGTCTCCGCCAAAGTCCCCTGTTCTCAGTTCTCGATTATTTGGGCTCTCTTTCTTTGGGATTCTATGGGTCTAGATCTTTCTAGATTTTTCTACATTCTCCTCTCACTTCAAGAGGAAACCATCCTACACTGCTACCAACTGATGGGGCCGGGTTCCACATTCTAGATTTACTCTGGAACCCCTGGTCGATGGATCGTTGGTTCCTGCTTAAAAGTGTAGAGGGGAGAAAAACCATTTGCCAACCTTATACCACAATTTCAATGAACTATGACTCAGAAGAATCCGCGACTGCGATTTAAAGTTTAGTTAGTTTATTACAAAGCCAAGAACAACTGGACATACAGGTACCGCAAGATAAGGGTGTATAAATACACTGGAACTAATCCAAATCCAAATCTACAGGTAAAGTTGAGTCTGTGAAGCATACAAATGATCACCAGTTCTAGAATCAGGATGCAGAATATAACTGCGCCTACATCAAGAGTCTTCTTCATTGGAGGTTTGTAAGTAGAAAGTCTTAGTCTGTCCCTACAGTACTACTAATGTGACATCCCTTCAAAGCATTACCCAGGCAAGTTCAGGAAATAGGTGTCAGTGCGTGACAACTTCCCAAGAAGTACACTCACGTTGAATGGGTCAAGTAGCACGAGGCTACAGAGCTCTTTCTAAGATGCTTCTTCCTCTCTGCAAATCTCCCCAGAAGTTCCCTGACACCGTCCCTAACCCCAACACCAACTCATAGGACACACCCATCATCTCATCACGCAATCGTCCCATCCAGCTAGACACTTCCTCGTAGGTAACTTTCCAGGTGGTTGAGATGTTCCTGGTGCTGGCTCGATGAACTTGATTCCCAGGCCTTCTCCAGTGAGAAAGAACACCGTCCCACAATATCAGCATTGCTTGTTCAAATGTATCCTCTCCTCGCTAGGCCTAACTCCTAAAACAAAAGGGTTATTTTAACAAATAAAGACAAATTTCACCACCTGCAACAGAAACGTGAGAAAGAAAAGATTCTGCATACACATGAACATTACAAACAACCAGTCTAGAGAGCCAGGGAAAATACATATGAGGCCTACAAATTCGGCTAACATAAGAATCAACATGGAACTTCATTAATCACACGTATACATGAGCATTATTGCTGTTCACGTTTAAATCAATGCATTACATAACAATGAACTAGTTTCTCATTAGTCGCTTGTAAAATCACAACATTAAAGCTTCATCATATAAGTCACAATTACAATGTTCATTTCTCCACGTTGCATAGAAATATCTCTATTACTTCACTTTACACGTTATTACATCACATGTTCTAATAATCAAATGTTAACACGACAATGGATTATATTTGTAGGTGCAAACTACTAGTGATTATAATGCACCCCTACAAATTAAAGAGCACAATTGCGCTTTATCAAACCTGCAGCCATCCACGGAGGAGCATTTGTAGGCCTAGAATTCAGGTTCATGTGGGAAGAACAAAAATACTGTTTTGTCTAGGTGATGGCACCAGCGGTAGAAGTGAATAAAGAATAGTATGGGAACTGTGATCCTGAGTACATTGTGGGCAGGGTCAGCGAGTGGGGTATGGCTGGGGCACAGATTTAGCTAAAAAGAACAACATATTCTCTAAATTTGTTGGCCTTTCACCTACAGGTAACTACATATAAAATATAATGCATACACCTTAAATGAAAAATAAATGCAAGTTACATTTTTTTCTGGGAAATTAATTTTTCTGATAAGAAAGCTTGTTTGGTTAATGCCATCACTTAGGATGTCTGTTAGTGTATCCAGATGATCACCGATTTGAGTCTGCTTGGTGCACTGAGAAAAAAGATTGAGCAACCCAGTCTACCCTTATGGGCTTAGGTAATAGAAATTATCGAGTAAGGATGCCTACAAGGGATTTAGTTTAACAAGCAATTTAATTAATTACATCTTTACTAGTGAATGCCCTAATTGTAGCATCAAAAGTGTACGTTTTCAATATAAATTCAAAAAGTGAATAAATCTAAACAAAGATGTGTGTATTCCATTGGTATAAATTTATTATCAGAAGTACAAAATTAAAGGTAGAAACTTGTCTCATATACAGAGTGACAGAAAACCACAATCACATGAAATAATTTGTCCTTCTCACCAATGTACTATAACCCATTTCTAATAATGACCTTAAAGGAAAATAGGCTATATACAGGACATGGATTACCTATGCTCAAAATGTCTTCTGGAAAATGGATTGATGCGTCAATGTTTCTGTCATTCATGATGTCCATCTATAAGACCATCTTCAGGACATAAAATTCCCATGAAAAACAAAGACCCTTTGATAAATAGATCAATCAAAATACTTGTTAGATTTGTTGTATAGAGATACTTGGGCTGAATATCTTCATATGTTGTCACGTTTGGAACACCGTATCTGCAATCGTCAAGTTGTACTGATTCTCTCTCACCACAATACGTCGCATGGCTTTAACCCCTTGTGTGCCACGCCCTTTCCCTGCCCTGTGCCGGGCGTTCCATTAGCGGACGGGGTTCATGACGAGCTGGACTCGTCATGGGCACAGCGCAACCGCGGCCCATGACGAGTCCAGCTCGTCATGGGCACAGAAGGGGTTAATTGCTCTGTGTATCGCTGTCGAAGATCAGAATATCTGTATGGCATCTCGTCCACGCTGGGGAAATAGTGGAATGAATTTATAGTGCTAAGAGGTCTAACCAACCCTGTGACAGAAAGCACTGCGAATGTGGACGTGTTCTTAGTTAAAGAAATATATTACACACAGTGTAAGGTTGTGCAGAGTGTACATAGGCTGTTGCAAAATATGCAAAAAGATTACCTAAATGTGTACAGTGCTTTCAAAAGTTATATTTTTACCTATACGATGCCTGTACCTTGTGTAAACTTATTTACAGCTTTCCCGAAAAAGGGACAAATTCCAGATTCTATCAATTATAGCCTATACTGGCACCCAAGAAGCCTTTAGATTTACTGATTAACCAATTGCACACATTTAAATTTCTTTCAGGGAGCAGGTACTTTGGGGAGAAGGTTGACTTGTTTGTTCTTCACCTGCCTTACTTTTCTCTCACTTCACAGTAAAGGAGATGCTTTTTCTCCCTTTTCAACCCACGGGAACTCAAACATTCAAGAACAGATATTTCTAATAAAAAAGTAAGGGAACTGTTTTGATCAAATTATTAAAGCTTGGGAATGTAGTTCACCATCCCACTTCAACCTCTGGATGTCATATGCAGCTTCTGGGACACACATATCATGTACATACATAGTGCTTGATTACCGTTGTCTACTTAGGGCATGCATACATACCAATAGACTTGATTCAGGTAGAAGACTCCCAATTTTTGAAGTCAATTACAGCTTTATTTTAGGTGTCTCCCATCTAAAATTTACTCTGCCTCAATATAAGTCAATGGAGAAAATACTTTCTCCTGATTATTTTTCTCAAAACTCTCAATGCCCAGTTTGAAAATGTTGGCATGTATGGGCATGGTGTCTTGGCACCAACGACCATACTATTCAGTAAAAACCACGAGAGAAACATGGTTTAGCCCAAACTATTGATATCAATCCATTGGGCAAAAGACCCTTGCCCAACTAGATGGTCACACAGTTAAACACCAATTGGCAAACCCAGCATAACTGATTACATTTCTATAACAAAAAGAACGCTATTCACAAAGGTTAACTTACATTTGAGTAAATCAATACATATACGTTTACTTTTACACTTTTGACTGTTCATCATTTACGAGTGTCAAGTTACTCAGAAGTGTAGATTTGCATGTCCCCACCCCTTGAAATCAGGGTGAGGAGCTTAATTTATGAGTATAAAGTTATTACCTGTAACTTTCCACATGTAGGTGGAGGTCTCCACTACAGGGAATGAGCTCTCCCACTGGGAAAGTATAGGGAAAAGTAAAAAAAAAGTTTATTAAAGTTAATAAAATGACAAAAATGACTAAAATATTTCAATGTTAAATGATAATGTAAATTAGTTTAAAGTATTTATTTAAAATTTAGAACAAAATAAAAAAGCTGCAGCATTAATAACATCATTTTAAAATAAATATTCAATTATTTTGAATATATGAAATTAAACTTATTTTTCATAACATTTAAATAAAGAAACATTCCCACCTAATGTATAAAATGTATATTTATTTACCATGTAGAAAAGTTATTTAAAGTTATGTATAGAATTAATTTCAATTAATTTGATTAGTTTTTAAATAAAAATACATTAATAATTAGATTTAAAAAGTCTATTAACATGTTTTATAATAAACTATTGATGTTTTATTTATATATTGTTTAAACATTAAATTACATTTATTTACATTTTTTTTAAAGATAAAGTAAGTTACTTTAATTTAACATTAGTTCCTATGGGGGGGGCGTGGCCAACAACATGGCTGACAAGCAGCATTTGCTGGAGCTCCAGCAGCCCGCTCACCATCTGACACTAAAAAGCAAGGCTACACATCCCTCCAATTAGCCTGGCACGGGGGAAATCAACAGGTAGTACTCCCGAACTCAGAGGCACTGGCTACTACCCAAAAAGGAGACGGAGCAAGGCCGCCAAAGATGGCGGAGAAAGAGGCCTAGTCCGCTCGACACGAACAGCGGGCAAAGAAGGCCTGCACAAGAGAGGGGCGCTCATCCCTGGCCCCTATGCTAAGAGGGAAACACAAAGGGGACCCACGGAGGAAGCGGCTCCGGGCACTTTGAGGTACAGGAGAAATCATTAAGAGGCAGGCCCAGACCCAAAAATGCTGCCCTCGACAGCAGAGGAGGAGGCCTAAATGGTCTGAAACAAACAGCAGACATGGCTGGCTCTTGTGAGCGAGGGGTGCTCACCCCTGTTCCCTAAAAGCAGAATAAGACTTACCGAGGCAGCGGCCCCAGACGCTGAAAATTGCAGCGAACATCGAGAAACACACAACAAAAATTCACGAACACACACGCAGGTGAGCGGGACTGCGTGTGCACGGCACTGTCGGGCACGGTAGTCTCCCCGCCCTCCCCAGAAGCACACACCGAAACTCGGGAGAGGGGAGACAGGCACCCAAGAAGCAGTGATAGAGTGGTAAGAGGAGGGAGTGACTATACGGATGGCAGAGAGCAACTCCTACCAACATGCGCCAAAAGTAAACATGGCGGTGAGAGGCCCTAGCAGGTGGCCAGCAGCGGATTGTAATTAAGGGATGCCAGAATGTTGACCCCCTCTCGAAAAGGTCTGACACCTTGCTAGACCAGGAGAATCCCCACATGCTAGCCACATAGGGCACGAGGGAGAAGAAGAGGTAGCAAAACAGAGAGGAGACCTGGTGGTGTGGGCGAGCCTCAAAGTACCTGAGCATACGGACAAGGCTAATACTCACTTAAGTCCCCGCCAAACCTCAGGCTGTGTCACCGTACTAGAGAGGAGAGACAGATTCCAGGGAAAGCAGCACACCAAGTGGATATACCTCCAAACACCCATAATGGCGAGAGACATAGAACCCAAATCGACCCAGCAGGGCAAAATGGAAAAATATATGAAAATACTGCCCCCCCCCCGCTTGTGACAGAGGGGGGACCCCCAACTTTGCCTGATAACGCAACCCTTCTACAAGCGATACACGTCTCCAGTGAAGCAATCGAGGGGAAAATGGTAGAAATACGCACAGAGGTGACCCTCTTGCCACAAGACATACGCAATGTTCCAGAAAGAGTCGCCCAAACAGAAAATCAAATTTCAGAGGTGGAAGACATGTCTCACCACTTCTAAAAAGGAGGTCTCCAACCTTAGAGCAGCCCTGGAGAGATATGACCTGGAAGGTGGACGATGCCAAGAACAGGGCGTGCCAAAACAACCTGTGCTTCATTGGATTTCCAGAAGGGACAAGTGGATCAGACCCTGGATCCTTCCTGACCACTTGGCTTAGAGACTCTCTCCAGGCTGCCCAATTCTCCCTCTGCTTCATAATTGAATGAGCGCTTAGGATGCCCAATATGCTACCGCCACCTGGGGCCCCCCCCGCAGCCTTGAATCGCTCGATTCCTGAACTTCCTAGACAGCGACCTAATCCTTCGGGAGATGAGGTGAATCGGAGAAATTAGGCATGCCAACGCAAAAATAATGATCTTCCCCAACTACTCGCGAGAAGTGCAAAAGATGCAAAGAACATTTGACTAATGTGAAGTCGAGAGCCCTCTGGATCCAATGTATGCTGCTCTTCACGGCAAAACTCAAAGTTCTTTATCAAGGTAATTCTCACTTCTTTCAACCTCCAGAGGAGGCCTGGACTTGGATCGAGGAGCTCCCCCCTCTGAGACGGATGCTAGAGGCCACGGGGTCAACACACAGGGACACTCAGAAAAGAACGGACCCAGGCGGAAAAAGGAGAAGAGGAGACGCATACCCATTGGAGCTCATAGGCCAAAAATGGGTACTCCTTTCAGGAAGATGCTCCACACAGAGAAAAGAACACTCCTCTCAGACTCCGAAGAAGACTCAGCACACAGCAAAACCAGAAAGAGACAACCCAGCTGGCAAGACTCAACACTGACCCGTTGGACAAGGAATACTCGGCAGATAGTGACCATCCATTTCTCAACAATATAAACCAGATGGAAATATCAGGCTCAGATACCCCCAACCAACAGTCCACACAACAGCGACCTCATGGGGTTGGCGGAGAAGGCTGAGATGCAGGACCAACTGGAGACAGAGAAATAGTACAATGGCCAAGAGAACCTCCGTACATTAACACTCCAAGCTCTAATGAGCAAATAGACTGGTTTTTAGATCTCGGCTAGCGTAGGCTGCGCAGACATGCGCAGTCTCGCTGGCGAGATTTTATGTTTTTGGGTAGCTTTCACTAGCGGGGTTTTTTAAGACACCCCGCCCCTCTTTTCCATTGGCTGGCGTCACCGTTTATGCTAAACGGTGGGCAGCCATTGGAAAAGAGCTTCCAGTGATGTACACTTTTCTCTTTTAGAGCCGTCCCAGTTGGACTGGCTCGTCTGACTTCCTGCTGGCGTAAAAGGTTTCTTATCTTCTTTATGGGGCCAAACACATGGCCCCATAAAGGCAAGAAACCTTTTAGCAGGAGAGGCCATCCAAGTGGGATGGCAGAAAAATGCGACGAAAATGTCATGGCGAGCGCTTGTTATTTTTTTACTGTCGCGCTCTGTCACTGTAATCCGTGATTTATCTGCAGGGAGTCCTTCTATGCCACACACAAGCACCTTCATGGCATTTTGTGCCACAGCAGTCGTTCCTAAACATCTCTAGCTTCCTTGCGTGGAAACAGTACAAGCAATTTCCGGGCGTGTAAGATCCGCAGAGCCGTGTTTTTTGTCTCGCAGTTTTATATAGCTCGAATTCAACCTGCAGGTATCAGGGTGCTTTACAGGAGCACCAGCTGTTCCAGACGGGCACATCCATGTTTTGTTAGGCGCGGGGAGATGAAGTGATTTGCCCAGAATCACAAGAGGTTGAGCCGCAGAGACTCGAACCTGGTTACCCAGCTTCGAGGACATATGCTCTAACCGTTAGACCACATCTTAATGAGTCCAGCCTGCAGGGACAGGGGCCCCTGTACTTACACTCCAGAGTATGTCACTCCTGGGCATGTCACTCTTAAGTTTGTCAGTCCTGTGTGTCTCTCCTGAGGTTATCACTCCTGTATGTATCACTACTGGGTGTGTCATTACTGAGGGTCTCACTCCTGAGTGTGTCACTGGGGCGTGGGGTAGAGCAAACAACCCCGTACTGGTCACCATGTTCTATTTGTATGACGATGCTTGTTTAAACCCGAGATGCGCTTGGTGGGCGCTATACCCCGACTTTGTCACGTGAGAGCTTGTGTCTCACTCTTCACCAACCAGCAGGAAGTGCGTGAATCTTCTCGGAGTGAGGGTTACATATGGAGGGGGAGAGTGCATCCCCCACGAGCACGAGAGCATCTCTGAGGCTCGTGACAGTGAGTGCACGTGTGAGGGCGTGTGAGATCTGCAGAGCCTTGTTTTTTGTCTTGTAAGTTTATATAGCTCGAAAGGTTCAGGGCACTTTACACGAGCACCAGCTGTTCCAGATGGGCACATCCATGTTTTGTTAGGTGTGGGGAGATGAAGTGATTTGCCCAGAATCACAAGAGGTTGAGCCGCAGAGACTCGAACCTGGTTACCAAGCTTCGAGGTTGTACGCTCTAGCCGTTAGGCCACATCTTATTGAGTCTAGCCTGCAGGGACAGGGTCCCCTATACTTACACTCCAGAGCGTGTCACTCCTGGGTGTGTCACTCTTAAGTTTGTCAGTCCTGTGTGTCTCTCCTGAGGTTATCACTCCTGGAAGTATCACTACTGGGTGTCATTACTGAGGGTGTCACTCCTGAGTGTGTCACTGGGGCGTGGGGGAGAGCAAACAACCCCGTACTGGTCACCATGTTCTATTTGTTTGCCGATGCTTGTTTAAACCCGAGAGGCACACTTCACATGTACTGTAATGTACTACCTACGCACAATCCGTCATGCTCAGTCTTCTGAATGAAAGGCAGCCACCGTTGAATAAATAAACACTGATCGTGTCTCCCAGCTGTTTCACATGCAGACCCCACAGAGGGCAGTGCTTCGACATGCACCCTCCGAGCTTTGTAACACTCACTTGCAGCCTCCCACTCTGTACACCTCCAGAGCCACACACCTATTCCTATGTGTACCTCTCCTCTGTCCCCGGCCACACGCTTTCTCAGCGTACTGAAACTCCCCTGGATGTCTAGCTCCTCTTTACTCCTCTCTTTCGCTATGTCGTATGCTACAGGAGCAGGCGCAGTGCTGTGAGGTGAACAAGGGAGGGCGCCTCATTTCCTCACAGCTGTGATCGGTAGCAATCTGAGTATGTCAGGCATGTGAGGAGGGTCACCGACCGCCAAAAAATACAATAATTCTGTTTTAAATGCAAGCCTGCAGCTGTTCCACAACTACAACGTGTCAACAACATCGGTAGTCATAGGCGCACTGTTGACACATTCTGTAGTGTGCACACCACGCACACACTTGACACGTACTGTAGTGTACACACCACACACACACTTGACACGTACTGTAATGTACAAACTATGCACAACCCGTCACGATCAGTCTTTTGAATGAAAGGCAGCTACCGTTGAATAAATCAACACTGATCGTGTCTCCGAAGTCCGCGCTCAGTATTACTCACAGTGAGGACTCTAGAATCTTCCTTTCAGAAACTGTTGCTAAGCTCGAAACTGTATTAAAGGTTTGCAAGATTTGGGTCCCTCTAAACCACGGCTCTTACCTTCATTAGGTACGCCTTCTGTGTTGTGTACCGTTCCCATTGTACCCTTCACCCTTTGTAGCACACAGTGTAGACAAGGGTATTCATAGACAAGTGTAGACACTTTCTAAACAAAAGGGGTCATATGTGGTTCGGCGAAATGGCAAACCTTCTGCAAGGGTTAACTGGTCAGCTTTCAGTTGACGATTGCTGCATTCAGGTGTTAAACTGGTACTAATGAGGTGAGGCTTTGCTCATACACTATTAGTAGTTGATAAACTGTCAAAAACGGAAATATTACTGCTACATATTGTGCCACATTATGTTACATGTTCGACTTTCCTTGCTGCATAATTATGTCAACCCTATTCTTCACTGCCACTTAATTCTAGTGGCCGTGCTATAGTGCTTTATAGTGTTTAATTAGCTGATGTACGAAATAACTCATGGGCAGATATTTCTATTGTTCTAGTGTCAATCTGGCACTGACCAGATGTGGCAACAACACCTTGTCACAGCCTGGAGTGCTGGTCCATTGGCAGAACCCTCAATCTGAAGCGAGAATAAACAGTATACATGGGCGGCGGGTCATTATATCCAAATAAGTTTTTCTGCCCCTATAGATTTTGTTTCCAACTATCGCTATCATGTACTGCTAGTAACTGCGGCCTTCGTGGTGGTTCTTTCTGGCTTATCTGTACGTCATAGAAATTTTCACCATTCAGAAATAAATACATCTAAAGGGAAAGTTGAAAGAAATGAAGGGCGACAGCAGCTCAAGTATTTAGGATTAACAATTCAGGATTCACGGTGTTACAGTTCGCATGAAGCGCACAACAGGAAGCAGCTACGGATAGGTCACATTATAGTACGTGGTGTCATGTGACACAGAGCGCCACCCTCTGACACAAATGTCACCAGATAAGTAATGTAAACCCTTCTCCCCACCATAAAAACAAAAAGATGCAACCAGGTCTGGATTGGCCCAAAAGCAGCAGCAAATGCTGCTCTGTGAGCACATTCACCCTGCCAATAACAAGGATTACTGCCTTCACTATTGAAAAACATAGCCAATAGGTCTCGCCTTTGGGCCCTTATAAATATTTAGTTGTGCAGCACAATATCCTTGGTTCTACAACATCAACCGTTGCATAGCTAAACACTTATAAGGTCCCGAAGGCGAGACCTATTGGCTATGCCAATGCTTGCTTCTCATTGACTATAACAAGTTGATCGGGGGGAATACAGACCTCTCAGGCTATACCTACACCCCTGTTGTCAAGTTAACTGTTTAAGGGATGAGCTAGGGAAGTGGGAGAGAGTGGGGTGGGGGACATGTTGAGAGATCAAGACCACACTGAAACATGTAGGAACATGGTTTTCTTGTTTTTAGCCAGTCGAAGGAGCACCAAGGCCATAGGCAGAGACAGGGGAAATGGAGGTCGACGTGAGACTCCCGAGCAATGGCAGTGAAGAGTTGGACATGCATAATGGGTGAGGGAGGATACACCATGCTGACATGGAATGTAAATGGATTGGGAAACAAGGCTAATAGGGGATTGGTCACCAGATACTTCAAGAGACTCAAGCCCAACATCATTCTTTTACAGGAAACCCACTTGATAGGTGCACACTGCGCTTTCTTTGGAAGAGGAGCCTACAACACACTAGCACACGGAGGATTCTCCTCAGGAGCTAGGGGAGTCACCATATTAATTAAAAAGACTCCTCCTTTCCACATAACCAAGCCCTGGACAGACCCAAATGCTACGTTTGTCGCAGTCCAGGGAAATTGAGGCTGGAGAGAATTTACCTTGATCAGTGTCTATGCTCTGCCACGGCTACGAAGCCGAACATTAGACGCGGTGGCTGAAGTATTTCTGGAGTCTGGCCCCTCCATACACATAATTGGCAGAGATTTCAACGATGTGATAAACCCACAAATTGACTGAACACACACAAATACAGGGACACGCATACCCACTCCATTGAACTACTTCATGAACTCCCTGGGTCTGTCGGATCTTTGGCGCCGACATCATCCAACCGACCGCACCTATTCATACTTCTCAGGGGCCCATAGGGTCTTCTCTAGACTTATCTGTCTCTTTGCCCCAGCTGGAGTGGTACAGATAGTGGAGAAGGTGGAAACCTGGTGTGGGGATAATCTGACCACTCACCCCTATGGTTGACGGTGGAAGGGGGAGAGCGTAGACAACGGCAGTACTGAAGACTGGATGCCTGGGACTTCCAGGATAACAGGATTGCTAGAGAGTTCCGAATAGATACAGAACTATACTTCTGAGAAAATGAGGGCTCAGTGTCCTCAGCAGCCATCCTATGGGAGGAATATAAAACGGTACTGTAGGACAGAACGCAAAACATATTAGCTCATAAGAGACAAGAAGAGACCCGCCAAGTTGAGGCATTGGAGCGAAAACTCCTGGAATTGGAACAAGAGGTAACACCAGGGGCTGACACACATCTACTCCACCAGATAGCGATAACACGTAAGGAATTCCGAGCCCTGGTAGACCAGGAAGCACAAACCCAACTCCACAACAACAACTTTACGAAGCGGGTGGTAGAGTCGTGAAACTGCTGGCCTGGATGGGCAGGAAAGAGAGGAAAACGATATGGGTGGCCATGATTCAGGAAAAAGAGGGTACGCATGTAACAGCACCAGCCATAGTGGGGGCATTCGCCTGCTATTACACAGAGCTCTACACAGCCAGGCCACTCAGAGACGTTTTAATGCAGGGGCAAAGTGGGCTCTGGCCCAGGGCCCCAGCCTTTCAGGGGGCCCCCTGACAGTCGGCTCCGTTCTCGAGAGTTTTGCCCCAATGACCTTGAATATTGCTTAAACAGATTGTTTTAAATACTGTTTTCCTTTAATTTCTTTTTTATGTACCTGATGTGTGAGAGTCTAGTACAGCCATTTTGCAGAGAAATGTTGTGCTGGTTTCATGCAATATACATAAAAAAAGTTTCTTTTAGATCAAAACAATGCCTAATATATAAGAAATGGGAGGGCATCAAAGAAATTATATGCAGTAATATTGGTGAGCTGCTGCTGTGTTACAATATTGAAAACACACATAACTATCCCTGAACATTAGATGTAAACACGTTTAGGGCCTTATTTATGAGAAGAGATGCATCGCATGATGGATGCGTCATATTTACTGTATGATGCATAATGTGCAAGGAGTTACAGATACGTCCTTATTTCTGACATATCTGTAGGCGCAAAAGTGATGCATTGCTGGGGTATGTCTGAAAATAGACGCAACTCCAGCAATGTGTCCTTTCACATGGGGCTTGCCTGCATCAGTCTTACACCTGCTGTGAGGCAAGTGTAAGACATTGACGCAATGGCGTCCTAGAAGTGGCGCACTGAGTTCTCATAGATTTCAATGCGTCACTTCTACAAAGCTTTTTGCGGGGCAACACCCACCCTGCATACATTATACCTGGCACAGGTACAATGTGGTGCAGGGGTTTACAAAGTGATGCATCTGTCTAGATGCGCCTCTTTGTACATAGGGGGCAACATGGCACATTTTTTACGCTGCCGGTACGTCGCAAAAAGTGACGCACCCGCAGCATAAAAGTGAAGCAAGGCCTCATAAATAAGGCCCTTAGAATTTGAACAAGTGTTCCTTTGCACTGTCAGGGCCCTAATGAAATGAAATAATGTATTTAATAAATCGTGCAGCTACTCAGACTAGAGTGTCCTGGCGCTTGACAGCGGGAAGAAAATGTGCGTAAAAGACCCATCAGTTATTAAAAAGCCAGGTTTTTCCTGAAAGAGTAGGTCTGTGGTTAGTCTCAGAGACTCAGGTAGGCTATTCCACAATTTTGCGCCTAGAATGCTGAGGGATCTGCCTCCAGTGCGGGAACGGCATATTTTAGACACGATGGCCAGGTTGGCATTGGAAGATCTTAGGGGTCTACATGTTGTGTAGCGATTAAGGCGCTTATTTAGGTAGCCGGCTCCTGAGCCAGGGAAAGTTTTAAAGAAGATGGTCATCGCTTTGAAGTCGATCCATTCTTTTATGTGGAGCCAGTGTAGAGACTTAAGTATAGGGGGTCATACTAGATCTGGGTTTAGGTCTCAGGAAGGCTCTGGCCGCCGCATTTTGTACCACTTGTAGGCGCTGGATAAGGAATTTGGGAAGACTGAGATACAAGCTGTTGACATAGTCAAGCTTTGATGTCCCCAGAGCCTGCAGAACAATCTTTCTGCTCTCAAGCGGTAACAGTGGCAGGAATTTTTTTAGCATCCAGAGTATGCCAAAGCAAACGCCAGTTAGATTTTAGATTTGAAAGCACATTGAGAGTGTCTTGTCTATGACATTTCCTAAGTTTTTTATTTTCTCCTTTTCCGCGGGCAGGGACGGCAGATCTTATGGCCACCAAGAGCTCCAGTCAGGTGTTTCTGGATTACCATGTCCTGAGACCTATTTGCCAAGAAGGATGACATCCATATTAAGGCAGTCCCCCCCCAGGCCAATGTTAGCAAGTCTCTCCAGGAGCCTCTCATCTGGGACCGTATCGAAGGCCACCGACAGATCGAGCAGTATCAGAACAGCCTTGCCTTCCTGGTCCAGCTTACCCTTGAAAAATTCAGTCACTTCCAGCAGAGCGGTCTCCGTACTGTAGTTAGCCCTAAAAACCGGATGGGGACTCATGAAGGAGCTTTCCATCTTCAATGTATTTTTGGAGAGCCTGGTTTACATGCTTCTCTAATACTTTGGAGAGGGCCGGAAGAAGGGAGATTGCCCTGTAGTTGGTAGGGTTCGTAGGTTTGGCCTTAGCCTTTTTTATCAGTGGAAGAAGCTTAGCATTCTTCCATAATTTCGGAATGTTGCCTGACGCGAGGGAAGCATTAAAGAGCTGGTTTACCGTGGGGTTTATGGTGGGAGCTAATAGGTTCAGGATATTCGCTGGACATGGGTCGGTAGGAGAGACAGACTTAGTGCTTTGGAGAAGGGTCAGTGACTCTTCAAGCTGAAACTCAGGCAAAGCTAGTAAAGATGGAGGATCCAAGAGGTGAAATTTGCTATTAGAACCAAGGTAGAAGGCCAGTTCTTCCTCTGAGCTGTTAGTGAAGGCATGTTGGATAACGGAGATCTTTTTGAGGACGAATTGAGCTATTTGCTTAGACCATTCTTCCGTGCATGGCCCTTCCTTTGTGCCAGCTTTCGGGACGGTTAAGGATTTAACTATACTAAAGATTTCCTTACTCTTATTTTGGGCAATTTCTATCTTGGTTTGAAAGACGTTTTTCTTGGCTGCCTTCAGGAGAATGTAATGAGCTTTTAAGTTGTCTTTATACACCTTCCTGTCCTCAGGTGGATAGGATTTACGCCATTTCCGTTCCATTTTTCTACAATTTCTTTTGCTAGATCTGAGGGAATCATTAAACCATGGAGCTAGTGGGGCCGAACTCTTTGTGGAGCGGGAAACAATTGGTACCACTGCATCAATGTTGGTTCGGAGCCATGAATCTATTGTGAGGGTGTCCGAGTCGGGGCAGCCAGCCAACTCCGGTGAGGAATGACCGAGGTCTTCTGCTAAAAATCGGGATGGATATTTTATGGAACGTCCTGTAATTAGAGTCCCTCTGCCCTGCGTTAGCCCGAGGGCTGTGGCAGAGTTGGGAATGATGAATTTTAATAGGAGGTGGTCAGACCAGATAATGGGAAGAAGTAATCTTACTGATATGTCAAAGTTGTGAAAGATTTGGTCTAGAGTATGGCCCTTCTCATGGGTGGCCGAAGAAATAGATGGAAACGTGTTGCAGGCCTGCAGCGTGTTCAACAAGGAAATTGTTTGAGGGTCTTTTCCATTGTCCATATGTATATTGAAATCTCCCAGAATAAGTCAGTTGTTGTATTTTAAGGCCAGGGAGGTGGTGGCTGTATTAAGCGTAGTAATAAAATTTCCAATTGCACTGGGAGGTCTGTAAATCAGAAAACCAGCAGTGCTATGATGGGGTGATTAAGTACGGCGGAAGCCTAAGGACTCTGCGCTCTCGATGTTTTCCATCGGGATGGGAGAGCAGTCTAGTTTTTGATAGTAAATTATGGCGACACCACCCCCTTCCCAATCTCTCCTAAGGATTTTATAACCCGTAGGGATGGCCAAGGTGATAGTAGGGTTGGAGGCTTCAGACAGTCAGGTCTCAGTGAGAAGTAAAAAATTAGGCTGTTCGTCTATAAGTAGGCCAGAAATGTGTGGTTCATGCTTTCGCATAGAGTGACAATTTAAAAGGATGGCCTATAAGTCCTCTATTTTCTTATTGTTTTTACACTTATTGTTGCGTGGGAGGATCTTGGGTGTGAGATTCCTGGGCTGGAGGAGAGACCAGTTGCACTTATTGCATCGAAAGTCTACCTCCAAGCTCGGATCAGCCGCTGTACACTGACATAATGGTAGCCGCCTAAGGCTAAGCAGTTTTTTTCTATTGTAATATAGTGGAAGAAACTCACCGGAGGGGAAATGGGCAGCATGGATGGCGCCGGACGCCTCCGGGACGCCTCACAGCACAGACAGGCTTGCCTTTGGCGCGCTCGCTGCGTTTGTTCGTTTGCATCGGGAATATTTTGGCTAATGCATATGATGCAAACTGGATCGCTAACGCAGCTGAGGAAGTGGAAACTGCGTTGCCAGAAGTGAGGAGCCCGATAGTAGCCCCAGCCCTCCGCACAATCGGAGTATCAGCCGCTGCGGACCAGGACTGGAGGAAAAGCAAGATGCATATCAAAGCAGCTAAGGATTTGTAGGCAAGCAGAATCAAGAAAAGTGTAAGTGTGCGTAGGTAGGAGAAATTGTTAAAAAGCACAGAGTAATTCAGCCACACATATACAATTTAAAAAGTATTAATATAGCAGGGCAGGAAACACTAAATCCTACCGCTGTCAGCTGCTTGCGTCCGTTTACATCGGGAATATATAGACTAATGCCTATGATGCAAACTGGATCACTAATGCAGCTGAGGAAGCAGAAACTGCGTGGGAAACAGGGGCTCAAATTGGATCATAAATTCAAAGCTGTTCTGAACAGGGGCCCCCAAAATATGTTTGGCCCAGGGCCCCCAAAATCCTTAAGATGTCCCTGAGGCCACTAGCAGATGACCCCCAAAATCTCAGCTCTGTAGATTCTCCCACCCTTGCCCAGGAAGAATGAGCAATTCTTGAAAAAGACCTTACACTGACAGAAGTTCTAGAAGCAATCAATAGACAAAAATCAGGGAAAACCCCAGGCCCGAACAGGATCCCAGCAGAATTCTTTAAACATAACGCTAACCTACTAGACTCGCACCTCCTCAATATGTACTGAACGGCACGGGAAGAAGGGACACTCCCACTAGACCTATGCAATGCCAGTGATTCATAAGCCAGGGAAGCCCCCCATAGATTGCGCGTCATATTGCCCAAATTATTTACTCAATATCGAAACTAAAATCTTGGCTTCTATCCTAGCCACTCGCCTGTTGTCAGTGATCACATCTCTTATTCAGCAAGATCAATCAGGCTTCATGCCTAAATGATCTACGCACTTTAATCTTAGGCATCTGGCCAACTGGTTAGATACTGTAAAAAATAGGTCAACCCCACTTGTGCTTCTTTCTCTGGACACAGAGAAAGTCTTTGATGCTGTTCATTGGCCGTTAATGTGACAGGTCCTAAGAAAGTTTGGATTTGGCCCTGTCTTCATGACATGGGTAGAACTGTTGTACCAATTCAAAACATTAGAGGGGGGGGGGACCGGGAGCCTATTATTGGTCCAGTGCAGGTGCTCCACAAGGATAACATGTAAACCAAATAGGGGGCACTGTTCCAGGGTTTGTGTATGCAATTAGTTAACACGTAGTCCTCACACTTAGGGGGACAAAAAAGAGAAACAAGGAAAGGAAGGAAGAGAGGTGTCAGGTCATGGGGTAGGGAGAGACACAACTTGTCTCTTGTAGCCCTCCCACATCCCAGGGGATGTCATGCTTCATCATCGGGCAGTTGCTCCTCGTCGGGCCGGCGGTGCAATGCCCTAGGGTCCCCCGAAGGGTCTCTTTGACGGAGATCTTTTAGAGAGCTGCCGATGGGCGCATGTGGGTGGGTGGGTAACAGGTTGGGTGTGAGGGACAGTGCGTGCGTGCAGTGCGAATAAAAATGCCTAAGGGTAGCCCAAAAAGTTTTTAATGAAGAGGTACCCTTGGCAGAGTAAAACAACCCGTAGGTTAGGGGTTACCAGCATGGGCGCAATGTGCCCTAGGTAACTACGATAAGGTCGACATGTTTCACGCCTGAAAACGGTCAATCGATCCTTGGCGTTTCTTCAGGACCAGGAGTGTAGGTGAAGCGTCGTTAGTGCACGAAAGTATGTGTTAAGGGTGGGGTAACAATGGCCCACTCGAAGTCTAATAAGGGGGGGAAAGAAAAGAAGGGGAGAAGCCTGCAGCTACTAGTCAGTGGCTATCATAGATCCTAATTAGATCAATGCCCCCTTCGAATATGACCTGTGGAAACAGAAAAAGAAGAGATACAACACATAGGGGTCAGGATACAAAGTACTCTGTCCTCTGGTATAGGAGGGTGCAGGGGAGGCAATCGAAAGTAATGGGGTGAGACAATGAGCACAAGTGATCTAAAAGAGTGATGTGAAAAATAGTTCACCCAAGGGGTGGTTGTGTCACCAACCGTTACGGGGCGCAATGGAGGGGGAGGCAATTCAAACCCCAATCCACCAGGCAAAGGGGTAGTGCCCGGGCTCAAGGGATGAGAAACCTCCTCACAACATATGGATCGCCCCGGACCAGGTCGCGGCAGCAAGTAGAAAGCCCTTTAGGCGAAGCACGGGTAGAGACACGCACCACTTGTAATGATCGGCTTACCTAGATACAAAGATAAAGTTTCTTCATGAGCTAATGGCGTGGGATGCCCGCACCTTCTTGGGCTGAGGTAGTCAGAAAAAACGCCATGGGCAGGGGGGAATAAAAAGAGATAGCAAAAGACGTGCAGTAAGTCGTCTTGTTATATACGTGGCATTATCGTGCAAGAGTACTCTGTAAAGTCACTCAAGGCAATACATTTGTAGTTTACTCACGGTTTTACTCGGGTGTCGGCGTGAATAGCCTACCCCGTCCGGACGCCTGCTCGTAGGTAGAGAGCTGGGGGCATCTGCCGTTTCTTTAAGCTCCGCTACGGTGACTGGGGAGCCGCCCACTTCTGGGTTGATCACGTGGTGTCCACGTTGAGGAAGATATGGACAGCGCATGTGCATGTCATACTTTACTAAGGTGTGGAGGTGCGCATCCGCCTAAGGGAAATCTGAGTAGTTTGAATTTGTCGAGAGTTTGGAAGCGCTGTATAAAGGCGAGGTTGAAAAGGAGATCTTACCATTACCAGAGCTCATCGAGTTCCAGTCCATCCTTTCCCCAACTCTACGATGCCGCGAACAATACTGCTAAATTTTGCAGATTTTCGAGTGAAGGAAAAAATACTGACAAAAGCTATTCAGCAGAGACAGTTCCCAGTAAATGAAACTAATAAATGTCGTATTTTTTCTGATATGACTGCTGTTGCTGCGCGTAGAAGGAAAGAGTTTGTTAAGATCCTCCATTTGTTTAAAGCAAATGGTGCTCAAGCATCAATCGCCCAGCTATCCAAATTGAAAGTTTTAGTTAAGGGGACATTTTTTATGTTCTCTGACCTGGAAGAAGCTCAAGCACTATTTTTTTTTTGAAACCGTTTCTTACAAAATTCAAAAAATATACAGAGATGGGCCTACAACCTTCAGGCCGGCCGCTAGCAAGCAAGATTAGCATTGGATACAAACAATAGCGCCCATGCCGCGGCGAAGGGAAATGCACAGGAGTTAGAAGCGGTGGTAGCCACACCATCCGAGCACACATAACGGTTTCATTTTAATATAAATAACAACAAAAGAACAAATCCACAAGGCAACCCACAATCGAAAACAGCAGCATGTGCTCCCCTAGCGGGGGGGACCCTACCAATCCATAGGAGTAGCAAGGGGGGGAAAAAGGGCAAGACTGGGATTAGGTGGACTCAGTGCCCGGGACCGGGGAGATAGACTGGCTAAGGGGATGGGGCCGGTGACGGATCGGGCAATAACGGCGGGGTACAGATTCCCCCGCGGTAGGCGTTCCAGGGGCCCCATACGTTCACCCATGTCCCAGGCTTACCTCTCGCAACATACACCACTTTTTCCCGAAACATGCACCAATACATGTTATCCTTCCATGCCGAGACAGTCGGGGACCTCTGGGAACCCCACAGTTGAGCTATGTCGCGTTTGGCCACCATATATCCCAGAGTCACACACCGCGTCTGTGGTACCGAGTAGTCGGTTGGCTCCCACACATTCAACAGGCATCTCCTCGCTTCGGGCAGCAGCGACACACGCGTAACCACCCGCAGGACCTCATGCACACCACGCCAGAATCGCTCCACCTCCGGGCATTCCCACAAAATATGGAAAAAGGTCCCCAAAGAACCACACCCACGCTTACACAGCCCGTCTACAGCATATCCCATACGCAGTAGCCTTGGCCCCGTGACATAGACCCCATGGAGTACCTTGAGCTGGACGAAGCGAAGGCGGGCCGGTATGGCCACCTCTTTCGGGGAGGCCACCGCCGATACCCAGTCCTCGTCATCCAGCTCCAATCCATCGGCCACCCATGCCTCACGAAGGTTAGTCAGCAGTCCCGAGCGGTCATTGATAAGTTTTTTATAGATCAATGAAATCGTGCTGTCCGGTACATGTCCATCTAGCACTCTATCCTCCAGAGGGGAATACTCCGGGATGGAGGCAACGTCCGGGAATACGGAGCATAGCGCATGATGGATCTGCATATACCGAAAGTAGTCCCTGTCCTGCAACTGGAATTCTGTCCATAGCATCTCGAACGTTTTGAATCCCCCCTCGTCCAGAGATCACCCACCCTGCTGATGCCTATCATGTCCCACTTTTCAAAGCCCTTCGAGGTCCACAGGGAGCCCAACTGCTCAGATGCGTATAGTGGCGACGCCCGGGTCAAACGACCTTTCCACCCCATCGCCACATTAGCCGCGTGCCACACTCGTACCATGACACGAGTGGGGCCCGTCAGACGTGCGTCAAGCGAGCCGGAGTACAGCGCTCGGTTATAATCACCACCCGGCAGTAAAATCTTATCCATTTCAAAAGCCGGGTTTAGAGCGGGCCCGTACAGGCCGTGATTAATCGCAGCCAGCTGGGAGGCCCAATAATACCGTTTGATATCCGGGAGGGCGATCCCCCCGTCATACCACGGGAGCGTCAGCTTCGCCAAGGCGATACGCGGTCTACCCTCCCAGAGCAGTCGGCGCTGCAAACTCTCCACCTCGCGAAAGTAGCGCGCCGGGACGACGTCCATTGTGTTCTGCAGAGCGTACAGGAAACGCGGCAGCGACATCATCTTAAACAATGCCGCCCGGCCGAGCGGCGAGAGCGGCAAGCGCCTCCAACGCGCAACATCCTCCTTCAGGCGCTGGAGGGGGGGAAGCAAGTTCTGACTATATCGGGCCTCCGCATCCAGGGTAATGAAGACACCCAGGTACCGAAATCCCCGCGGGGCGATCTGGATAGGACAGCCCCGCGGAAGGATAGGGTCCTCCCCAGAGAGAACATAGACGCACGATTTAGCCCAGTTGATGATAAGGCCGGAGTTAAGACCAAATGAATGCAATACATCAACCAGCACTATCAGTGATTTACGTGGGGAAGCCAGGTACAGGAGGATATCGTCAGCATATAGAGATACGCGGTCCTCATACTCGGGGGTCCAGTGGAGACCACGAATAGAAGGTTCCCACCGCAGCCACTCCGCCAGGGGCTCCAAAGCGAGCGCGAAAAGGAGCGGCGATAACGGGCAGCCCTGCCGCGTGCCCCTGCCCAGCTCGAACGAGGCCGACACTCTACCGTTGACCACGACCTGCGCCAGCGGGCCAGAGTACAACAATTTTACCCAACTGATGAATCCTGGGCCAAACCCAAACTTCGCGAGCGTCGCCCAAATATAGGGCCATTCAAGCGTGTCAAACGCCATAGTGGCGTCCAAGGACGCCAAAATGGCCGGCTCTCGTATGAATGGGACACGTGCGAGCACCCCATGCAAACACCGCAGGTTAAGCGCTGTATTGCGATGAGGGATGAAGCCGGACTGATCCTGGTGAATCAAGTCACACACTACGCCGACCAGCCGATTGGCCAACACCTTGGCGAGGATTTTGGGCTCTGCATTCAATAACGAAATAGGCCGATAGGATGTGACCCGGTCCCGTGGCCTCCCCTCCTTATGGATAACCACGATAGTAGCTAGACGCTGGTCTAGCGGGAGGGAACCCGCCGAGTGGGCCGCGAGGAACATAGCACGGAGATGTGGCGCCAGCGTATCCGGTCGCAACTTATACAACTCGATGGGAAGACCATTAGGGCCCATGGCCTTGCCGGAAGCGACCGATCGTATGGCGAGGGCAATTTCTTCGGAAGTTGGAGCAGCGTCCAACGACACTCTGTCCTCCTCCGAAAGGGAAGGCAGCGCGATATCCCTGAGCAGGGCGTGGGAATCCTCTTCAGAGCGGGAGGACACCGGGGAATACACCCCACGGAAATAGTCTGCAAAGCAGGCGACAATTTCTTCTGGTTCAGTGACACACACACCATTCTGTTTCTCAATCAACGGGACAACTCGACTCGCTCTCTCCTTTTTGTCCAACCATGCAATCAATTTACCAGCCTTGTCACCCACATCATACAATCTCCCCTGTTGCTCTCTACTGAGGCCCCTGGCCGCCTCCGTGACGAGGGCCTTATAAGCCGATTGCTTGAGTCGAAGAACATGTAATTTGTCATCCGTCACCCCATATTCTAGATCACCCTCCAACTCGGTTATCTCCGCTTCAATACGAGTCACCTCCTCCCGCTCGCGCCTCCGGGAATGGGAAATAAGGGACAAGGCCTCTCCCCTGAGTACCGTCTTGAACGCCTCCCACAATGAGATCGCTGATGACACAGACCCCACATTCTCGTCAAAGTAGCGCTTAAGGGATTTAACCAGCTCTGCGCGAATGGTGGGGTCACGCAGGTACCAGGGATTAATCGGGACCACCCTACCCTCTCCCCTCGGAAGAATATCAAAGTGCAACAAGAGTGGAGAGTGGTCCGAAATACCCCGTGCCAAATGGCGCACCTCCCCTATCCTCCCAACGTGCGCCGCCGGAACCAGGACATAATCTAGCCGTGAGAGACTACCATGAGCCTCTGAATGGAAGGTGTACTGCAGCTGCGTGGGATGTTTCAAACGCCAACAATCCACCAGCCCCAAGGTATCCAAGAGGCCAGACAACCAGGCCTGGGCACGGGGGAGATCCCTAGGGGGGTGACGATCCACAGTTCCGGAAACCACAGCATTAAAGTCCCCCCCCACCACTAGAATCCCCTCCGGAAGGCCAAGGAGGAGGCGCCCCAGATCCGCAAAGGTGGTCGTCTGCAGCCCCGGCGGGACATAGACAGACACAAAAACGACCACTCTGCCCTCCATTCTACCCACCAAAACCGTGTAACGTCCCCTGTCGTCATGGTGCACCTCATCAATCTCCAACGGGAGCGAGTTCTTAACCATAATGCCCACACCCCTTGAACCAGACGTGAAGCCCGAATGGGCCACAAGGCGGTAGCCCCGTCTATTCATGGCACAAAAGGAGTTGCCAATGAGGTGTGTCTCCTGCAGAAAAACTATATCGGGCGAGATTCGCTTCAAGAACTGCAGGACCACACCTCGTTTTATCCTGTCCCCCAATCCATTAACATTCCAGGACAACAAGCTCAGTCCCCTACCCCCCATCATAAACAGAAGCCATCACTCGTCCCCCAGAGAGCACTTTAGAAATGATACAACAATGTTTTTGCCTTGTGGTAGAAACGAACAACACCCCACCCCAACAAAACTCCCCCCTCCCTGCACCCCTGCATGAGCCCAGACAGCCCCCCCAACTTGCAGTGTGCCTGTCACCCCTATATAGTGAAACTAGCTAGACCCCCTAGAGGAGGAAAGAGCACCCCTTCTAGACCCCACACAACCTCCAAAAGAGGGGAAAGAACAAAGACAGAAGCTTTGGTCGAAAGTGGCATCATAATCGTCCAGAGTGAGGTCCAATATCCACCCCTCAGTCCCGATCCAGTGGGCCGTCTCCTCCCGCCACCCCCCCCCACCATCCCGAGCACTACCCCCAGACAGAGTGTTCAGCCAGTCCCCGGCCGCTTCGGGACGATCAAAAAAGTGCGTGCGACCATCCACCTCTACCCGCAGCTTGGCCGGGAAGAGCATGGCGTATTTTAAGTTCATGTCCCGGAGCCGGCGCTTAACACCCAGGAAACTCAGTCTCTGTTTCTGGACCGCTTGAGTGAAATCGGGATAAAAGTTCACCTCCATATTTTCCAGCTTCATCGGCCCTTGCAGTCTGGAGGCTTGCAAGATCGCGTCCCTGTCCCGAAAGTTAAAAATCCGGGCAATGAGAGGCCGCGGAGGGGCTCCGACCTTCGGCCTTCCCCCGGGAACTCTGTGGGCCCTCTCCACTGCAAAGAATTTACTCAGTCCCCTAGGCTGGAGATGGGTAACGATCAGGTCCTCTACAAAAAGATCCGCCGCCGCTTCCTCCCGTCCCTCGGGTACTCCGATGATGCGGATGTTATTCCCCCGGGCCCGACTCTCGGAATCTTCCAGGCGCCGATCCATAAGCACACTCGCCTGACGAAGTCGGCGCACCTCCGTTTGGAGGGCCGCCACCTCAGTCGTGAGGCCCGACGCGGTGTGGGCCAAAGAATCGACCCGGTCGTTGGTCTTGGAGAGATCAGCCCTCACCAGGTTGACATCCACTAGGATCGCGTCGATTTTATGGGCTAAGGTGTCAAACCGCTGGCCCACCGAGGCCTTCATCCCAGCAATGGCGCCCATGACGTCTTGCAGAGTCAACTCTGTGGGCAAATCCGGGGCATCCGGAGGGCACTCAGAGGACTTGTGCGGTCCACCGGGAGATCCTTTCGGGAGGGTGTAGCGGTCCATGATGTTGGCCTGATGTGCGGTGCCACGCCGGGTCGACTTGGCCTTCAACCGATCGCCATCTTGTTTCGTGGCCATCGTCGCGGGTCTCACCCCCTCACCAGCCACACAGTAAAAGGCAAGCAATCAAGGCCACGGGGTCCGGGGGGTCACCCCAGGACGGCGGAGCGGGCCACAGCAGGCAGGCAGGCAGGCTGGGTCACCCAGCGAGGCCACCCCAACACAAAGAGCGCCGCGATCCCACTTGCAAAGACGGCAAGGGGGCGCGAAAGTGAAAGTGCGGGGTACGCGACTCGCCAGGCCCAGCCCGCCGTTGTTGTTCACTTTGCCACCGGGTCGCCCCCAAACGCGAGTCCGGGGTCAGGAGCGAAGGAGGCCGCAAACTTCAATCGGTGCTCACTCCGGCACCCGAGGTCCGATTCGAGAACGGGAAACGGGTACCACCTCGGCTCAGGCTCACCGACACAGTCCCCTCAACCGATGCAGGATGAAGACAGGATAAACGTAGGAGGTCGCGGAGGTCCTCGGGAGCCTCGCACCTACGCGGCCATCTTGGTTGCGCGCTAGGCTCCTCCGGAGCTCAGGCACTATTAAAGGAGATCTCGCAAGGATCTAGGGCTTAAAGGCACAGTTTTTGTTAAGATGGGCTAGCTAGACTGTTATTTATCGGACTGAGATAAAGCAACAAGAATTGTATTGCCGGGGGGTTGTTGGGGTCAGTGGGGTCACTAAGGGTGTAATTCCATGACACCCATGAGGATAGAGGGGAGGGGCGGAATGTGGATAGCGCGGTTGGTAGAGGTTTTGTCACATCCCGCGGGTGGGGGGTATTTTTTTAGGGGTGGGATTAGGTTTATTGCAGAAAAAAGAGCAAGAGCAAAAGGTGCAAATAATATACAACGTGAAGCTTTAAAAATCTTAAAATAGAGATCAGTAAATGTAAGATCCTTACAGTCAATGTTAATGGAATTTTAAATTCTAAGAAGTATGGTGCTCTTATTAGATGGTTGACATCATTCAATCCCCAGGTGCTGTTTCTACAGGAGACACATTTAAAATGTAATTCCCCTAAGTTATTTATACCGAGGTTTTTCTCTAACGCCTTTTTTGCATCAGCAGGTTTAGCCATGAAAGGAGTGGCTATTTATTTTTCCAGAAAACTCCCTTGGGAATTTTTACAGATACACAGGGATGTGCATGGGAGATGGATATGGGTGGTTACTAAGCTACTAGGGAAGATCTTGAACTTTATAAATTATTATGGTCCAGTGTTGGACGACATTTCAGCCCTGAATCAAATTAATGAGTTACTGATAGGAGCCCCCGGCCAGATTATATATGGAGGGGACTTCAATTTTATTCAGGACCTTAAAAAAGATACTTCTAATAAAAACAAAAAACAATTGAAACCAAATACCCAAAAATTAGTGGAAGCCATCAGACAAGAATATCAACTGATAGATCCATGGAGGGAAACTAATCCAGATAAATAATTTTGTACTTGCTATTCATATCGGTTTCGGACCGCGTCACGGATTGATTTTTTTCTTATATCCAGATCCCTCCAGATCGTAAAGGCCGATATTGGGTGTAATCCTTTTTCGGACCATGCCTATGTTACATTAGAAATGATGCTTGGGGGAGGGAGTAAGGAACGGCCTAGGTGGCAGCTGGACCGGATCCTTTTACAGGATCAGGATTGGGTGAAAGATTTTAGAAAATGGATCTCCGAATATTTTAATATTAATGAGGATACAGCAGAGCCCTTCTCAGTTTGGGGTGGGTTTAAGGCAGCGGCCCGCGGCCAAATAATTGCCTCTACGTCTGCCCAATCAAACATCCGGAGGTCTAAGATAGCCGAATTACAAGTGGAAGTTGAAAAAGAATACGCTTTCCAACTCCAGTCGCTTCCTAATCAGCTTGAAAAGGCAAGAATGGCATTGAGGGATTTTTTTGTTCTAGAGGAGATCTGTAGTTCACAAATATTTCAACAAAAAGTTTACGAGGAAAGTCAACTAATTGGTAAACTTCTGGCCAATTCAACCAGGAAAAAACAAGAAGCAGCCATTATATCGAAAGTGCTCGATCCTCAGACTGGTCGAGTTGTAGCTAATAGTGCCGAGATCCCTCAGGTCTTCCTAACACATTTCCATCAACTTTATTCGACTGAATACCTCGTGGAGGAAGAGCAGATTAAGGAATACTTTATGAATATGAACATCCCTAAACTATCAGATAACCGGATTAGTATAGTGGGATCTGATGTGGAATCAGCCGAGATCGTGGCTGCCATTACAGCAACAGCCGGGGCGAAAGCATGTGGACAGGATGGCTTCCCTATTGAATTTTATAAAGTTTTTTTAGGAGAATTGATTATGCCCCTGAAGAATTTATTTAATTATATAAAAGAGGGAGGCTTGGTTCCCACATGTTTTAAACAATCAATAATTGTATCCTTCGTTAAAAAAGATAAAAATCCAGCTGATGTTAATTCCTACAGGCCCATCAGTCTTTTAAATTCAGATTATAAGATTCTAATGAAAGTGTGGGCTGGGCGCTTTTTGTTTGCCGCTCAAGAGACAATTCATGGTGATCAGACTGGTTTTATTGGGGGTAGATCTATGACGGCAAACACACAGTTTTTGATACATGCTACTATTTCAATACAAATTTTATCCCGGCAAGTATTGTTTTGGTCGACGCGGAGAAGGCTTTCGACTTAGTGAATTGGATTACTTTGTTTTTTGCCCTTGGACGGTTTGGCTTCCCAGCCCAGGTCGTTAATATGCTCCGCAATATTTATCAGGGGGCCACGGCCCAGGTAATTGTAAACTCGAAACAAGCAGGGACTATAAAAATAAAACGCGGGACCAGGCAGGGTTGTCCGCTGTCGCCCTTGCTTTTTACCTTTTTTATAGAGCCTCTTGCAATTAAAATACGAAACAATCCTGCCATTCAAACACCTATTTGTGGCATGCCTAAGCTGAAACTTTTCGCTGACGACATAATTTTATATTTGTCTTCGGATAAAGACAACCTTGAAATTGTTTTAGTCGAATTTAAGAACTTTGAGTTAATTGGCGGTTATAAAATAAATGCAGATAAAACCGAAGTCCTCACTCTTAATACAAATGTAAATTCTTTTCCAACTTGTTTAAGAAGGCAAGCAACTAACCTTGATCCCATCAGATATCTTGGGATATATGTGTCTAACCAGTACCAACAGCTATATAAACTGAATTATTTAAGAATGAGGGAGAAAATTAAGAAACTTTTGGAACAATGGTTGATACTCCCCTTATCGATAGTGGGTAGAGTTTCCTTAATTAAAATGTCTATACTTCCGTTATTAATATTTCTCTTTTCTAATGTCCCAATCAAAATAAATATGTCTTTTTTTAGTGAATTAGAAACCTTATTTAGAGAATTTGTCTGGGGAAAGAAAGTACCAAGAGTAAAGTTGACAGTGGTCCAATTACCCATTGCACAAGGGAGTTTGAATTGCCTCCCCCTCCATTGCGCCCCGTAACGGTTGGTTACACAACCACCCCTTGGGTGAACTATTTTTTAGATTACTCTTTTAGATCACTTGTGCTCATTGTCTCACCCCATTACTTTCGATTGCCTCCCCTGCACCCTCCTTGGCAGGGCGAACATACCAGAGGACAGAGTACTTTGTATCCTGACCCCTATGTGTTGTATCTCTTCTTTTTCTGTTTCCAAAGGTCATATTCGAAGAGGGCATTGATCTAATTAGGATCTATGATAGCCACTGACTAGTAGCTGCAGGCTTCTCCCCTTCTTTTCTTTCCCCCCCTTATTAGACTTCGAGTGGGCCATTGTTACCCCACCCTTAACACATATTTTCGTGCACTCACGACGCTTCACCTACACTCATGGTCCTGAAGAAACGCCAAGGATCGATTGACCGTTTTCAGGCGTGAAACATGTCGACCTTAACGTAGTTACCTGTCGACCTTAACGTAGTTACCTAGGGCACATTGCGCCCACGCTGGTAACCCCTAACCTACGGGTTGTTTTACTCTGCCAAGGGTACCTCTTCATTAAAAACTTTTTTGGCTACCCTTAGGCATTTTTATTCGCACTGCACGCATGCACTGTCCCTCACACCCAACCTGATACCCACATGCACCCATCGGCAGCTCTCTAAAAGATCTCCGTCAAAGAGACCCTTCGGGGGACCCGTAGGGCATTGCACCGCCGGCCCGACGAGGTGCAACTGCCCGATGATGAAGCATGACATCCCCTGGGATGTGTGAGGGCTACAAGAGACAAGTTGTGTCTCTCCCCACCCCATGACCTGACACCTCTCTTCCTTTCTTTCCTTGTTTCTCTTTTTTGTCCCCCTAAGTGTGAGGACTACGTGTTAACTAATTGCATACACAAACCCTGGAACAGTGCCCCCTATTTGGTTTACATAGAACTGTTGTACACCAACCCGAGAGTCAGGGTTCGAGTAAACGGGGCAATGTTGGCGTACTTCCCAGTTCAAAGAGGTACTAGACAGGGCTGCCCCGTCTCCCTTATTATTCGCCAAGATACACGAGCCTTTAGCATGCTTGGTTAGAACGCATCCTGAGCTGAGGGGCTTCAGGGATGAAACGGACTCCTAAGAGATGAACAGATCTCGCTATATGTGGACGACATCCTATTGTACGTCAGTAACCCTGACAAGACACTTCCAGTAATACTGCAATTGTTCAAGGAATATGGCAGCCATGCGGGATACAACATAAATTGGGACAAATCAAGTCTTTACTCAGCGGGGGGAACCATAGGCACACATGAAAAATACCAGGGCACCTTCATATTGTCCAGGATGGGTTCCGCTACCTAGGGTTCTACATCTCCGCCAATTAAGTGGCATGCCTAAACTGCAAGATCAAGAGGGTCCTTGCGGACTTCGGCGAGGATGTGGGACGGTGGAGGCAGCTTCCTCTGACACTGTTGGGCAGAGCCACCATGTATAAAATGATTACACTACCCAAACTACTTTACATATTACAAAACACATACTGCAAGATTCCGGAGGTGATTTTAAAAACTATAAATGAGGAACTACGCTCAGTCTTATGGAATGGGGGTCACCTGAGAGTAACGCTACAGACATTACAAGGTAATCAATATAATGGGGGGGGATTGCATTGCCTGATATACAGTCTGGTAATCATCAACTAATGGGATCATGCACCAGGATACCACCCTGTTTATGCCCTAGAGAGATTCCAATTTCAGAATCACACATTTCTCCACTACATCTGCGTGGGAAGGTGAACCTGTAATCTGCTGCCCACCACACAGAGGATGATTGAAGCCTGGAAGGGGGCAGAAAGACAAATGAAATGGGACAAAAGACTGACGAGGGAAACTCCACTATGGAAAGGCACAAGACTGGCAGAAATAAATGGGCTTCAGGGTTTCCGTTACTGGGATATGTTTGGGATCTCCAGACTGGGAAATATTCTAAAAGAAGGCGACCAGATCTCTTTTACCGTGCTTCAAACCAAATATCGACTAAACAACACCCAAAGACACAAATATCTACAATTAGAACACGCTCGGAGGGCCGAGACAATAGACGCCTCCGACATCCTGAGTATGCACCACTAGAAGGTAGCCTAGTGCAAGAAGAGATAGCCAATAAAGCAGTCTCATGGACATACAAAACCCTAATCAATAATATTCCAGATAAACTGAAATCCCTGAGAGCCAAATGGGAAGACACCACGGGAAACTTAGAAGACACTGACTGGAAAGCGGCCTTGATACACCCAAGGGAGGTGGCAATTAAGCTGAGACTATGCCTGATACAGTTTAAAATCTTTCACAGGGTATATGTTGATAGGGTACGACTACATGCCATGGGGAGAGCGGTGACACCAACATGTCTACACTGCAAAACAGAACATGGTACATATGTACACACACTTTGGGAATGCCAACATGTTAAAAGCTTCTGGATCTGGATACTAAGAGAACAGAACGAGATACTAAGGGCACAACTCTCCATGGATCCTAAATGCATACTACTAGGTATCCCCACGGAAATAGATCTGCCCCGTCATAAACTCATACTATGCAACCTAGGAGTAATAGCCACCAAAAGGGATATAGCCAAATACTGGGGAGCCCCCACCCTACCCACACTAGCAGAATGTAGAGCGAGCATGGACATATATATGAATGCAGAAAAGGTGACATATAAGGCAAGAGGACGCCTCAAAAAAGTTTGCTATATTCTGGAATCCCTGGTTGAACTACTACAGCCTTGTCGTAGAAGAGGAGGTGATAGATGAAACCCACCCCCATACACAGGTTTAGAAGGCAAGAGGTTGCAAAGACCACTGACACTCCCTTTATTCCACTTAAACAATGAATGGGTGGGTCTGGCACTGAAGTCTAATGAGTAAGGAAGGTTGGGATTGCAATGTATCTACACAGCACTGCTTCGCTGTAAAACTGTAATTGGATTTCACAATGTAAATCATTCTAAGTTCAAGGTCAACCTGCTACTATACTGACTGGTTTCATGTTAATAAAAACAGTTTTAAAAAAACCATTAGCTCCTATGGCATTTTATTTTAAGTACCCATCTCTATAATTTTCTGTGGGAGTATGATGCAGTACCAGTGGTTGGCCATGTGTGATGCTGGACTTACTCCAGATCTGAACTGGAGTACATTTATGATGATTTTGGGTCCTTTTTGGCTGTAGTAACTATAGAAGTGCAGTTTGTAAATTTCAATGAGCTTCTGTTTTGTAAATGGGTACATTTCCCTCACAAGACCCATACCCTAGCTCTCCTTTGACCCCTCCTTTAGAGTCCCAGAACCCCTCCCCTAATTTACTCCTAAAACATATACCAACGTATGCAGAGTCAGTCAGGGCTCAGATCTCCGCACATTAAGATAGGAGAGGCAGAAGAACTGACCACTGCATGTATATTAGTGAATATCATTATATAGTACTTTAATAGTACTGCCATAACACCGGTAAACATAATACAAATGCAATTTTTGGATTGGGCCCCAAAGTCTTAAAGTCATGTATTGGGCATTAGTTTTGATGCAGAGTATATCTGGAGTGAGAGCCAGACCTCTGTGAAGGGCAGACAATGCTTGACTTTCGTTATCACCCATAGTGGCAGTTGGCATACCTTCCTTAGCCCTTCCCTGGACTCGGGGATCCAAGAACCGGCCCACTGTTCATCATCAGGCTGTCCAACACACCTCTCCTCCTTAATGAGGGTCCGAGACCCTGCGGGTTCAGACATGTCCATGGAAATATTGAGGCATATCTCCCCCATCCCTATTGAACTTCATTGGCTCCCATTGCCGGCCTGCACCATCTGTAAAACCATCTGCATCATTTACAAAGCCATCACGACTAGTGTCCTTGCTTATTTTGCAGACAAGCTCACCAGCCCTTGAGGTTCCTGGCACACCCATACCCAGGACACCACCAGACGATACAGTAAGGCCCTGACTATGAGTTACGCATACTGGTAATTATTGCATGCCAGGTTAAATAGCTAATGACTTTAATGAATCATCTGATCATGAGTTTAAAAATTTGATATTTAGCACATGTGTTAAATACCACATCTGTAGTCTACATACTCTATTTAATGCATATGCTATTTACCGCATGTGATATTTACCACATGCGAAAAATAAAGTGGCAAATAACAACCAGATACAAGTATGAGAGGTCATTACATAACAGTGGAAAATACCGCCCAAAAATACCTGCAGTAAAAATCGCTAAAACTGCAGGGAATTAAAGAAAAGCTGTAAAACAATACAAGAAAACTAAGTCCGATACAAAATAATGCAAAACAAAAGCACAGTGCATGCATTTTTTGCCCTGAAATAAACAAAATTTCTTACACACATGCAGACAGGGACAGACACCTACATGGGCAAGTGAAGTTGTCACAGGTTGATTGCAACAGCTCACACTTCCATTCTGCAGTACACCACCATAAATGCAGCACTGCTAAGCCACTATAACGTGCTATGCCAGATTCTTGTCCTGCTACAACTAACTATGCAGCATGAGGATGGAAACTAGGCCTCAAATCAAGGACCTCAAATGGCACTGCAATGCAGGACTCCCATGAGTCAGCTTGAGATTCAGAGGGTACACTGCCTCATTACAGATACCGTACAAACCTAATTTTCGTCATTACGAATACCCTGAAGCTCAACATAGGAATCTACTGCCATCCCCTCTTCCTGGAAATGACAGTAGCGCTAGAATTCTTTGCAACAGGCACCATACTGCAGACAGTAGGATTGGTGCATGGCATTTTTCAGTCAACCTTTAGCAAAACACTCTGCTAAGTGATAGGTGATTTGCAAAGATCGAGTAAGCAGCATATACAGTTCCCTTGGATACTTACACAGGTGATGCCAGCAAAGCAATCATCTATCCTACAGCAGGATTTCCTGACATCCTAGGGTCAGTTGACTCCTGTGAGGATTTGGGTGTATCATATGGCATGGCTGTGGGGCCTTATTGTGGAATACACTTGGGGTCTAGTCAGACTTGTTTATGTCACCTTTGCTCAACCCTGGGTAGGTGTGGCTTCGAGCAGCAAGGTTTGTCAAAGGAACTTAGTGTAAAGTATTTAACAGCACCAAACACCAAAATAAGAAAATAACACAACAAGAAAGAGACACAACAACATGTATAAAAATAGAGTGTAGTTTTATAAACCTTTTGAGACCTTGATGATCAAAATCCACCAGAGGGTTCAGAAGATACACATTCTTGAAGATATAAGTACTTTTAAATACAACCGCAAACAGGCATTATTCAATAAAAAGTTTGTAAACTTTTGAAAAGTTTAAAAGAGTTAGTTCCACAACTCCAGCCCGGCTTGGGTGACCAAATCCAGCAGCATGGAGGTCTTGGGGGCCAGAGAGCATACTTTGGACAGTTACCTGACTACCAGAGAGTTTTTAAAGCAAGTTCCAAACTTTACAGGAATGTTTTTTAAAACAGATTTTATTCGCATTTCACAATATACATTCACTTTTATACATATTAGTACTCCCATTTTTATCATATTCCATCTTCTGCTTTATATACCATAGTATCTACTCCTTCAACATACTGTTTTATTTGGTTTTATGAACAATCCCAACCAGAACTCCCCCCTTCCGTTTCCCTACTGCAGGTTACCATTAATATACAATTGTGCGGGGTACAGTTTCCCTACCATACTTTACAGGATGACCACTATAGATTACAGTGGAGTGGTCTTGATTCTTAGGATGCAGGTGAAAAGATGCTCAAAGGATGCCCCAGTTAAGATGCAGTTGATTGGGGTGCCTGTGTGGTGAATCCTCGGTCCATGGGTGGTGTGGGGCAACTTTGGCCACAGCGGTTGGGGTCCCTTGAAGACCTCCTCGTTACAGTAGCTGACCAGCCGATGCTGGTTTGCCGGTCTCCTTGCACTGTGATTGGGTTGAAATCCTTTGGACGGGGCTGGTATCCCTCTTGGTTGACAAATCCAGACTTTGACAGCACTCCCGGGTCCAGCGGACTAGGGTGCAACTTTTGTCCATCAAGTTGTGGTCCCTCTGTACATCCGGGTGAGGGAGTGGCAAAACGTCTGTGACGGCTACTAACTTGCTGGTTTGGGCTTCTTCAGCTCTTGCGGCCCTGAAGCTTATTCCAGGGGATCAGCCGACTGATACTTGGATTTGCTGCTTTGATCTGGAGCCGGTAATCAAGTTTTCCCTGGGTCAGGAGCAGCAGGCACAATCCAAATTTTACTAGCCCCAACTGCAGCGGGTGCAGTCCTTCTGATGGTGCAGCGTCTCTCTGTGCAGTTTCAAGGGCAGCAGGGCAGTCCTTTTTCGGTCCATTCTTGAAATCCATTGAGATCTGACAAGCAGGGTGCCATATTTATCCTATGTAATGGCCCTGAGGGGACCACACAGTCACTCACCAGTGGGCTACTGGGTCCCCACTCTTCTGGTGAAGTTTTTCCTGCAAAGTGTGATGTCTGGCTGTCCCAGAGTGCACTATTCTAGCCCACTCTCAAAATCTCAGGACCCTTCCTCGGTTGTCAGGAGGTTGGTAGCCCACCCTAGAGGTTTGGCTACCTGTGTGCTACTTGTCCAAGGGAAGACCAGTTTGGGGATGGGTTTTTTTCTTGTCTGTCCCTGTCTCCACCTTTTCTGCAGGAACAAAAGGCAGCCTTCTCTGGTGTGTTTCACAGGCGGCCCTTCATAGGCAGCTTTCCTTTTGAAGTTCGTCTTTTGGGCTAACACCCTGAGTGGCCTTCACACCTCACTCTACGGCAACTGTCTTTGTTCCTAAGCCTAGGAGTCGTTTACACGTCTCCACAGGCATGAAGTAATCTGTCTCTGTGCTAAGGCCTTTGTGAGGCCCCTGGACTAGCTGGGCACAGAGTGGCAACTTTCTAAAAGTTGTAGAACTTTAATTATGATAGTAAACTCAGGTCTGGTTCACTGCCACAATTAATGTGAAACCATAAAAAATAATTTGATACCTTACAGTACCCAGTTAGGTGGTCTTATTCAGAAGTTAGCCAGGCTGGGGTGCCAGCTCGTAACCCTGTGTTAGCTAATGGGGCTACTAATGTTTCCCCAGCAAAATCAAAGTGTTGCTGTTAAGACATATGCAAAATATTTGTCTTACTTAACAATATATTGCTCCCTACCATAGGACTCCATAGGCCTTCCTGAGGGGAGACTTGCATATAGGGTTATGGAGTGGTAGCTTTGCCATTGGTTTTTACATACAGCTTTTCCAGTCTGCAGTGGCAGGCCGGGAGCCATTTTGTCCTTTGTCACACTCAGGGTGGCACAAACCTACCTGCAGCCATGTGCGGACACTGTCTCACATGCCCTGAGTACTATATACAAGGGACTTATAAGTAAGTCAGCACTTGCCCATTGGGTATAGCCAATTCGACATACACTGGCACTGAGGTCTGGTTAGCAGGTTTCCGTGTTCTCTCAGAGTCGAGAAACCAGCAGCATCAGTCCAAAAATGTGGGAGTGAACATGAAAAAAGAGGCATTTCCTTACAACTCCACTCTTGTACACCTGGTACCACCAAGTAAACAGGAACAAGTGTGCTGAAACCATGAAACGAAGCACATTATTTATGTCCAAATGCAATGTGGATCTGTGTGAGAAACTGGGTTGTTGATTGACCCCCTGTTCAAGCAACAGCCAAAATCCCTGTCACAGTGAACCACAAAAGTCACTAAATTAACCCGTACCTAACCCTTGGTAGCTTAGCACAAAAAGCAGTATTGACCGATCTTGCATAATCCACAGTTTATTTATTGACTGTGTCAACCGACTAAACATTGTCTCAATTGCATGACATTTCCTGCACGTTAATGTCTGCGAGCATTAGAACCTTGACCGCTGCCGACCGTTGCGGTCATTGTTTTTCTTCCAATTCAATTTATGATCACATTGCCTTATCTCTTTGTCTCTGCCATCCTGCAAATTCTATGGTCTCTGTATTGTATTGCTGAGCATTACCAACCTTGATACATACTGTGGTTTCCTTTTACTTCTGTTTTATTAATACACACATTCCGGCATTGATTGGTTGCAAGTACTTATGTTGTAGGAATGCACAGAATTTGGTATTGATTGTTGTAAGTACACTCGCCTGCTCCCCGTCTGGTGTACTCAACCATTTCCACCCCCCTCTGTTTTTATCCCTCCACTGAAATTCCAGCACACAGCTTGTTCAGAGTTGCATGATCCGCGGAGTACAGGTGTTGTAATCTCCCAAATCTAAGATCTCCTCATATTCTAAACCACAGAGAATAAGACGTGTTCACAACAACTCTGTAGTGCTAGAAGACGGAAGCATGTGGAGCATGGACAACATAGCGGGCTGCCCAAGTGTTTCTGGTTCCATGCCCTTTTTGGGTGACAGTCAAAGCAGTCCAACTTCCACGGACAGCGATCCCAGAAGTACAAGGTTACGCAGACCACCTATCTGGCAAGCTGATTATAATATGTAACCCTTTGATGTAATTCTCTCTGGTTTCCTCATATGCCACCTATCCTCTTTTGTTAGACTAGATGTCAACTATGTGTTATATTACACTTGTATTTGCTCTTTTGTATCCATTTTCCTCTTTATTTTCCCTTTTGGGATTGTAGTTTCTTTACCATGTTTTTGGTTATCCTCCTTTTAGTAGGGAGGTGTGTTGTAATCTCCTGTGTTCCTTGCCTTCCCCCCCCCTCTCCTGTCCTGGGTATTGGTACTGCCCAGGTTGTAGAACCTTGGCCTCGGAAATTCGCTTTAGAATGTTGGCTGTGTGGGCGGTTGTGAGCAGGACGTTGGATCCTATTGGAATAAACGCTACTTTTCCTTCACTTCTCCTGGCGTTATATTCATTCATTCATTCATAACAACAGGTAGCCTTGACTACTTCAAGGCCACGTCCTCCCTTCTATTGCACTCTCCTGGACACCATAATCTTTGAAGCGCATTTGCTCCAAGCCTCGTTATCTTCCACCATCAGTGTCAAAAGGAAAAACACTGCAGCGTCTTCAAGCTGACCCTGACGAATCTGCAAGGCTTGACACATGCAGCCCATCTTCCGCTGCCATTTGAGGATTACATTTCAAGCTGCCACCCCAACGGGCTCCGTGAGCCCGTCGTAAGCAAAGCATAATTCCCCAACGGGTTTCCCTCCGACAAGCCAGTATTGTAGTAAGATGGTCGGGTGGAAACCTCTGATATCGGACGAAAAGACGCCGACGAGCAGTCGGATGGCTTTCCACCCGACATCATAATGATGTTCAAAGGTCAATGATATATCTTGATTCCTACCTTCTCAAATGCGATTCCCTGTAACCTGTCTTTCTGTCTCTTGGTATCCTGTTAGCGTAGAATAATTTTTCTTGCAGCTGGATTTATAGGCATTGCACTGGTTGCATTTGTAAAAACGGTTCACTATGAGGTATTCATTTGGACTGTCCTTGCTGAACACACTATTTTTCTCTAAGATACTGATTTCTTCTATAGGTTACCAATGGACAGGCACTGATCCCACATCACATTCAATCACATTATCACACTTTAAACATTACAGTGTTTACTTAAGAGACGTCTCACTTTCTTGGAATCAACATTAAAGTGGTCTTAGATCTCCTACACCCTGCGTCATTTCTTTGTTTGCTTTCCTTGTTAAGCAGAAGGTCCTCTCTATCTTAACACCACTCAAGTAACCGCCTTCTTGAGTAGCCACTCATGGTACTTTCTGACTCAAATTGTTTTTTTTTTTAAATAAAACCTCTATTTCATAAGTAGTGTTTACAATAATTTGTTACAGACACATTTACAATGCCACATATCCAGGGAGGGTCAAAGTGTTACTCTTGAAGCAACTGTAGAGTAATGTCAATGGTCTAGGGTACTTTTTATGTAGATCCAAGTAAGAAATAGATCCTCTTTCTGAACTTTTGTATTACTTCTAGCTGAGAATAATCTCATAGTATTCCTCTGAATGATTTCCAAGGTCCTCTAACGTTCTCCCATTTTTGGTAAATTCCCAGCTTTTATAAATATATATTTGCCATCATACCCAGCCATTTTTCTTTTCCATTCTTCTTACTTAGAGGTCTGGGGGAAGTTACTGCCCAAAGCCTAGCCATCCTCCGTCCTGCTACAATCAGGCTAAGGTTGAAAAATAATTAAAGGCCTGGTCCCAACTCCCACTCTCACTGCTCGGCAAATCAGCGATTTTTAAAATGGTCTTGCTTCCATGTGTGCTTTATCAACTCCAGAATGAACCACACATTATCTCGATCTCTTGGTTTAAACAGATTAGTTCAGTGTTGTATTCAGTTTCTGTAGGGTGGCAGCGCAACACGCATAGTCCTTCACACAAGTTTTCAATCCACTTATTGTGGAGGTATTGTGCCCGCTGACATTCAGTCTTACTATGAGGCTCACATCTTCTACTCATTAATGATTGGTGGTATGCCTCCCAGACGGCCCAGCTTTTGCCACCGAGAGGTGAGCAATGGGCAACACCCCACTTCTGGATATTTTGTACAGTGGGGCAGGGTTTGGCTTCCTTCCCCCTGTGACACAGGTGGTGATATAATTGCGGCGGCGTTCCCTCCGACGAATGGGGTGGTGTGGGAAATTGACACGGTAGACATACTTCTGGCATTACATCTCACTTCGCCTGTGTGAGAAAGTGCCATCTTTCTTGCATGGTATGCCCCCACTTTTTGCTGAATTGCTGACGTACTTTGACTGAGTGTGCCCTGGGCTCCTGCCAATCAGGTGCCCAGGGCCTGTGTTCCTTCCCTAAAACTGTATTGAAGCCTAAACCCAATTGGCATCTCTGGCCACATGTCATCCCCTGGTAAATGGTACCCTAGATACCCAGGGGCCTGTGACCAGAGAAGGCCCCTAAGGGCTGCAGCACCTATTGTGCCACCCTTAGAGGCCCTGTACCCTGACACACACACACTGCCTTGCAGGCTGAGTGTCTTGGTGCAGACCAAAACAGAGAGTCGACATGGCACACATCCCTGTGTGCCATGCCCACAAACACACTGCCCTGGCATACCTCAGTCACCCCTCTAGCTGGGTGCAGTATGCCAGTGGTGTGGGTACAGGTGCATGAGCCCTGTACCCCTACAGTACCCAGGTCCATTCCTGGGCACTGTAAGTGCAGTGCTGGGAGGTTGTCATTACGAACTCCACAGCACCATGATGGCTACACTGAAGACTGAGAAGTTTGGTATCAAACTTTTCAGCACATTAAACCCACACTGATGCCAGTGTGGGATGTAATGTAAAATGCACGACAGAGGGCAACTTAGAGTTGCCCCCTGAAACTAATCAACAACCCGTGTCCTGCCTGAGAGGATGCATAGGCTGCCACCCAGCAGACAGGTTGCTGGCCCCCTGTGTAGAGAGCCATCCGCTCTCGTGTGCCTGCAACAATGCACATCCTGGGGCGAGGTGCCAAGCCTCCTCCCCCAGGATGGGCAGGGGAAGCTTCAAAGGCATGCCGCCTTTGTGAGCCTCCCCAGACCACTTGCTGTACTCAGTAACTGGTCCCCACCGGTTCTGACCCCCACTCTGGCGGGAAGACTGGCGGGAAAACCCAAGGGAGGAAAGGGGGTGTGCCAGCCTCTGCCAACCCCACCCCTCAGGTGGGGGAGGCGAGGTGAAGCACGACTCCGGGCACTCGCCATCTTGAGGATGGGGAGCCCTACCCAATCAGGACTAGGCTCCTGCTCCCCTCCCACTGGAGAGTGGCAGGATAGGGGATATACTCACCCCAGGAAAGGGACCCATTGGTCCCTGACCTTTCCCTACCTATAACGCCCCTAAATTTTGTATTTAGGGGCACCCTGAACCTTCCTTCCTCAGATCCCGATTCCGTAACATGAAGAAGAACAAGAAGAAAGAAGACCTGCCGAGCAGCTGCTAACAAGAGGACGACACCAACTGACTTGGCCCCAGCCCTACCGGCCTGTCGACCCTCGAACCTGCTCCTGCTAACACCGGCGTCTCCAGTAGTCAGCAACCTCGAAAACCCCGGAGGTCCTGACTGCTTTGCTCATCTAAAGACTGGGACTCCCACGAGCAGTGGTTCTGCTCAAACAAGCAACAACCCCTGGTGCCAGCCAGGAACCGCGAATCCAGCACACTCTGCACCTGTCGAGCCCGGCCTGTGCCTGAGTGAACAAATACCACAAGGACGTCCTCCCGGCGACTGTGACCAAGAATCCAGCACCCAAGGATCCTCCTCGACGCTCCTGACGACGCCTGCAGCCTCAACTCCAGGGACCCCCCCAACCGGGACCAGCAGAGGGTAAGATTTCCCGACGCCAAACGACACCCCTGCACCGGCGCCCTGGGGCCCCCTGTGCTCAGCTCCTGGGTGCCTACCTAACCTACAGCTTCCCAACTTACCTCTCGAAGTGGTGGTCGCACCTGAAGAATCTCCGTCCCGAGCTTGCAGCCTTTGTTCACCTTGCAGCTTTTCCATTGAAATACATTGGGCGCCCGACGGCCCAAAAGCACCCTGCACCCAGCCGCCCGAGTGCCCCTGGAAGTGCAGCATCTGTCCTATTCTACTTCCCCACTTACCCTGTGTAAGTGACCAGGAGCTCAGCTCCCAACGCCGCGTGGCCTGCCTGCTAGCAGCCACGAACCAAAGGCCCCCTGCCCACCATAGGCTAACATTGGGCATACTCTCTCTGCATCCGGCTGTCCCTGAGGGTGTAACAACTGTACCTACCTGACCCTGGGAGACCCCTGAGTCTAACCCCAGAACCTTAACTCTGCCAGTCGAGTACTTACCTGAAAGCCGATAACTCACTTTTTCTCCATAGGGTAACATTGACTGGTTTTCACTTGGAAATGTCGAGTTTTGAAACTTTAAAATATTCACCAAAAATCACCCGATCAACGAAAATGAAATTACTCACCTGTTATCAGGAGAGATCCCAGGGCTGGATCGTTGTGCCCAGCACTGACCCTACAAAGCAATTACAACTGTGATTTTCCGATAACCAAACATTCCTCCATAGGATAACATTGCCTGGTTTTTGCCAGAAATTCTTCTGTCGATTTTTGAAACATACAAATATTCCTTAAAAATCGCCTGTGTAACAAAAACGATTTCTTTCAACTGTTTACAGGAGATGCACCAGGGCTGAATCCACGATCCAGCCCTGAGTAAGAAAAACTTCTGCAAAGTAATTGATATTGCATTTACTTAAAGATTCCCATTGAGATCAATGTTATGATTGTGTTTAACTTGTGTTACCTATTGCAACAACTGTCACTATTGCATTTAAAAGTATATTGCTTATTGAAATTATTCAACTAGAGCATTTCATTCTGAGAAAGTATTTTGATACCTACTTGTGGTTCTAAAATAAAAGAACTATATATTTTTATATACAAAACAATTGGCCTAGAGTTCAGTTCTTGAGTGAGTGAGACCATTTGCTGACTGAGTGTGTACAACAAATGCTTTACACTTTCCTCTGATATTGCCTTACTGCTTTACCAAGCTACCACTTTAGAGAGTAAGGGTATATCTAACGTTAACCTCTGCCAAACCTCTGGGGTCTGTGGACTCTGTGCACACTGAACCTTACTTTGGTGCAGTATATACAGAGCCACTTTCTTACAGCCAGGTCGGCCAGTTGGAAGGATTTCAAAAGTGGGATGACATTGGGGTGTCCACACTGGACAAAGTACTAAAGGGATTAGTCTTGAAGTCCTTTCAGGAATTGCAGTCTGAGTTCCAGCTTCAACGTAGCCAGTTCTATAGGTATCTCCAGCTCCGCCACGCTATATCCCCGTACCTACAATACCTTCAAGAGCTGCCGGAATTCAGCCCTCTTGAGGGCAAATTATTAATGGAGGACCTAGGCATGCATAAATTCACACAGATGTATCAATCACTGATCACACACAGTGCCATGACCTTGCCCGGTCTTCGGGCGTCATGGCAGGGAGACATTGATGGGAAATGCTAGGGTCTAGAGTCCCCTTTTTCTAAGAGTGGAGTAACTAATGCTAATTAACAAAAAGCTGGTACCACAACCCTCTCTAAGGGGCTATTAATCATAATAGTAATCAAAGCAAAAAAAAAAAAGAGGGCTAGCTCTCTAAAAATCCTAATAGGACAAGGGTCGAGAGGAGAGCCCGACTTGATTATATACATTTTAGATATCCTCTCCGTCTTTGTGATAAGTCTAAAATCTGACCAACAATTAAAATTCCGAGCACCTTGATCCAGTCTATATTCAGATTCCGCTGTTGGGGTGAATGATAATAAAAATTAAGGACATTTTATTTTGACAGAAATCCGCCAGTTCTGAGCAAAGTGTTTCCATTGGGGGAACCTTGGGTGGATGCTACCAGAAAGTTGCAGACCACAAACAATTATTTAGTAGGATTGTTCTTGGAAATCATTTTGTTATAATAGCTACACCTAGAGGTTTTTACAAGCCCTTTATATATTGTATGTTCTGTTTTATTAGCTTCTTTCCCTGCCTCAGAATAATCTTGTCTCCAAGTCCTCTCTAGCCTTTTACATTTCCTATCTGCCCAAGTCAATTCTTGAGAATGCCGGGGTGCTGATGGCGTTTTGTGATGTGTAATCCCAGTTTTAAGAGGCAACACCTCATCTAGGGTCCCTACAATCCAGGAAGTAACTGATTAATAGCATTCTCAACATTACTGTTTGACTGATATCCAGTTTGGAACTTTCTAAACGATCCCTTAATCTTGTGTTGTCCAATATTGTCCAGACACCATAGTGGGTAGTTGCAAGGGATTTGTGCCTCCTTCTGTATGCAGGCAGAAAGAGATTGCCTTATGCTCCGACCATAAAACCTCCTCAACTGCATCTACAGTGATCAATCCTGCTCTGGCATAGATGTGATACAATGTATGCCCTGCCTGGTGGACTGGCTGTTGGACAAGCTGTTGCAGCTCCAAAACCGAGCAGATATTGGCTATCTGGGAGGTGCTAGTGTCCAGAATATTATCATAACAAATGTTTAATTCCCCCAGTACTATCAGAGACTATTGGCTAACCTTGGGCGTAGTTTGCGTAGTAGCGCTACGCGTAGCTACGCGAAGTGCACTTCGCACTACGTGTGATATGAGTAGCACTACGCGAACTGCGCAGTGCACTGTTTGCGATGATTGCACAGTGCCGGATGCTTGTCCGCACTGTGCAATCATTGAAAACGGCATCTTGCACAGTGCGAGCTGTCATTTTCTGTCGCTCGAGTAGAATTTTACTCGAGCGGCAGCTTTCTCAATGCGGACTGGTAGTTTCTCATCGCGAGCATACGCGACCACTCGCAATGAGAAACCTGACCTCCCCGCGGGAGGTTTATTTCTCACGCTCGCGATCGGCAACTTGATGTTGCTGATCGCGAACGAGGAAAAAGTCTCACCAGGATGTCATTTTACTCGCTCGCGGTCGCCAACTTGACGTTGAGGAACGCGAGCGAGCATAAAATGCCAACTACGCTACGCGATTTTGCACTGTGCTACATGCAATTCGCGTAGCGAGAAGTAGCACAAACTACGCAAACTTCGCGAGCGTAGCGTAGTTGTCCGCCCAGGGTTACTATTGGCCTAATTATGACTATCGGCATTACAAGTTTAAAGTGGTCTGGCGAGTGGGCGGCACGTCTTCGTAGTTGTTCATTCGTGGACTTAGTTTTTGTTAATTTCTTTGGTGAAATGGGGATTATATTAGCATGTAGAGTAAGTTACCTTTGTGAATCATGCCACATTTTATAGCACAGATTTGGTATCACAAGTGCAAGTTGGTTTAATTATGATTTAACTCTTGCACAAGTAATATGGAGCGATACAGCCATTCTTCAAATGTGCGTGTCTGTGTGAGTGATTGCGTGAGAGCATAAAAATGCATATGAAAAATAGATGAATTAAAAATATTGGGCATGAAAGGGAGAAATCAGGGTTTGAAGGAGGTTAAAACGCTGGGGTGACAAGGGTGTATGAGAAGGTGTTGAAGGAAAGATGGATTTGAAAGAAGACTAGGTGTGTGTGTGTCAGTGAAAGGTTTTAGTGAGAGGTAGATGTCAGAAGGTAGGTATGAGAGTGGATCAAGATGGCAATTTGATATGAGCAGTATGTGGAAGATAGGCGGGTCTTATAGAGAATGATGTATCAAGAAGGTAAGAATTGAAGCTATAAAAGGAAGTTTTTAAACATTTATGAGGACAGTGACAGAAAGTGAAAATAAGAGTGGTGTGTGTGTGCAGCGAGTTAGAGAAAAGTATGTTGGAGAGGGAGAGCAGAGTATCAGAAGATGGAGAGAGCAGAGGTGGGTGAAAAAAGCTTTAACTACAAGTGTGAGAGGAGGGTTTGTGAGATACAGAAAGAGGATGAGAAAGATGAAAAAGGAGAGGCTGTAGGGAGCCTGCGTATCTGCGGAAGGAGGATAAGTGAGTGTGAGTTAAAAAACACATGACAATAATAATAGGTGGATGCCTAGGGGCCATTCAGCAGTGGATGTCATGTAATCAATACAATCATCAAATGCAGCGTTATTACTAGAGGAAGGGCCCATAAGAATATACTTTCACCTAGCGAATAAAAAAATCATTGCACCTCTCCTAGGAAATGGTGACTGTAATAGAAGTAAGGGAAAGGGGGAAGTAAGAGAGGGGGTGGTTGACAAACTGAAGAGGGTGAGAAAGGAGAGGGAAATGAAGAATGTGAGAAAGAGAATTAGTGAGGCAGCAGTATCGGAGAGAGGAGGGTGAGCAAGGCAGGTGTAAGAGAGAAGAGGGTAAGAGACAAAGATTAAGAAAGAGATAAAGGTGAGCCAAAGAGAACGAGAGAGAGAGAGATTTTGGGGCTGTTTTAGATGTCGGTCGGAATTGCCTCCGACCGACATCGTTTCGGTGTGTGAACTGCCCAACCATTGGTTGGCGGTTCTGCAAAACTCATCACGATGCCACCGCACATGGTGCAATCACAAACTCCCATTTCTCTATGGGAGCATGTGCGGTGGGCAGAAACAGCCCTTAGTACAAGCGCCCATTGAGAAATGGGAGTTTGTAAAAATACATGCACCGTGTGGCAGGCACCTCAGGTGCCTGCCACACAGTGCAGGGATTTTCAGGGCGGCACCGTAGGTGCCCCCCAGGGCCATATACGGAGGGCCAGGGGGGAAGGGGGCCCTGCTAGGGGCCCCCAAAGTCACTTTCCGACAGCCTTTCCATGTCGGAAAGGCCCACATCGAAAGGCTGTTACAAACCGACATCATAATCCTGATGGCGGAAACGCGGTCCTTAAGGGATTATGAGGCCATTCTGACTGGCAGAACCCAGTGAGATTCCCCTGCCGGTTTAAACTACGACAGCCGTCATTGTAATACGGTGGTCGGATTTTAAATCTACAATGTCGGTCAGAAAGCCCTGATAGGTGATGGCTTCTCCTTCTATATTCTTTAGCAGTGTGTGTGTGGAAGGTCTCTGTAAAGGTTGAACATGGTTTCAAACTGTCAGAGCTAAAGTTTATTTAAAAATGTGCATTTCTGTACCTCACAGTACTAAAATGGTTTGGACTGCTGCATGTCACATGTTTTTTTTTTTTTTTTTACAGATTTAGTTAGCACAAACTCGACCCTAAGGTATTGGAGTGCTTTACATGAGCACCAGTAACGTTACACAAGGACACATTCATTATTAGGTAGGCGTGGGGAGATTAAGGGATTTGCACAGAATCACAGGATCCTAAGCCAAGGCTCGAACCCTGTTCTCCAGCTCCAAGGTCGGTAGCCCTAGCCTTAAGGCTACATCCTCTCCCCAATTCTCTCCTCATCCTCTTTCACTGCGTGTCCAGAGCCAAAGAGGGTGCTACATAGGCGGGGCAGGTTTAAATATCTCGCCCCTACCCTGTGTGCACCGATGTTACGTGGCCGGCGAGCCGGGCTGGGGGACTCCTCCCCGGGGTCCCCTCAAATAGAGGGGTGGCGGTGTACCTAATGTGGCACTAAGGTAGCAGCCCTTTTGAGGTGGTCCACTGTGCGAGCCGCAAGCAGCCTCATAGTGCCTATATAGGCAACCCTCCCCACCTTTGCAGAACCTAACATGCAATTGGAATAAGTAATCACGCAACACAATTTTGTTGAGAAAAGTTTGCTGCAGGTTTATTCCATATATTTGAGGTACACTGATCTGTCTGTGGGTCCCCGGACAATTGACTGATGTCATTATAGGCCAGGGCTGAGGTTTGTGACAAAACTGGGAAATCGACTACTGCATCTCAGACTAGAAGCATACCTTAGTTTGCATTGTGTACATTTATGCCAGTAATTAGGCTGTGAGGCTTGTCCTTCTCCCTAAACGGATATCCTAGTTCAGACACCTATATATGGATCTCATATCACACCTCCTATTGACCTGCAACACACACCACTACCCAAAGCCGGCAACTTATTTTAAAAGGTATATAATAAGTAGATATGTTACTGTTCTTTGTCATATTCTATTCTTCTGTCATCTCTACTTTTTTGGCGCTCTTGATCTTCTCCTTCTTCCTTCTTGTTACCGTGTTATCCATGTTTGCACTACCTCTTCACCACTCCTTGTTTTAGGCTTGATCTCCTACAGGTGGCTATTACTATTGTTCCTTAAATTTTCCTCTGTTACCCTCCTTCGATAGTCCTATCTTTAGCCAAATCAATATTTCTCCACCACTAAAAGGAAAGCTTTTAATAACATCATTAATCATTTTTGACTACGTTTAGAAGACATACACACAAAAATACACACTCTCTCCTTGATCAATAAATTCCTTGATGCAGATTATTATTATTTTTTTATATAGTGAAGCTTTAGCACTATTCCTGTGAAAACAGTTGGAGTGGTGAATATTAGACTACATGACAGAAAGACACTGGATCCAGAATATAGCTCTGATATTTCTGTATCCTTGTAGGTATGCTATGCTCTAGAGCTCTGTGCAGCATACCACCATCTACTCACTTTGGTGTTTACCTGCCCCAATAAAGCCTGAGAAAGGATAAAAGTAGGACTGACAGTCGAAACAGCATAGAATGATTGCATTATGTATGTCAGGCAGAGGCAGCAGCAGGATTGGCAGGCACACCATCAAGTGACAGCAGAACCCAAGAGTGATAGCATAAAGGTTGGCTAGATGAAACAAAAGCAAGAAGTGCATGCATTGATGTCAGGATAGCTGGCAGGACAAGACAGCAGTAGGAGTTAAGTGTGGTGAGAGAATTTTACACAGTTGCTGTGTTCTTCCTGTTCTGTGCAACATAAGTTTATATTAGTCCATCTGTTGCCTATTAAAGGCTCTGATCTCTGGGGCATAGCATACACCATACTGCGATTACATCATCATTTGAAGATGCTCAGGAGGAACACCCACGGTCTTAGCCAATGGTGGGGTTGTTGATAGCCATGGCTGTGAAGTACTTGGCGTTTTAACCTTTATGGCTTGCAGGAAATATTGTGCCCGACGCAACCTATTACTAAATGTGTTTACTTTCGACTGGGTTTTATTCTAAAACGTGTGAAACACAACACTTTGTATGGATTTAGATATCCGTACAAATGCATATTGGTAAAAGCTATGTGGAACTGTGCCTTTTTTGAAATTCATAAATTTGTGTCTTATCCCGTCGCATGTTTTTACACCATGTTAGCCATTTGGTCATAATGGAACTTATCATGGGTATGCATTCAGTGAGTTTTGTGAACTTGCAAATAATGGGTGTATCTCAGGGAATACTGGAGTAGCAAACATTTGGTGCTCCCCAATCATTCCTAGTGAAATCTTAATCTGTTAAAATACTAATTTGTATGGGAAGATGTGGCAGTATATCTACATAATAAGCCACATTTAAGATACTCACAGTGTAACATGAGCTTATGCTGTTTGTGTGTTAATTAAATGCCTTTCTAACATAGACCTAACTACAGGTAGGCTCAGTTATCCAAAGTTTTCCATTGTAGCTCTAAAGTTAATTTCAAAATGCTTTCACCATTCTTTCCTTCTAGTGCAGGTGCCTTACAATCTACTTTGCTCGGGGAATAGCTCATTGTGTCAGCAATGTTAACCTAGAAATTAATTGGATACTTGTTATGATTTACAAAATGTGCTAGGATGGGAAAGAGTGTTCTGTACCAGGCGGACCGAAATGTTACTATCTCCAATGTCGCACTGTTGTGTGAGCCTTTAGCAATGGGAATGTAGGGAGTCTACGTGCTCCCAGAAGACGGCGAGACCTGATTGGCTCCAAGGATGGGAAGTTAGGGGGAAGACATTCCAAATGCAATATGTTTTTTAATTTTTTTTCCTTAAGAATAGTTTAGCATATCTTGATCTAGCTTCACTGAGGAAAGACCTTTCCCTAACTCTGCTGATACTCTTATCTTTTGTTCTTGAGCTTGACTATTGAACGTTTCTGCATTCCCTATGAACCTTAATTTGGTTCACTTCATTTTAGAATTATCCCCTTGCTATTTTGGATACTTTATTTAAAATAAGGAAGTTCCTGATTTGTTTTTGCTATCTATATTATATGCAACTTCAGATTGAATAATCGATTTGATATGCATGCTTACTTGGTAAACTGACTTACTAAATGTTGACATTTGTAACCACTCGATAATATGAGGGCCTTATAACCAGTGTGACAACTTGTTTGACAATAACACCCCGCAGTTATAGAAAGGTGCACTGGATCAACTGATAGCGATGAGGATGGTTTATCACTGAAGTGTAGGGAGCTAGAAATACCCCAGACAGACTTAAAATTGTCCAAAGCCCAGCCCATGTCACTGAAAGTGGTTGTGGTGTCCTAGGAGTGAATGTAAGTACAGCTATGTGCCACTAATTGTGTGTTGTCAAGCTTTACAGTGTTTGTGTTGATACTGTGTGTCTCACATTGTGGTATTCACTTTGAGAACGAGAAAGAAATCTGTGAAGCTGGAAGGTAGAATTAATGTACTTCTTTGTGTATATATTGTTTTTCATATAAATGCATATGCTCTTGCTGTTGTGAAGTTGAAGTTGTTATCAGACTCTCCATAGTCTATAATCCCAGAACAGATAATACGAAGATTGTGGTTTAACTTGTCTGTTAAGGTTTGTGATGTTGGTCCGTGAGGTATCATCAGACGCACAATTAAGATAGAGAACTATTAAACTACTGTAGTGAGGATGTATGATATTACAACGCGGGTTTTTACCACGCGTGCAGTTACATCGCATGCGTTACTGCTGGAGCAGGGTTTTCTGTTTAAACTCAAACTTCAGTTTATATTTTTATATGTCATAATTAAAATTACTAAGAACTAATTATTAAGTATTAATTTTTGTTGAGTGTTTTGACTAATCAACCTTACTAATGAAAGAATTATACGTGGGAATGCAATTGCATGGCTTAATTAATATGTGAACTAAGTTGGTGAGCAAATTAATTAAATATGTGTGGCTAAAGTGCTATTTATTATGTGTTTGCGCTTTAAAATAATATGCTTTAATGCTTCTTTATGTCGCAAATGGCTAGATAAATACATACACATAAGGGTATTAGTGGGAATTAACACTGAATAATCAATATGATGTAGTAACGTTGTTTTGTGTTTCTTTTAATTAAGATTGCCCATTTTGGCCTATTGAGAAATGGCCGACATTTACAGCCTGCATTTGAGTAGATGAAATGTGAAGAGAGGCCTCGCTGAATATGGTTGAAAATATGACCTCGGCCTCTGTCTGAGCTAAAAGTTACGAAAGGACAGCAGCTCTGGGCTTGTCGCCAGATATCCTTGGAGGAGAACAATTGTCACAAATGAACATTTTGATAAACTGGCGGTGGCTTCACTATAATTCCGGAGAAGAGCATCCATGGATGTTGCAGATTTAGTTTGTGCTTCCTTCTTCCGTGTTTTTATTTTTGAGATATTCGAGAGCGGAGATTTTTCTAAATGTTGCCAGCCAACATCCTTTCCTGCTCGCTCTGCTCAACGGACGTTTGGAGCATGTTTGTAACTTTTAATGTGTAAGTTTTGGTATAAATACTGTTAGACTAGAGAGGGTCTAAGGCCACTTCTTCCTGAACCTATGCTCAAGAGGATCGATGCTGATTGAGAGGACGGCGACTCGGGAGACTTTACTGAGAGACCTGTCCTGACCTTAAATGACATTTAGTTAGAATAGGTAACTATGAGAATAATGATATTGCTATTGAATGATTTTCATTTGAACTAATTTAGATAAAATAACCTTTTGTTTGAATTACAATGTCGGGTGGTTATTTCTTTGTCATTTATTGAGATCTCAAATGTGTTTTATTGTTTAGATCATGACTCGAGACAATTCAATTAGGTTGCATTGACCTCAGATTAGATGCAGATTGATTTAGGAGTTCTCTTGTATATTCAGTGTGGATAGAGTATTAGAATGAATGTTGGTGTGATGGGCCCTAGCGTATGGTGAGTGCATGTGCGTATGACTGTGAAATTACTTTATCCGTGGAAGTAGGGAGAATTTATATGCTTTGATCTGCAGCAGTTTCCTGGTAGCAGTATGATGGTTTTGATTATTGTCTTGATCTGATAGATTGCTTGTACATAGGCTTTTTGAATTTATCGATTTATTGATTGATGTTGATACATGTACTAACACTAAATGTTGAAGTCTTCGTATTGAGTTCTATGTAGTGTGTACGGCTTCTGGGACGTAGGGAGTCGGTGACGGTTCCGTAGTAGGGCAGAGGGAAGTAAGTGCTGCTCTCGGGAAAGACGGGATTGTTGGCCCTGTACGAATGCAGGGAAATGCGTGTGACAATTGAAGTTGCGCATCGCATTGTTTAGGTTCGATTCAGTGACATCGTCGTGTGTTACTATTAGAGACATATTTTCTGTATAAGAGAAGTGTGTATGGTAGCGAAGGTTATCTGTGAAACTCTGGTCTTAAGTCCCAGGGATCCGTAAGGTTTGCCGTTAAAGCTTACCGCCGGAGAAGTAATAGGTATTCTCTGAGCTTGTTTGAAGGACAAAGCAGAGGTAAGCGCTGCTTAGTTAACGTGTGTTATAATTCTGTAGTGGGACAGATTGTTCGCTGTTCTCGGGAAAGGCAGGATTCTGTGTAAATGTACTACATTTTCTGGTGTGAAAGTGCATGAATGTATGAGCATTTAGTTGATTGTGAAACTCTTTGGAGCATTCTGGGAGAAAACAGTTAATGAATGCATGTTAGAAGGGCAGAGTAGAGGGATGTGCTACTGTGTCAACAAAAATAATGATTCCGTGGTAGAGCAGAGGTAAGCGCTGTTCTAGAGAGAAGCGGGATTCTTGTGAGAAAGGTCTTTTTCTATTCTGTGGTTAGCGGAGCAGACAATGGAGATGTTTATATGTTGTAACTAATAGATTTGTTGAATCTGAAACAGAGTCTACCGAGAAGGCTTTGTGAAGGTGGGGTAGACGAGTGACAGGAGACAGGAGTAGAAGCGACTGCAGCAACTGCTGACGTCAGAAAGACCGCGCTGTAATTGGACAGTTGGTTAGGACAGTGAAAGCGCTGTGATTGGTGCGTTGGTGTGACACGCGCAAGGATTGGAAGGAGTACAGGGTGACGTAGACGCTCCAGGATTGGTGCGTTGGTGTGAGTCGCGCTGTTATTGGATAAAAGATCGTACAGTTGAAGAAAGGACTAGTGAGTTGTGGTAAACGCGAAAATGTATTACCAAACAGAGGAAAAGAAGAAAAAATCCTTGTTCAGTAAAATTAAAAAGTGGTTTGACAAGGATAAGGACATAATAACTAGAGAGGGTGAGTTACTACCTCCGACAAGGACTCCTGCATCCTTCATGGTTGCGAAATATGGGTATCATACCTGTATTTGGTTAGACAATTGGGCTAAGTACACTAAAGAAGATGGTGTTCTAGCATTCCCGGAACATGGTTCATTTTATCTGGCCGTGTTGAGAAATGTAAGGGAAAAGATGATGTGTCTAGAGCCTAGACCAAGGCCGACACAGTTCGAGGCATTGGTAGAATGGGAAGATGAGGTGCATGAGCGAGAAAAGCAGAGGAGTGGAGGCAACTATAGGTATATTTTTGGGAGGAAATATGATCGTGAAACTCATCATGATCGAATGAGGAGATGGCGAGATGCTAGTATGTCAGAGGGACTATATCCGATGAGAACTGTTGAGGAAGCAGAAGGGAGGAAAGGTACGGAAAAGGCACATGATGCAGAATTGAGGAGGTATGGGGCTAATGATTATGAGGATGAAGTCTTGGATGACATGATTTACAAGAGACCACCTCCATATAGACCAGAACCAGAAGTGAGAACACCAGTTGCTACTCCAATAAGAGATACTTTGCAAATTATTAAAACAGAAGTTGCGACACCTGATTTGAAAAGTGGTAGCTCTTTCACGGAAAGGGAGAGAGAGAATGCAATCGGGGATGAAAAAACAAGAGAATTAGCAAGAACTACATCCGAGTTGACAGAGAAGATTAGGGAATTGACCAAGAATCTAGAAGCTGTTACAGTGCCTGTAACTATAGGTCCGGTTATGCCTATTTTTGATAAGCAAAGAATGGGTGAAAATGGTTTGACAGTTCCATATGTAGGAAATGATTTGGTTGGTTCTCCGGGAGAGTCAGGAAAGAGGACGGGAGAGAATCATTTGAGACAATTGAGACATGACACATGTGGTGAAGAGTCAGATGTACAGCCTAATTTAGGGTTGAATACTGGTTGTGTGGGAGGATCAATTTTAGAACCACAGAGGATGGCAGAACGAGTGAATACAGTGAAAAGGTCTACAGAAATAACGGCTGAGGATTTGAATGATTGGTTGAAAGTTCGTCAAAAGAAGGATAAAGATTCTCAGGCAATTGATGTAGCCAGGTTGCGCATAGAACTGGAGGAACTTATAGCAGGAACAATTCCTACAGAAATGTTGAAAAATCATCATGATGGAGAGTTGTTATTCATGTGTAAGAGTATCACCTGGAGGGCTAAGAGTACACATGACAGGTTAAAAGGAATAGCGAGTGAAATGGGAATTGACATGGATAAGGTGAAAGCTTTACAGAAGCCTTACAGAGTGGATTTTTCGGATAAGGACATCGAGAATCTAAATGATGTTGGCAGAACAGGGCAGATTAAGGAAATGATTTCCTTATTGCGAAAATGGGGTGATGTGGAAAAGTGGAAGGATAGATGGTACAAGAAAAGAGAAGATTCAGTGGACAGGACTTACTCAGCATTTCCCATGAGAGAAAAGGAAAAAACAGTGGATGCTTATCCTATGAGAGAGATTCCCGGAGGAGGATATGTACATGTACCATGGACTAGACAGGATATTTTGTCATTTACGAATGATTTCCCTCGACTGAGAGAAAAGCCTGTCGAGTGGTATAGGCAGGTAGACAGGTTTGTGAAATTGTCAAAAGTGCTGTGGATTGACCTGAATAGTCTGTTTGATATAATTGTTCCAGCAGACTTGTGGGCAAAGTGTAAAATAGTTGTAGATTGGCCTGCTAAAGAATACCCGAGAGATCAGAGAACAGGAGCTCCAGACCCGGAGATTATGAAAAAATACGAGCAGGTTATTGTGTTCCTGAAGAATAAGGTACCCCTTAAAGAGACAGATTGGGTTAAGATAGATCAAACACATCAGGAAGCAAAGGAATCAGTTCATGCTTTTTATGAAAGGCTGATACTGGCTTTTAAACAGTTCAGTGGAGATGAACACCTGGGTGATAAGGATTTGAGTCATTTTGTATACAGATTTGTATATGGCTTGAGACCTGAAATCAGTGAGATGATTCAAGAGCACACAGTTGATTGGCAGAGTAAGAAGATTGATGAGATCTTGAGACATGCAAAGTACTTCAGTGATGAAATTGAGGTGAAGCAAAGAAAGCTGAAGGAGAAAGCAATGTGGGCACAGGTGAAAGTTGCAGAAAGACAAGAAGCACAGCTGGTTGAACAAGCAAATAATCCAGGAAATAGGCCCAGATATGGTACAGGGAAAGGGAAGGGAAACCTAGAAGAGGCGAAGAAGAAATTCCTGTGCCACAACTGTGGACAATTGGGGCATTGGAGATCCGAGTGTACGAATCCACCATTAGTGAGTAATGAGAATAAATCCTTGAATCAACAGGTGCAGAACGAGGGGTGTAATCATCAACAGCAACAGCAGAAGGTTGTTAAGCAGCAGAATCAAGAGCCAAAACCGCCCTTGCCGCAGAATAGAGGGTCCCAGAAATATAACCAGGACTCAGGATTCTACAATGATGAACAGGTAAACAAACCGAGACGTACAAATCCGGTACAGCAGTACTGGTTAAAGAATGAGGGGAGTGAGTCTGAAGGGGACTACTGACGGTGCCGAAGAGAGGAGGAAGAGTGCATACTTGGAGCAACTCTAGAAATAGACCAGGCAGGACCATTTGTAGATGGGAAAATAAATGGGGAAAGTGTTACTTTTTTAGTAGACACAGGAGCGACAAGATCAACTGTCAGGTCAGCAGATATAAGAAATCTTCCTCTCTCGGATGAAGCAATCCAAGTGGTTGATGTAGCTAATACACAGATTAAAACTCGTCTTACTGAACCAGTAAGGGTAAGGATAGGGAAATTTTCGGATATGCACAGATTTGTGGTGTGCGACACTAGTCCAGTGAACTTGTTAGGTAGGGACTTATTGTGTAAAATGAATTGCACAATTTTTTGTACTCCAGATGGAATAGCCTTTGAGACACCGGATGAGGATGTCTTATACAGGATGACTCTAGATAATAGAGAAACTGAAATTGTTGGAACATATGCTGTATTTAATCCAGATGACTTGCCTCAAGAGTTGAGAAATACGGTAAAAGCAGCAGTTTGGGATTTTACTGGAGAAGATGTGGGATTGATGAATAATGTAGATCCAGTAAAGATTACAGTGAAAGAGGGAATCACTTACCCTAATATCCCACAATACAGATTGACACCAGAGATAATTGAAGGAATAACACCTATAATTGATAAAATGATTCAGCAAGGTGTTTCGAGAGAGTTACTGAGTAGCCCATGTAATTCACCAATAATGGGACTGAAGAAACCTAATGGGAAGTTCAGAATAGTGCAAGATTTGAGGAAGATTAACAAAATTGTGGTATCATGCTGTCCCATTGTGCCAAATCCATCGGTGATTTTGTATCAGATTCCTCATGATGCTGAATGGTACACAGTAATTGATTTGTGTCATGCTTTCTTTTCAATTCCATTGCATCATGACAGCCAGCCGATTTTTGCATTTCGGTTTGGACAGCGTATTTTGGCATGGTGCCGTATCCCACAGGGGTATACAGAGAGTCCTTCAATATTCAATCAGTTGTTAAAGAAATCATTGGAAAGTCTGATCATGCCTGAAAGTTCAGTACTAGTACAATATATCGATGACCTACTTGTGGCATCGAAGACACGTGAAGCCTGTGAAGTAGATACTATAGCTTTACTGAATCATCTGGCAGATGGAGGGTTAAAGGTATCTCCAGCCAAATTGCAATTTTGCAAGAAAGAAGTACATTATCTTGGACACAATATTGAAAAGTGTCTGAGAAAAGTGACCAATGACAGGATCAAAATTATCAGAGGAATGAGAGCCCCAATGACCCAGAGAGAAGTGAGAATGTTTCTGGGAATGGTGGGTTATTGTCCTCAGTGGATAAGTAATTTTTCCCTGATAGCAAAGCCACTGATTAAATTGACTAAAAGTGAAGTGAAAGACCCATTGGAATTGAATGCAGAACAAATGGCAGCATTCGAAGAATTAAAGAACAGATTGTGTGAGGCTCCTGCTCTGGGAATGCCAGACTATGAGAAGGAGTTTGAACTGTACTGTAGTGAGAGGAATGGATGTGCACTTTCAATGTTGATCCAGAAACATGGACGTCTGAGGAGGCCAATTGCGTACTTCTCATCAACACTTGACCCAGTAGCTGTGGGTTTACCAGGTTGCCTGAAAGCAGTAGCTGCAACATGCAGAAGCTTAGAACAGAGTGAGGGTATAATAATGGGATATCCTGTACGGATATTTGTACCTCATGATGTGGCGATTCTTTTGACAAGAAGCAGAACTCAATATATGTCACATAGTCGGCTGACTAAATATGAGAAAATCATTCTGGGAGCATCAAATGTGACTCTTGAGAGATGTGTGAATGTGAATCCAGCGACACTGTTGCCAGATGCTGAAAATGTGAGTGTGAGAGATGATGTTGATCATGATTGCTTGGATGTGCTTGATTACTGTACAAAACCGAGACCAGATATAAGAGATCTGCCACTACCTGAGAGTGATCATGTGTTGTTTGTGGATGGATCGTGTCTGAGAACAGAAGAAGGTGTGCTGAGTGCAGCATATGCGGTGTGTAAAGTTTCAGAAGTTATGGAAGCTTCATCTTTGAAAGGAGTTAGATCTGCTCAAGTAGCTGAATTGGTCGCATTGACAAAAGCTTGCAAGATTGGGAAGAATGTGAGAGTGACTGTAATGACTGATAGTCAGTACGGATTTGGAGTGGTTCATGACTTTGGCCAGCTTTGGCTACAGAGAGGTTTCTTGACTTCAAGTGGAACTCCTATAAAGAATGCTGAAGTGATTGGGAAGTTGCTTGAGGCGATACAGCTGCCTAAAGAACTAGCAGTTGTAAAATGTGCTGCTCATGGACAGGGAGATGATTGTGTTACTCTTGGTAATCGCTTTGCAAATGATATAGCACAGTATTGTGCAAAGAACAATCATTCGATTAACAGGGGAAGAGAGAAGGAAATGTCTTTTTGTTCTGTGATGTTTACTAATGTACTGGAAACATGGGATGAGGTGAAACAGTTGCAGGATGAAGCAGGAGATGAGGAAATGAGAGATTGGATCAAAGCAGGTTGTGCACCAAGAGAAAAAGATCATGTTTGGATCTATAGAGATGGAAGACCAGTCATGCCAAATTCTATGTTGTCAACAATGGCAAGAATGTATCATGGCCAGGGACACCTGGGGAGGGATGCTATGATTAGGTCCTTTAAACAGACCTGGTACAATGCAAAGTTTAGGCTGATAGCAGAGAGCATCTGTCAAAGATGTTTGATTTGTCAGCAATTTAATACTGGAAAGAAAACAGTGGTGAGCCTAGGAACAATAGGCAGAGAAGGAGGCCCTTTTACCAGAATGCAAAAAGATTTCATTGAAATGCCACAACTCAATAGATTGAGGTATGTTTTAGTGGTAGTCTGTTTGTTCTCAAGGTGGGTGGAAGCATATCCGACTAGGAGAAATGATGGAATAACAGTGGCCAAGTTGCTGTTAAGAGAGTTGATTCCTAGGTACGGGTTCCCAGTGACAATTGAGTCAGACAGAGAAGGACACTTCTACAATGAACTAATGAGTTTAATTTGTGAAGCATTGAGCATACAGCAGAAGTTACATTGTGCATACAGGCCAGAGGCTTCTGGCGTTGTTGAGCAGATGAACGGCACAATCAAAAACAGAATTGGTAAGATGTGTTTAGCCACTGGAATGAAATGGCCTGATGTCTTGCCTCTAGTGCTAATGACTATTAGATCTACTCCAGACAGAACTACAGGGTTGAGTCCGCATGAAATATTAATGGGACGTGCAATGAGACATGCATTCGTGCCTGTCAATAAGTTGATGACAATAACTGATGACATGATTTTGGATTACTGTAAAGGCCTGGCTGACGCAGTTCATTCTGTGTTTCACCAGGTTGGAGAAGACGCCACTACACTTGAAAAGAAGCAAGCCCATGATCTGAGTCCAGGGGACTGGGTGAGAATAAAAGTACACAGGAGAAGAAATTGCTTGGTTCCAAGGTGGGGAAGGCCAAGACAAGTCATTCTGACTACGACAACTGGTGTGAAGTGTGCTGGAGTGAAGAGCTAGGTTCATGCAAGTCATACTCTGAGAGTTCCAAATCCAAAGGATGGGACTGGGAAAGAGTACTTTGAAGAGTCAGATTCCAGTGATGATGCAGACACTGAAACAGTGAGAAGAAAAAAGAATCCTGAAAGGGGGGAAAGAGAGTCAGAAAGAGTCAGGTGATTCTTTTTTCTTACCAGATGAAGTTACAAGAGTTACAAGAGGAACATTGCGAACCTCAGAGGAGAGTTTGGATTCTGTAAGAGTGCCTGAAGTTCCAACAAGCAGTGGAGAAAATAAAGAGAAAGAGAGAAAAGAAAAGAGCAGTTCCACAGAGACTACACCTGAGTCAAATGAAGAGATTGAGAATTCATCTGAGACAACTTCTGAAGAAGTAGGGTCAGAAGAAGATAGAGAGGGACAGATTGCGGAAGACCCCCGAGGAGGTGTAGGGAACATTCCTGATAAGCTAGGTGAAGGGACAAGTAGACAGCAAGAAGATTGCGTGTCGGAGACCCGAGGAGGGACAGTAGCAGGGAAATTTCAATCGGTGGAGAGGAAGACTGTAGAAAAAGAGAGAATTGTTGATGAACAAGAGGCAAATGAGACAGAATCGGATGAGAGTGAGAATGAGAAACCAGAGGGTCGAGTTCTGAGAAAGAGAACTTGGATTGGAGAAAGAAACAATAGAGAAGTGAAACAGAAAAGGAGTGTAAAGGGAGATCTTTGGCCTAACAAGATAAAGAGGCTGAGATATCGACTGACACGAGTGAATCCATTGAAAGCTGAACAGGTGAATGAAGTGTCAAGCCAAAATCAAGCGAAAGAAGACGAACCAAAAGAACCAAAGGAACCAGAAGTGATCAAAAGAATTAGAAAGCCCAACCAGAAGTACAGGTCACCGGAATGGACGTATGTGGCATTGCCTGAAGAAGAAGAGGCAGAGAGTCAAGGAAATCCAGAGGGGACCTTACGGAGAGTGGTTGAGGAGGAGAAAACTGTTGGAATCCTGAAGGTTATTTTGACTGACATTGGAGAAGAGACAGATGTTCAGGATATTCAGGATCTGATACAATTTGATGTTGCTGAAGAAGTGAAAAGTGATGAAAATCCGAATTGAGTGAACTAAAGGAGTCATTTGGAGAAGAGTGAAGAAGGAGAAATCTAAAATTAACAGATTGAAATAATCTAGTGTTCTAGAGATTCAGTAGTGGAGTAGTAGAGGCTAAGTCAAAAGACACAGTCAAAGTAATAAGATGGCTAACACAGAAAATAATCAAAGTAGATGTACCTTCCTGAAAAGATGGTGTAGAATGTGCTGCTGCTGTACAGGATTATTAATGCTACTATGGAGTGTACTTGCTTTATTAGTTACTTTTAGAGTTACAATAGATACTTTAGGAATACATACTGAGAATATGACTAACATAGGGAAGAGTTCACAGAAAGTAGTACCAACTAGAATTAGCAATATATATATACACAAGGATAGGTCAATTAACGATTTTTCTAGCAATGTTTTTTCGAAATTATTATATGAATATGTAAAGACAATGGAGGTAAGGGATTGCTACGTCTGTATGCAGTTACCTGCATCCGTTTCAGAGGGAGTTACTTATCATCATCTTCCAGCTACGTATGGGATTTCATGTAGTGTGTTGAGTAGTATTTTTTATTTGTTAGGGAAAATAGATTATGATATGTCTAATAAGGATAACATTTTTGGGCAATTGCCTATGAAAAAGAAACTGAATCCTGCTAAAGAAGCTAACATTTTTGGTGAGATTTTTATTGAAACAGAAGAATTAACATTAGATTACATTTTTAGAAACAATTTAACTTGTAGTTTGAAGGAAGAAGAAAAAGCTTTCCTAGATATGGTAGAGAAAAGGAGAATGAGCATGTATGAAAAGGCAGGAGGATATAAAATAAGTGAGACAATGTGGGACATTGAGATGGGAAAAGAGTTGAAAAATGGGGCCAGTCCAACTTTGGCTTTAGATGCACCACAGAAGGGTAAACTATGCATTACCAGAAGGAAATCCCAATATGATAATCATTTTGTTGGGACTAGTGAGTGCCATGATACATACTTTATTGCAACGGGATGGGGATTAAAGGGAGGAGAAGATCCAGTTTTCCCGGGAGTGTATTATATTTGTGGGAATAAGGCTTATTACAGGTTGCCTGACCATTGGTATGGCACATATTACGTTGGCCTGGTCTTTCCAAAAATTTTCCATATGGATAGAATAGAAGATGCAGAACAAATTAATTTACTAACACGCTTTAGGAGAGAAACTTGGTCAGAAATTGTAGGAGATATTTTTGGAGCTTTGATTCCAGCAGTGGGAATTTCATTAAATGCATATGGAATTCGGAAGCTGTCAACAGTGGTGGATCGCTTATCGACAAGCACCGCTGGAGGGTTTCTATTAGTAAATACAGAGATGGTTGCCTTACGCACCATGTCAATGCAAAATCGACTTGCCCTTGATATTCTATTGGCCAAAGAGGGTGGAGTCTGTGGAATGCTGAAAGTTCAACATTGTTGCACTTACATTCCTGACGAAAGCAAAGATTTAAAGGTCTATATCAAAAATATTACTGATTTGCATGAAGAATTAGTACCACTGGAAGCTGAAAGTATCTGGACTAAAATGGCTAATAAGATGATTGCTGTTAAGAATTTTATTGCTAAGATAGGTAGTACCATTTTTGGTAAGATATTATTTCCTTTGACATGTGTGATTGTTGCTTTATTGATTCAAAGTAAAAAGAAAATAGTAAAAGAAAATGTTGAAAAGAGACAAAAGAGGTCAAAAAGAGACCCACAAGAAATTGAATTGGAAGAATTTAGAGAGAGCATGTACTTAGAAACGAAAAGAGATGATGAAAGAGAAACTGGAGTCTAATGTGAATGCAAAAAGACATTTAAATTTCTCCTAAGTTGAAGGGGACTACATTTTTGGGTTGGATTTTTGTGGTGATGATATATCACCAAAGGGGGGATTGCTGGAGCAGGGTTTTCTGTTTAAACTCAAACTTCAGTTTATATTTTTATATGTCATAATTAAAATTACAAAGAACTAATTATTAAGTATTAATTTTTGTTGAGTGTTTTGACTAATCAACCTTACTAATGAAAGAATTATACGTGGGAATGCAATTGCATGGCTTAATTAATATGTGAACTAAGTTGGTGAGCAAATTAATTAAATATGTGTGGCTAAAGTGCTATTTGTTATGTGTTTGCGCTTTAAAATAATATGCTTTAATGCTTCTTTATGTCGCAAATGGCTAGATAAATACATACACATAAGGGTATTAGTGGGAATTAACACTGAATAATCAATATGATGTAGTAACGTTGTTTTGTGTTTCTTTTAATTAAGATTGCCCATTTTGGCCTATTGAGAAATGGCCGACATTTACAGCCTGCATTTGAGTAGATGAAATGTGAAGAGAGGCCTCGCTGAATATGGTTGAAAATATGACCTCGGCCTCTGTCTGAGCTAAAAGTTACGAAAGGACAGCAGCTCTGGGCTTGTCGCCAGATATCCTTGGAGGAGAACAATTGTCACAAATGAACATTTTGATAAACTGGCGGTGGCTTCACTATAATTCCGGAGAAGAGCATCCATGGATGTTGCAGATTTAGTTTGTGCTTCCTTCTTCCGTGTTTTTATTTTTGAGATATTCGAGAGCGGAGATTTTTCTAAATGTTGCGAGCCAACATCCTTTCCTGCTCGCTCTGCTTAACGGACGTTTGGAGCATGTTTGTAACTTTTAATGTGTAAGTTTTGGTATAAATACTGTTAGACTAGAGAGGGTCTAAGGCCACTTGTTCCTGAACCTATGCTCAAGAGGATCGATGCTGATTGAGAGGACGGCGACTCGGGAGACTTTACTGAGAGACCTGTCCTGACCTTAAATGACATTTAGCTAGAATAGGTAACTATGAGAATAATGATATTGCTATTGAATGATTTTCATTTGAACTAATTTAGATAAAATAACCTTTTGTTTGAATTACAGTGTCGGGTGGTTATTTCTTTGTCATTTATTGAGATCTCAAATGTGTTTTATTGTTTAGATCATGACTCGAGACAATTCAATTAGGTTGCATTGACCTTAGATTAGATGCAGATTGATTTAGGAGTTCTCTTGTATATTCAGTGTGGATAGAGTATTAGAATGAATGTTGGTGTGATGGGCCCTAGCGTATGGTGAGTGCATGTGCGTATGACTGTGAAATTACTCTATCCATGGAAGTAGGGAGAATTTATATGCTTTGATCTGCAGCATTACAACGCATGCGATGTTACAACGCTATGCCATTAGAACGCAAGTCTTTACATCGACTTGCGGTAGATGGCGTGCTGACATTAAAAAAGTGTAATTTACTATTCCAACTCCAGTCCACTTAACAGTAGGGAAGGTGTTGGGATAGTAAACTACACTATTTGTAATGTTAGCACGCCATCTAGCGCAAGTCGATGTACAGACTTGCGTTGTAATGGCATAGCGTTGTAACATCGCATGCGTTGTAACGCATGCGATGTAACTGCACAGCGTGGTAATAACCGCGTTGTAATGGCTGTTCCCCCTGTAGTGAGAGTGTACTAATGGCGATTGGTGTTAGTGAATTCTTTTGCATAGAGGAGACGAGGAACTACATTAATCAGGGAGACTTCCCACTAGTTAAGATTGCACTTGTGTGTGTGTGTGTGATAAAATCTGGAAAACGTTATTCTCCATCTATTCCCTTGAGTCATTGGTATTTTGAATTTCTTTAGTGGAACAGACAAGAATTATTTGTTTTTGCTAGAGTTTGTAAAGCATTGCTTGTGCAAAGTTCATTGTGAAGGAGGGTGAGCCTCGTCGAGGTGCTGCAAACTCTGTCATCACGTACTGCGCTGGTATTGGTCGGTTGGTGTGTGCGCCATGCTGAGATTGGTCAACATGTCAGCAGGTGCTGTGCTAGGAAAGGATAGTCTAGAGCAGAGGTCTTCAAACTGGGGGGCGGGCCCTCCTAGGGGGGCCTTTAGTTATCCCAGGGGGAGGGCACCAGACTCTTGGCAAAAGAAGCACTATGCTGATAACAGTGCTTTATTTAAAGTGGGGGAAAACGAGCAGCAGTAAGCCTCTCTGTAATGAGCCATCACTAACATGCTTGGCCATTTATATGGGAGTATGTATCAAAAGGGAAGGGACTCCAAATATTCTTCAAACCCCCCACCTCCATGACTGATAATCACACTATGGATACTTGTACACGTTAGGCCTGGCTGACCAAAATAGTATGTTTGTCAATCATGTATTTGATTGCATTTTTAAAAGGGTAACAAAGCTTAAGTGCAATGTGTAATGCTTAATTGAGTCTGGACATATTAAAACATTGACAATTTAAAGGAATATTTGTGAGGGGGGCCCGAAGATTTTTTTGTTTACACTGGAGGGGCGCGGGATCAAACATTTTGAAGACCACTGGTCTGGGATTGGATAATTTTATTACTACTTGCTTGTTTAGATTCTTGGAATTTTGAGACCCAGAATTTGAAATAAAAATGAAATGTTTCAGGTAATTGAAAGATAATCTTTGGGGCGATGTACAGGTGCCTGTTTGCATGAGTGAGGAGGCTTCTCCGGAAGGCGCACCAGGTCATTGTATGACAATGGATGTCAGTCTTCACACATGCATTTTGCTTAAACAATGGAACAAGATCACTGAGAACGATGGGTTCCTGCACTCCCTCAATAAGGTATGTTTAATTTGGATATAGGAAATATGAGGCAAATATTGTTTGGCTTGAAGCCCCCACCTAGACCCACATAGGCTTTGAATGCATGTGAGCACGCTGCACACGCAAAACACAAAGAGAAATATCAAAACCAGCTAAAAGGGCCTCCTGTAGTTGGATGGATACTAAGTAGAATGCTAAGCAACAGGTGTGGAGGAGAGATATGACAGAATTAGGATGCACCTTGTAGTTACAGTTAATAAAACAGAGAGGAAGAGAGCACAAAGGGAGGGAGATGCAAGCGTGCAGTCTGGAGCGAGCATGGATAGCAAGCTATTAAAGTGATGATTTCTTGGAGAATTTGCTGTCAGCTCAACTACCTTAAAATAATGTAGTTCAGTCAACCAGAGTTAATCCGCCAGATAATGAAAATATTGTGACCGCACCTACTAATCCAGCTCAAGTCCAAATGGTGGGAGGACCCCCTATTGACCCAATTGCGACAACCCCAGTTGTGACAGACCCATTTGTAACTGCCCCACTAACTGTGCTGGTCCCAGTTTCAACAGCCCCAGTATTGACAGCCGCAGCTGGGACAACTGTAGCTACTGTAGCAGGAATGTCTCTGGCCAGTGCTGTCCCTACAACAACCCAGGCCCCAATCATTGTTTGGGTCCCAAGTACACAATGAGGTGCTAATAAACCCGATCCACTTGCAGTGTTTTCCTCCTCTACCACACAGGGTGTTACTGGACATGTGGAATTGAGAGCACGACCTGGATGTAGTTGAGACACCTACGTGCAAATGGGATTACAGAGGAGATTGGTGATAGTCCTGTGGCACAAGTAACCCCAAGAACCTTAGATGTTGTAGATTAAATGAGGAGCTGGATGAGTCTAGTAGAGGAAATCTGGGTGCGGGATATGTAGCCGGGTATCAGGAAGAGGAACTTGTGTTCACATGTAAAGAGGTCACCCATCGCGTTATTGCTGCCTATGACCTGCTAGAAAAGGTTGCTGAAGAATCTGGTGTTGACTTGTCCAAACTTTGACCAGCATGATGATGCTGGGTTGAAGGTACATTTAAGGGAAGTAGTAGTAAGTCTACAGAAATAGAGTCATCTGGAAAAAATCAAGTTGATTCTAAGAGATAAGAAAAGGAAGGAAAGGGAGGGTTCATGAGGGACACTTAGGTGCGGCCATCGGAATGACTCCAAAGTGGGTGTGTTTCCCCTAAGGGAGTTGCATGGAGGGGGATATGTGCATGTGCTTTAGAGTTGAGGTGATCTTGCTACATTTACAAATCAATTTACAAAGTTGAGAGAAAACGCTGATTTGTGGTACACTCAGGTTGAATGGTTTGTGAGGTTTCAAAAGTGTTGTGGGAAGATATGAATACCTTTTCTCGATTGTGGTTCCCAGCTGCGGCTCCTCTGTTATGGTGGAGGAGCGTCGCCCCCTTCCAGCATTGTAAAGAAAGTAAAAATAAAACGATAACAAACCGTGGTTTATTATCATTTTATTTTGTGTCCCAGAGTCTTGGGGGCAGGGGCATAACAGGCACCCACGGGGAGTGGTATACACTGTTATTAGTGCGCAAGACAGTTTGGCGGCCGTCTGCGGCCGGCCAAACCTTCATGTGCAATTTGCATGTTCTGCATGCAGGCTGCATTACAGACTGGGTGGAGAACATGCCCAGGCTCCCAGTCCCTGGCTGAGCGCCGAACAGCGGCACTCAGACCAATCACATGATTGGCTCAGGGAAGCCTGGGTCCTTCCTACTTCCAGTCGGAACAGAGCGACGACAAGGAGGGACAGCGAGAAGAGACACAGCAGCGGCAAGGTGGTCCTTTTTTTTTTTTACTACCCCCGCCCCAATCCAATCCATGATAGCCGCCACTGGTGGTTCTTAATGATTTGTGGGCTTAATATAAGGAGTTAATACAGTGGCAAATGCAGAGCCCCCGAAGGTAGCTCAGACAAACACTCTATCCCCTAAGGTTATGCAGAAATATGATCAAAGTGATACATTTCCTTAAAGGCAAGGTCCAGCAGAAAGAGATTAATTGGCTGGCGATAAAGCGGCCCACACAGGAAGCTGAATAGTCAGAGAATGCCTATTGGGAATACCTTATGCAGGAGTTCAGACAGTCTTGCAGTGTTGAAAACCCCAAATGAGACAATTTGAGCAATTTTGTGTCTCAGTATGTTCTTGGGTTGCGTCCCGAGATCAGTTCTCATAGCCAACAGAATGTTATATGTTAGCAGGGCAAAACTTTGGATGAAATATTCCATTACATGAAGTATTGCAGTGATGAATTGGAAATAAAAAAGAAAAGAGAAGTTAACGTTGGCACAGACAAAGTTAGCTCAGAAGGGATTCTTGAATGGTCTGTACATGAGAAGTGCAGGTCATAATCAGGTTGTTGGTGGTGGAATGCAGGAGGTTGGATTGCAAGGTGGAGGCCAGGTTGTGCATTATTGGAATAGTGTTCCATTAGGTAAAGGCTGTGGTGCTCCGATTGAACCAAGTACTGAAATAGATGTTGCAACTCTTAAAAGGTCCAACCCATCGGCCATTGGAAGAGGGAGTGCTGACTTAATCCTAACAGAGTGTCAAGTGATGGTCAATGCAAAATGTAAATTAGATGCAATTACAGAACATGCAGCTGCAGAGACCTCAAAATCCTAATATGTTTTAAGCCCCAATGATGCAGATATCACAAACCCTGATGGCCAACCAAGTTCCAAGAGCAAACGTGTATCCCTTTGAGAATAATGCCACTTTCCAACAGTTCCTGGTCTTCGACATTTCCGCAGACTATGGGCCTGATCTGATCAATCAGAATGTTGGTGCCTGAGAGAGAAGGACAACTGAGTACTTAGTGCGGTCTTGGAGGTAGACCACAGTGGACAGGAGAGGTTAATGGCCACTAGGTGTCATTTTTTTGTCGACACCAGTGCTACCCATTACACTGTTAGGACATTGGAAATTACAAACCTGCCCCTCTCTGCAAAATAAGTCTAAGTTGTAGGTATTGCCAATAAACATATCATAAACCCTGTGTCAGAAAAGGTTCCTATGAAGAGAGGATCCTTTGAAGAGGATCATCTGTTTATAGTGTGTGATTCAAGTCCAGTTAACCTGTTGGGCAGGGATTTACTCAGCAAGTTGAATTGCATGATATATTGTACACCTGATGGCGTTGAATTTCAAACTTGTGATGATGTGAACTTCAAATTGGCCAAACAAGGGACTACCGTTGGGTTGCTTCCCATAACTGAAGATGATTTGGCCCCTGATCTGAAAATTTCAATAAAACCTGAAGTGTGTGACTTCTCAGCAGGGGACATTGGTCTTGTAAAAGGTGTAGAGCCAGGGCAAGTAACAGTCAAACCAAATGCAGAGTATTCCAGAATGTTCCAGTACAATCTCTCACCAGAAACAGTGTCTGGTATTGCCCCTGTGTTTGAATCTACGATACAACAAGGGACTCTGAAAGACATCTTCATCCTGGACTTCAAAAGCCTAGTGGAAAGTATCGAACGATCCAGGACGCGCAAAAGATTAATAATATAGATGTCCCAAATCCTGTCATAAATCTGTTTAAAGCCGAGCGTTTTACAGTGATTGATCTATATCAGGCATTATTTTCATCCTCTTTGTGTTCTGGTTCCACAGTAGAATTTTGGCACGGTGCCAACCTCCATAAGCATATACAGAGAATGGCTCAGTCTTCAACCAGATCTTGAAAAAGAATCGGAGGATCTGAAGCTACAGTGCAATTTGGCTCCTGTTCAGTACACTGATGACCTGTACGTGGCATCTATATTAGAAGTAGCATGCAAACAAGACACCATTGCCTTACTGAATCACTTGGCTGAAAATGCACATGAAGCATCCCCAAGCTAACTGCAATACTGGCAGAAGGAAGTCCTATATTAGGGCATCATATCATAAAAGGAGCCAGGAAGATGTTGCAGGAGAGAATATCTGCTGTCTGAAAATAAGCCCTCTATCTATGCTGAGAGATGTAAGAATGTTTTTCGGAATGGTGGGCTACTGTCACTAGTGGATACCCAACTTTTCCCCAGTGACCCAGCCCCTACAGAGGATGATACGCAAGAAAGAGTCTTTGTCATGCCCTGGCTCTAGGAATACCAGATTACAGTAAATAGCTCATAATATATTGCAGTGCGAGAGAAAGGTGACTCTCTCAGTGCTTCCCCAAACGCATGATGACTCCAAAAAGCCGTCATCTATTTTTCAGCCACTCTTGACCCAGTAGCCACATGGTTGCAGAGTTGCCTAAAGGCGATGACAGCAGTAGGTGTCACCATTCAGAAGAGAGAGGGCATAGTTATGGGCACCCTCTCAGAGTGATGGTTCCACACTCAGTGGAAGTGCTCCTTATGCACACAGAGATCCAGCACCAAACCAGCAGTCACCTTACTAGATATGAGCAAATCATAATGGCAGTGGACAATATTACATTAAAATGGTGTTCCTTCTTAAATGCTGCTATATTGTTGCCGTTACCTGAAATTGAAATGGATGGGAGGGGGTTGTTGAGCATGATTGCCTCTATGTGACTGAATTGTGCACCAAGCCAAGAGCTGATATTAAAGAAGAACCCCTTGCAGATCCTGATTACATATTGTTTGTGGATGGGTCGTGCTTGAGACATGATGGGTAAATCTGTGAGCTGTTTATGTCATCTGCACCATAGAAGGTGTAGTCAAAGCCTTCTGGTTGAATGTTGTAACCTCTGCTCAGTTGGATGAATTGGCTGCTTTTACTGGAGCATACTGTGTGTCAGACCACTTGGAAGTTCTAATTTACACTGATAGTCAATGTGGCTTTGGTATCATTCATGACTTTGGGTTATTGTGGCCGCAGAGGGTATTTATGACATCTTCTGGATCTACCATCAGGAATGGGAGATATGTGAGGATCTCGTTCAGACCTTGCAAATGCCCCTTGAGGTAGCAGCTGTAAAGTGCACAGCGCACAGGAGCAGAATGATTATGTCACTCAGAATGTGCTTATGAAATTGCCTGATACTGCACTAATGGGTCCTGTGCCTTCATTGAGAATATTCAAAGGAATCTGAAAGAAAGACTTCCTTGAACCTACTGTTAACCATTGATGAAACGTAGAGACGTTCAAGAGACTGCAAGAAGAAGCATCAGTGAATGAGCAGCAAGGATGGGTCAGAGCAGGTTTTTTTAAAAATGAGGATGATATTTGGGTTTCTGTCGATGGAAGATCTGTTTTGCCAGACAGTCTATTGTCACCAATGGTCAGACATTTTCATGGTCCTGCATACACAGGGAGGGATGGCATGGTGCGGTTGTTCAAGCAGAATTGGTTTAATCCCCATTTCAGGGTGATGACTGAGAACATATGTCAGCAGTTAACCACATGCAGCTAGACTTGCCATTGTGCTAAGGACTGCAATAATTAAGTAGCTCCTTCGATACACTTCCAGTCGATAATTAAAGGTCCATATAACCAGTGACAAACCTTTTTGATGATTACACTAGAGCCTACAGGTATAGAAAGGTGCTGCAGATCAATAGCAAGAGAGGGTGTGTAATGTGGTCCATGATTATGAAGCAGACAAGGCGGTCTGAATTGTGTAAGTGAAAACTAATGATATTCTTAAAATGAATGCTCCTGTTGGTGCCGGCACACATATTAATGGTAGTATACTTTAGATGTATCCATATGGGTACATCAAGATTCTTTTTGTGATCTGGGAAACTTGTCGCCTGATATGGCAAATATCATTTTGATTACCACATTCCAGATAGGGCCAATGAATAACATGAAGACCATCAAACTTCTAACAATGCAAAAATGTAAGCTTGGCTTTAGTATACTGGGTAGGATTTAGGAACAAGATGAATACATTTAAGGATTGAGAGAGAGAGAGAAAAATATGTATTCAATTTTACCAAAATAATCATAAAATCAGAGAATACAATAAATATACAAATACGCAAAACATCATGGACTTGCGGGTATGCAGCACCTAAGAACTGGCTATAAATTGTTTTGCGAAAGAAGAATACTATCTACAAAAAACATGAAATGTAAAAAAGATTGAACAGAGACCTCATCACGGGTATAGAAACCAACGTTTGAGGTAAAATATTGGCTTAAGGGAAGCACAGAAGTTGACAAATGGTGCCAAATCAAAATCTAACCAACAGCGATCTTTCTTATTAAATATGAGCTGACAAAAGATATGGTTTGACTCCACTGCAGTTTTGTAATATGGCAAAGTGTCGTAGTGATGATGTGGCTAACTTTGTGGACTCTCTGTCCACCAAAAACGTACATGTTACCCAAGCTTTGTCAAATTTTACAATTGACCGAGGGTTGTTGAATAAAGGTTGAATAAAGGTCTGCCCAGATCTTTGTCAATTTTTTAAAAATAGTCCAGCTAAGGGATCTTCAAGCAGTGCTTACTCTCTAAGTAATCTAGGATTATCCTCTGATTAAGTATAGTTTTGGGGTTGGAAAAGATGGAAATCCATAAAAGAAGAGGGCCCGCTTTAATCTGATCCAGGGGCGTAACACAGTCCCCCGCATCCCCTGCAGTGCGGGGGGGGGGGCCCAAGCTCCAGGGGGCACCTTCAGCACTGCAATTCGGCCGGGGAGCTCCTGATAGAGTCCGGAGTGGGCCCCTCCACATACCTTGCAGGGGGGCCCCCTCAATTATCGTTACGCCACTGATCTGATCATCCAAATAGCCTAGACCTAACTCCTCATGGCAAAAAGAATGGGAATAACTCAAAGGTAATAGCAGCACATGGCGACAAAAAGTGTTTTCTTCTAATTGTAACACAGAGCTTTGTGTATCCTAAAACCCTGGCATCAAATGTAGCAAGTGTTACACATTGGACATTATATAAACAATTGTCTTATTGCCTACATTAGAGGTGATGATAAATAAGACACATATGGATTGGCAGACCTTTTTGCACATAGTTGAAATGCAGGTAAACCACAATGAGTGGCTGTTGAAAACTACCCCTAAATACGGAAATTGAGGAATACTGCCAAGAGCTGTGTTGTTTTTTTTTTTTTAAAACATACTTTATTGGTCAATTTGCATATAGTGCGCAGGGCTCTGCACTCCAGAGTCATCTGCCAAAGCATACCAAGGACAAGCAGTACAGCAAACGACTTCCCCCCCCCCCCATGAACAACAATACAAAACATAGTAGCATTTGACGATATTGCCCTACACCCCCAACTCCCTCCGCCCACTCCCCCACCCCAAAGGTCGCACTGGTCCATACCCACCCATCTGCAATAGCAAAGAAACAATCCACAGGTCCTAACCCAGGCTCGCCACCCCCCTTGCTCCTACCCTCCCCTTCCCCTATGCTGGACCCCAGACTTAAACCGATATCAAAGGTTCCTCCATTACCGTAGGTTCCAGCCAGAGGCCCCGATACTCCGCCCATCTCTTCCATATTTTATAGTGTTTGTGCGGACACCCCCTGGCCACAAAGATGGGCTGCTCCAGACCCATGCAGAAGTCTAGACCGTTTTTCCAGGCTGCCACGGAGGGAGGCCTCGTCGCCTTCGAGGCCCTGGCAATATCTTGTTTCGCCAAAGTCAGGCCTAGGAGCAGGAGGTGTTGTTTATATATATTTCCCCCCACCCCCTCCATAACATGCAGCAGCGCCAACTTTGGTGTATGGATAAGCTCCCATCCCAGAACCTCTGAGAGACAGGCGAAGACCCCCCTCCAGAAACGGTCTAATGATGTGCATTGCCAAACTGTGTGTAGAAATGTACCCTCTGCCCGTCCACAGCGAAGACAATCTGGGGTGTCGATCATCCCCGCCCGCCACAATCGTGTTCTGGTGAAATAAACTCTATGTAGGTATTTGAATTGGACTAGACGTAAGCGTATTCCTATGGGCACCCCCCGCGGGGCTGCCAGGGCCTCCGTCCAATCCTCATCCTCCAGCCCCTCCACATCTGCCTCCCAGTCCCCCCGGAGTTTCTGTAGTGTAGGGGAGCAGTGTATGACCAGAGATCGATAGATACACGAAATCATTTTATCTAGTAAGTCCTCCATAAAAACTTTCGCTTCCACAGGGCTAAATTCGGGTATGGACTCCAGTCCCTTCAGACTAGGGGACAACGCATGGCGCAGCTGTAGATAACAATAAAATTGAGCCTGAGGCATATGGAACTCCTCCTGGAGATCACAAAAGGATTTCCGTGTCGTGCCCCTCAGGACATCACCCAGGGTGGAAATATCGATGGCATCCCAGCCCCGAAACCCCGGAAGGGTCGCCAATTGGGGCAATTGCCCATTATCCCACAAAGGAGTCTCCACCAGCCTATGCGCCGCAGCGCCTGCTTCCAAACCATGAACACCACCCGAGTGGCTAGAGGCAGCGCACTCCGCAACCGCGCAGAGTATAAAATTGTATGCAGTGTGTGATTCCCCATGAGATAACATTCCAGGGCGTACGCCGGGTCTCCCCTCTACCCATACCACTACTCGTTAAGGATCAGCGGGTGCGAGGCCTGATAATACGAGGGGAGGTCCGGGGATGCCAGTCCCCCGCTATAGGTGGATAAGAAGCATGTCCGTATGGCCACTCGCACCATCCCCCCACCCCACAGAATCTGTCCCAATAGAGAGTTCACCAACCGGAATCATCTGGGCGGAATCGGGAATGGGTGATTCTGCAGCTGATAGAGAAGTCGGGGGAGCGCCACCATCTTGAAAATTGGCTATCGACCAAACAGTGTCAGGGGCATGCGGGACCAGGATTTAAGGACCGCACAAACGCGATCCCACACAGGTGTCAAATTACGCTCCCAGGCCACAGCCGGTACATCCGACAGTACCACCGCCAGATATTTCAAGCCACCTGCAGCTGCCTGGACCTCGGACGCCCACGAGCCCACCCGGTCTGGCCTCCCAACACCCACAATGTGGATTTACGGGGATTCATATATAAACCCGACGTTTCCCCAAAGATCCGCATTATCTGCAGAAGCCGTGGCCCGTCCTGTCAAGTGCCGTCAGGAAAAAGAGGACGTCGTCAGTATATAACGCTATTCTACCCGACAGGCCCGTGGCCCATTCAAATCCGCGTACCTGGGCGTCTACTCACACCAAGGCCGCCAAGGGCTCCATGGCGAGATCAAACAGATACGGTGAAAGGGGGCATCCCTGCTGCGTTCCCCTCTGAATAGCAAAGGTGGAGGAGGTGGCACCCGCTACTCGCACCGACGCCGTCAACCCCGTATAGAGGAGTTTCACGTAGGAAAGAAAGCGTGGACCCAGATTGAGTCTAGGAAGCAGAGCAAACAGGTACACCCAACTCAAAGAATCAAACTCCCTGTCTATATCCACCAAAAGTATTGCCGCCGGCTCCCCCAACCGCTGGATCGCCGCAATTGCCACCTGCACCCTTCTAATATTGTGCCGGGTGGCCCGCTAAGGCATGAACCCCGCCTGATCAGGGTGCATGAGTGATGTGATATGAGGCAACAGTCGATTGGCCAGCGCCTTCGTCAGATCCTTGGCCTCCACATTTAAAAGAGTTATGGGGCGGTAAGAGGCATGTTGTTCCGGGGGGAACCCTGGCTTATGGAACACCACCACTTCTGCGTGTCTCCAGTCCGAAGGAAGCAAGCCCCTGTCCCGGGCCTCCTCCACTATCGCGCGATAATGTGGGGCCAGTTGCATGTGGTACCGATGAAAGAACTCACTCGGAAACCCGTTAGGTCCAGGAGCTTTCCCCGGGTTAAGTTCCCCCAGGGCCACTCCCAGTTCTTCATCTGACAAGGGGGCCTCCAGCCTATCCCGCAGCTCGTCCGATAACACCCTGGGAGGCAGATCTGTAATAAATTTCTCAACCATATCGGCCGACAGACACTCCCGGGGGGCATAAAGGTCCGCAAAATATGTAGCAAAACTCTCTGCAATGGATGGAGGATCGGTAATCGGGTTCCCCGCGGTGGCTAAAATTCCCAGCAGGGCTTGAGCGTGAGCCCTGGCAAAGGCGGTGCATCATCTTGCTCGATTTATCCCTCTATTGATACACTCTGCTGCGTGTTGCCAGCCAAACCTGCCGTGCCTCATCCATCAGCAGAGCTGCGCACTCCTGTTGGGCCCACAGCAACCGTCGCACTCCCAGAGCACTCCCCGACTCTCGGTTTTGTCGTTCAAGTATCTCTATGTTCACCTCAACGCGGGTCAGCTTCTCCCTATGATTCCTGCGAGCCGCTGCGCACCAAGAGATGTCCACCCCACGCAGTGTGGGCTTCAACGCCTCCCACAGCGTGGCCGCACTAGAGACGGGTCCCATATTTGGCGTCAGGTACTGAGCTATGGCTTCGCCCATATGTGCTGCATATTCCGCCTTCTGGAGATTCCATACCGCCAGGCGCCATCGAAACGGCTGCCTTCCCCTGCCTGTCTCTAGTTTTATGAGCACTGGGGAGTGATCCGAGAGCCCCCGGGGCAGAATCGTCGCCGCCGCCACCCTCCCGGCCATCGTCCGGGGAACAAAGATGTAGTCCAATCTAGAGAATGAGTGATGAACTGACGATAAGTACGTATACTACCGAGCCACGCCAGGAGCCCGCCGCCATGTGTCCACTCAGTCCAGTCCCGTCACCAGAGAATGCATCCGGCATGTCGACCCACAAAGATTGTAGCCGCTCAATTAAATTCCATTGCAACGGGGGAGGGGCATACACACTACCTAAAATCAACGGATCCTCCCCGACCCTACCCCGGATAAACAGGTAGCGACCCTGCCCATCAATCCACTGCTGCTCGTGCATGTAGGGGAACCTACGATGTATAAGAATAGCCACGCCACAAGACCCTCGAAGAAAGCCAGCATGAAAGACCTGTTGGAACCCATAACGCTGCAGGCACAGGGCCTTTGTGCCCATGAGGTGGGTCTCTTGAAACAGAAGAATATCTGCCTTCGCCCGCTTCGCGTGGTAGAGTATGGCCCCCCGCTTAATCTTGTCCAGGACCCCTCGCACGTTCCAACTCAGGATGCAAAGACCACCCTGTGTCCCCTGCCCACCATCAGATATTTCAACCATGAGGGATTGTATCGCTATTCCATACTATCATGGAGCTTCGGAGGCATGTGTACAACCTGCATTGGACCTGTAATGGACGTGCGACCTGAAACCAGCAACAACCCTCCCCCAACAAACCTCCCACCCCATACCTCAAAAAAACGCTAGAAGTATCTGTCGCGGCGAGGCTGACCCCCACCCCCCAACGGAGGGATGTGAATCACCCCAACCAGTGGATCCCCAAGTCACAGCCCATAGCCTCCGGGCAAGGTTCCCACCAACTCACATCCGACGGTAGGTCAAGCCCAGTACAGGACATCCCGGTTATCAGTAGTTGAAGTTTCTCAGCGCAGCACCTGCGTCCTCCGCTAAGGATTCAATGTCTGACCCCCATGGGCTGGCCCCCCTTGGCCGACGGCACTACCAGACCGCGAGCGCCACCGGGACCTCGATCGTCTGTCCCCTTTCTGCCTCCGGCCCCGAGGGCCCCCCCGCGCTGCATCCCCCGAAGACGAGTCTGATTCCCTACCCGGTGGCGTGTGAGGCCTCACCCGCACCGTTTCGTCCGTCCATCGAAATACCTCCTCCGGAGTATCAAAGAAGTGTGTACGGGATCGAAAGACCACTCAGAGACGGGCCGGAAAGAGCAGGGCGTAGGGAAGTTTAAGCTCTCTCAGCCGGGCCTTGGCGGCCATAAATGACTGACGTTGCTGCTGGACCTGTCGCGTATAATCAGGGAATTTCAGGGTTCGGGAATTATTGAACAGCAGAGGTTCTTTGGCCCTGGCCTGTTTCAGGATGGCATCTCTCTCCAAATAATTCAAGAATTTGGCGATGACAGGCCGTGGGCGAGCCCCCACCGGAGGCTTCTGCAGGATAGCCCGATGAGCCCGCTCCACCACAAAACATCTGGACATCGCATCACGGGGGAAACAACCCTCCAGCCAGGTCGTGAGAAAGCGTTCCATGTTTCCCTCTTCACAGCCTTCCGGGAATCCAACGAATCGGAGATTATTGCGTCGGCCTGTACTTCCGCATCTTCTGCTCGGAGCGTGAGGCCCTTTTGGACGGTCTCCATCGCTGCCACCTTTCGTTTCAGCTCCGCCACATCATCCTCCATGCCAGAAATACGCGTCTCAGACTCCGTAATTCGGGACACCGCATTGTGTAGATCTTGCCACAGCAGCGTAACGTCCGCTCCGACTGCCCCTATTTTCGCATCCAGAATGTCTCTGGATTGGGTAATGGCGGCCATCAGGGCCGCGTTGTCCGGCACTGCTCCTGGTTGGCCCCCAGAGGCTCCCGCCACTGCCCCTGGGCCAGTAAATTTATCGATAGGCCCCTGCCTGGTCGGGCCACCGCCACCCTTGTCTCTGGTCATGCCGATGCCGTGCGCTGCGACGACTGGCCTGCCCCCACCTGAGCGATGTACAAACCCAGGGAATAGCAGATCCCGTGGCCCGATCTAGCCGCCGAGTGTGCTCTGGTCTACCCCCGATTCCACCCCCGACCCTCCGAGCACCCCAGGTGTGGGGGACCACGAACCCCACCTCACCAGCTCCTGAAGCGATCGGTCAGTGGACGGAGCTCACCCACTCGCACCGCCTAATATTCTTTGCACTGGCGGCGAGTGGCTCCACCAGCAGCCCGTCCCTCACTCCTGCGGCTTGATCCATACACCTCCGAGCGCCCCAGCCACCCAACGTAAGTCCTGACGTGGGCGGCGAGTGCCAGCAAGCGACCCGATCCTCCGTCCCAGCCCCGCGACTCGATATTGCCGCCGAGTCCCACTACTTATTCCCCTCCATGCGGTAATTGCGTGGGGCACAGGATTCGCCCTCTGGCTCCCACCCCAAAGCCCCAGCGGGCCCCGACGATCACAACCGGGGCGGGGGCAGCCCTACTGTGGGACCCCTGATCCCCGAAGCCAACCAGACGCCCCTCCGCTCTCCTGCTGTGGCCGTTAATGCGGAAGAACAAGGGGTGCGCCACCGCACCGCACACAGACCCCAACACATCCAAGAGAGGGGTCCAAGAGTGCCAGTCGCAGTTGTAGCAGATCCCCCCATGCGGCCCGATCCAGCCACCGATCCCCGTCTGTACCGCTGACAGGAGGGGGGATGAGGGGGGCGAAACCGGGGCCCAACCACCACTATCACCCCGGAACCAGGGGCGATGCAGCCCACCAGACCCCCGGCAGCCCCCACGCAGCCCGACTGTGCCGCCGTTCCCCCCGCTACACCAGAGTTATGGCCCGCCGCTCCTGTCGCCAGCCGTCTCTGCCCTCAAATGCCTCAGACCACACAAAGGCCCAGGATCGGCCACCTCTTCCGTCGCAGACGCTCCTCCTTACCGCCGCGGCCCGGTCCAGCCACCGGAACACTCCGACTCCCTCACTCAGGGCTCCACAGCTCAATCAGGGGGCAAGCCTCCCACCGCAGGACCAGTCCGCACTCCGCCACCGGGTGTGCCCGCCAGCCAGGCCGAGCTCCCCCGTCCACCCTCAGCCTGCAGCAGGGTCTCAGCCCGTTGCTCCCGGGGCCTTCTTCGCTCCTCTAGGCCTTTCCCTTGCTGCGGCGGAATTACCACTCCATCGCTGCTCCCCGCTCTCAGACTTCACCAATCAGAAGGGAACTGGGTACTGCGCCGCAGCCACGTCTAGGTCTGCCTCACGTATGCCGGGATGCCAGAATTGTCATCGCTCCCCCCACATGGCCCGATCCAGCCGCCGATCCCCGTCTGTACCGCTAACACGGGGGGGACAGAACCAGGGCTCCACCACCACTACCACCCCGGAGCCAGGGGCGAGGCAGCCCACCAGGCCCCCGGCAGCCCCCACACGGCCCGACTGCGCCGCCGATCCCCCCGCTTCACCAGAGTTATGGGGCACTGCAACCAGTAGGCCCGCCGCCCCTGTCGCTGCCCGCCTCCGCCCTCCAGCGCCTCAGGTCCCACAAAGGCCCAGGAGGGGCCACCTCCCCGCCACAGACACTCCTCCTTACTGCCACGGCCCGGCCGCCGAAACACTCCGACCCCCTCTCTCAGGGCTCCACAGCTCAATCGGAGGGCAAGCCTCCCTCCGCAGGACCAATCTGCACTCCGCTGCTGGGTGTGCCCGCCAGCCAGACCGAGCTCCCCCATCCGCCCTGAGCCTTCAGCAGGGACGCAGCTCGCCGCTCCTGGGGCCTTCTTCGCACCGCTAGGCCTCTCCCTTGCTGCGGCGGAATGACAGCTCAACCGCAGCTCCCTGCTCCCAAACTTCACCAAACAGGAGGGAACCGGGTACCGCGCCTAAGCCACGTCGATGACAGCCTCAAAAGTACCGGGATGCCAGGATTGTCGTCGTATGTAAGGCGGGCTGGACGGAGCTGGCCTAGAACACGTCCGCCATGTTGGCTGCCCAAGCCACGGGCCCAAGAGCTGTGTTGTTGATAGAGATTGAGCACACCGTTTTTGTGCCACAGGGTATAACATAGGACTTAGACAAGTTGGTATTGAGACCAAGATCATTCATAAATCTTGCACAGGCATTAACCTCAATTTTAAGTCTGTTAAGGGTTTGTGCCAAAATATCAGCATCATCTGCATATAGAAGAGCAGGCAATGCTCTAGAAGCCATTATTGGTACAACTTGTCTATAATCTTCTAAGAAAAAGCTAAGGTTGTTAATATACAAAATGAATAGGAGAGGGGCTAGTAAACAACCATGATATATTTTTTGTTCCTGTTTTGAAGGTTCAGAGAGTTCTCCATTACTCCTGTATCTAATAGACAGGTAGATCAAGTCTCAGTTTGGTCAGATGATTCTAAAGCTTTGAACAATTGACTCTGTGAAATGCGCTAGATAGATCCATGAAGGCCAGATACAGCGGGCAGCCTTCAGCAGCAGTATGCTTGCCAATGATAAGGTGTAAATTAAGACATTGTTCCACTGTGCCTAAGCCTTCAAGGAAACTGTATTGCGATTCACAGAGAATTTGATTGTTCTGAGAAGCCCAATCCAATATTCTGTTATGCTGTACTCTATCCAGCACATTCACCACAGAGCCATTTAAAGAGATGGGTCTATAGCAACAGGGGACAGATCTACTGTCTTTCATGAAAATCAGGACAATGATGTAAAGGGCCCAATATTTTGGAGGACCAGATTTGCAAGCAGTTTTTAACACGTTTGTAAGTAGAGGGGCCTAAAGGTCTACATTGGCCATGTACAAGTCCATTTGCTCTCCATCAGGCCCTGGGGCTTTCCCTGATGGACTGAGTGAGACGGTATAGATAAGTTCTTGGATATCCAAGTTATATCCATGGGGTGAATTGGCCCAATAGGATCCTGGCGAGCTACAGACATACAGTCCTTGACATTATCACAATACACCACAGGGAAATGCATAGTCCAACAATCAGCAGGAATGGTCAGCCCAGGTCCAATGTGGGATAGTCACTATTGTTTACCCTTTTGATGACTTGCCAAAACCAACTCAATTCAATGTAGCCTGTAAATCATCCTCTTGCTTTCTTTTAATTTCTGCTTTTCTTACCCTCATAGCAGCTTTGTATAGGGCTCTACGCTTAAAATAGTCTCCCAATTAAGGGGTATTTTGACAAGGGCAGTACACAGTTGGAGGTTGACATAAGAAAAGGAAGAATCAAGCTACCTAGGAGTGCTTGTTGAAAAACCTGCCTAGGCTTGGACAGAAAACTCCTAACCAAGCAGTTTCACATAATAGAATTCTCAACAACCACCTCGGTGCTAATCTCTTTTGACATGCAGGTATAGAAACACTTCATATTATTATAGTAATTTTTAAAGTGCTAGTCGGGTCGGGGAGTTTTTATACCAGGGGTAAACCATTGTTTATGGTGGTTAGATGCAGATTAGCCTTGGGTGGATGTTGACCTGTAATGGTACACTAAGGGTTACACTTACAGGATTGTGATCACCATAGTGTTTATCAATAACTTTCCCCAAATAAGAAGGTAAAACAAGCTCCTGGAGATAAAGTTGAAACAGATTATTGAGCAACATCCACAACCAAAATATGTTGGTATACAATTGGCCTCTGGCGTGACAGTTTCCAGGGCATTTATAAGATACCATTCAGTAATGTACTTAAGCAGTTGAGGTCTATGGGCATATGAATGGTGAGGTGCAGTGTCCTTATTGGCTCAGCCATACACATTACTAAAGGCAACAGTAAACACAAAATGTTTGCAATGAAGTCGCCGCAGAGGATCAGATTGGGCATGTGCTGTGAAGGCTTTAATTTGGTACTGATAGCTGTCCACCAAATAAAATACAAATATAAAATTGTGGTTCTATTGAGAGGAGAAATCATCATTATAACAAATTATCTAAACAGAAACCAACAGTTTGCACATTTAGAATAACAGATAAAATCATCAAAATTCAAGTCTTTTGGAACACAATAAAATCAACGCCGTTTACAAAAGAGGATATATTGATCTTAGAGTTAATTCCAGGGATGTACAAGATGGCTAGTTTCAGTGTGTACTTGGTCGCTGTAGATGTAGGGCTAACAAGAGTAGCCTGATCATCAAAAGCATGGTACGCATGGTTTTTGAGCTGGGAAGTAGCCTCACTAGCTCTGATACCTGAAAGGTCAGCCAATAGAAGGACATATGGGCTAGTTAAAAATATTAGTTTGAATTTTATTGAATACAGCATTAGAAGACACACAGAAAAGAACAGCTAAATATTTCGTTCACCAATATTAACATATTGCATAATAAATACAACATACCAAATAATAACAATATGTAAGTTCATAACTAATGTCCTAAAATAATGAAAAGTTAGAAAACATATGGCTACTTATGCACTGATAATTATTAGAACATTGGGATGTTGACAGCTCCATTGAAAACTATGGAGCAGCAGCGGCCTAGGTAAACTGGCGGAGGCCCACTTCTCTTAGCATTACAATGCCCTAATCCACAGCCTCTGCTTCTCTCTTTTTCCCTTGCCTCTCTAAAATATATGAATTTGGCAGGAGAAAGAGAGTGACAGAGGCTGTGAACTAGAGGACACAGGAGCCTTCCCCTCTACCCCTCCTGTACCTTACAGTTTCACTAGAGCCATAGAAGGAGTGAGCTGTAAATGTTGCTTAGATCCTGGGTCTCCCTGGCTCAACTGAACAAGGAAAAGCAGTTTAGCTGAGCTCAGGGGAAACCGGGGGCTGACTTCAGCCTCCGTTCACAGCTATTGCTGTGAAGTTTAAACTGCTAACAGCCGTGGTCCTGTGCACAGTTGTTAACTGTTGAACATTTACAGCAACAGCTGTGAAACAAAGGCATCAGAGGTGGGGGGAGGTTTTAACTCCCTAAGGTGCCAAAATGCCTTTGTTTTTTTAATTAGGACATTCTGTCCCCATATGGCAGAATGTTCATATAGCTTTATAGCCCACCATAGAGGGCTATACCATCCATTAAAGGCCTGGTCCCTTGTTAAAGGCAAGAGCAAGCCTTTAATTATAATAGTGCATTCATAGTTGAGATATTAAATCAACAGTAGCAATATCTTCACCTGAGGTTTGTCAAATAAAATATTTGACTGAAGGTCATTACCTTTTCTCATATATATTAGCCATTTCCACCAAGCAAGAGTAGATCGGACCTTAGCAGATATCCAATTCATAGTAATGGATATGACAGCAGAAGAGTTTAAAACATCAAATTATTCCATAAACATGTATAATATTGAAATTGAGAGAAGATTTACCTATAATAATTTCATAAGAAAGAGGACCATTAAAATTTCAAATGTGTGAAAAGTTCCCCTTAACATCTGACCCAAATGTAAAAGTAAGAGGACAATCAAATATCATATGCTTCAAAGTACCAGTTTCCTTGTTACAGTGCCAGCACACTGGTGTGATAAGTAACTTTATATCATATAATTTAACTGGATACCAATAGCTATTTTGACAAGGTAGTTTATCAGTTGGATTAAGGATGCCAGCTTTAAATTGTGCATAACCAAATGTTCTTCCATATCTGTGTTATATAAGCACAACTTAAAATAGGTTCCAGAAGCCACTCAATTTTACTAGGTTAGTAGAATTGATAGAAATCAGTTCTGTATATGTTTTAGGAGCAATGTAACTTGAAACTCTGTGTATGCTAATGAAAAGTTCTATCAGAACATTAAGGGTGTGGAATAGAGCAAGTTAGGCATTAAAAATTGGATCTCATAATATAACATATCTTTGATCTTCAGCAAAGGGATTTATAGTACTTAGTTGTTTATATCAACAGAAGATAAAAAACATATTATTTCAACAGATATAAATATAGAATATACCAGCAGTAATTCAACACTCCCAACAAGATATAGGTGAATTCAGTTTAATTTTAGGGTTATACCACAAAGACACTGTCATGGAAGATATAATTGTGTTGCGAAATATTGCATTCAGATTAGATAATGCAATCTTGGTTATATTTCGAACTGGAGAGTGAATATTAATTTTTTTAACCATAGTGACAATTCCCGGTATAGGGAATGGATCAACAATACGTTTCTCAGTTGAAACTCACTTGGGTGTTACGTGAGATTCCAAATCAGAAAACTAAAATGCACTTTGAGCAGCTGGAAAAGAAAATTGATACTTCTTTACATCAGGGATACCAAACCCCTCTGTAATTTAAAGGATTGTAGTGTCTTGCATACAATCCTAGGAATTTTATTATTCGAAATAAATCTAGTAAAAATCGTATTTAAGTTTTTAAATATAGTTGCAGGGAAATAAACAGGTAGCATTGATAATTCCTATAATATTTGCGGTGAAATTATCATTTAAAGTGCCTCAATTCTCCCTCCCCATGACAGATTAAAGAGGACTATTTGTCATTTTTTTCTGAGATTTTAGTTAATCATTTCTTACAATTTTGATCAACTGCATGTTTGATTGTATTCAGAAAATAAATGTCAATATATATTCCAGGTAATATCAGTACCATGTAACATATCTGCAGTAGAAAATATATTTAATAGAAAAATGTAGTTTTATTAATATTTAGGGGCCGATTCCGATCCTGGAAAAATTTTCCCCGTACGAATCGTATCCGGATTTTTTCCGTCCGAATCGTACAAGTACCGTACAAACTGGCAAGTACGATTCGCATGGGAAAAAATACATACGAATCGCATTGGGAAAATTTCCCCACACGTCCTCGGGTCGGAAAAAGTGTCCGACACGTCCCCGGACGATTTTACGTACGAATCGGAAAACTGAAGTCCGAGCGCGCAAGTACGATCCATCCCGTCCGTCCGATTGTATAACCGTATGGAATAAACACCGCACGGAGCCAACTTCAATAGCAACCATGGAGACATGTGCCCGCATACGTGCCGTCCCCCCAGCCCCCCCCGCGGATGAACGCGCTGTCCCCCCACCCCACCCCGATTGTACGGTGCGTCCCCCCACCCCCGTATGTACGGTGCATCCCCCCACCCCACCCCGTATGTACGGTGCGTAACCCCACCCCACCCCGTATGTACGGTGCGTCCCCCCACCCCACCCCATATGTACGGTGCGTACCCCCACCCCCGTATGAACGGTGCGTACCCCCACCCCCGTATGTACGGTGCGTACCCCCAGCGCGTAGCGCTGGGGGTACGCACCGTACATACGGGGTGGGGGTACGCACCCTACATACGGGGTGGGGTGGGGGTACGCACCGTACATACGGGGGTGGGGGGACGCACTGTACATACGGGGGTGGGGTGGGGGACGGTGCGTACATCCGTGGGGGGGGCTGGGGGGACGGTGCATACATCCACGGGGGGCTGGGGGGACGGTGCGTACATACGGGGGGCTGGGGGGGTACGGCGCGTACCGGTCCCCCAATTCCATCCGCATCGCGGCGTACTTCGCATTCCCGGCACTTTTTGGGTGCCGTGAAAATATTGCCGTCCGGACTGCTGTCGGTTCGAATCGTACTTCCTAGTTCGTGAAACGCAGCCTGAATGCGTCCCGACGTCACGTCGGCGCTGTTCCGGATCACATTGGTATGTATTTTTTCGTCGGTCTGTGTTTTTTACGATTCGTACGGAAATTGTGTTTCCGTGCGAATCGTACTTGCATGTTTGTAATGTTTTTTTCCCAGGTACGAGTCGGACGGAGAAAACGCTCCGACCGACGGTTCGTACCCGGTTTTTCCAGGATCGGAATCGGCACCTAAATGTCTAACCTGATACTATTGCATAACTATTAATAATATCTAATATAACCGGCATAATGTACGCGGGGTCACTAATATATAATAATATATCATCTGCATGAGTCAGGACTTTAAGAACTACCAGGCACGTGCATCAAAGCTTTTTGCGATCGCAAATGGAGGGAATCGCAAAAATCGGCCGTTTGCGATCGCAAAAATAGCTTTTGCGATGCATGAAACAACATGCCACTCGCAATATAAGAAATCGCAAATTTTAGTGATTTCTTAAATTGCAATTGCATTTAAGGAATCGAAAATTGCGATTCCTTAACTGCAATGCAAGATGCCTTTAAAAATAGCGATTTCGCTATTTGGGCCCGCTATTTACCATGGAATCTTACCACATGGTAAATAGCGAAAACTTTGAAAAATGTACAAAAGTGCATTTTTCAAAGTCGTAGGTTACACACACACACATGTCCTTTGGACATGTGTGTGCGCAACATTTGTGCACAGATCGATTTCAGGGGTGCAACGGGGTGTCGTCTTGACACCCTTGCACCATTGAAAATGCATTCTCAATTTGCGATTCTCTAATTGAGAATCGCAAATTGAGAATGTCTTCCCATTGATTCCTATGGGCCTCTTGGCCCATAGGAATGAATGGGGAGGTATTCCTTAATTGCGACTCGCAATTTGGGAGTCGCAATTAAGGAATGTTTAGAAATTGCTATTGTTCCAGCGATTTCTACATGCATAGGCTTTTGCGATTCTTTAATTGTGATTCCTTAAAAATCGCAATTAAGGAATCGCAACAGCCAATATTGATGCATGTGCCTGCAAGTGATTAATAGTAATACCTTTATTTTTAATAGAATTCTGAATAAGACATAACAGTGCTTCAATGGCTAAAAAACAATAAAGAAGATAAAGTATTTCCTTGCCTAGTACTTTTACATAGTTGAAACGATGAGGAAATAATACTGTTAACATAGATTATTGCTGCAGAGTGTAGTACGATGCTTTGACCATTGTCATGAAAGCAATACCAAAACAGAATTCTTCCATGGTTCTAAATAAGAATTTCCAATTAAACCTTATCAAACACTTTCTCAGTAGCTAGAGCCAATACACCTTCAGGGTGTTTAATCTAATTTAGGGATTTAAGAGTATGGCAGAGTAAGATGGTATTACGTGAAGATAGTCTACCTTTCATGAATCCGGTTTATCTGGATGAATAGTGTAATGTAGTACTGCGGAGAGTCTAGAGGCTAGAATTTTTGCATACATTTTACAATTTTGATTAATATGAGAAACAAGTCGGTAATTGGAGACTAATGTGTGATTTTTATCTGGTTTAGAGAGGAAGATAATTGTTGCTCCTTTAAAAGATCCTTCAACAGGAAGAGCTAAAAATAAAATCTTGAAATAAAGATAAAAAGATGAGGGACAGTTGAGGAGTGAACAATTCATAAAATTCTGCTGAATACTAACAGGAACAGAAGAGTTTCTTTTTTAAGGATTTAATTGCACTGTAAACTTCTTAAACAGTGAGAGGTGCATCAAGAGTATCTCTATCAGCCTATGACAATGATAGTAAATTGCATTTAAGAAAAAACAGAAATAATTAGATCATTATGTACATTGTGTGGCTTGATATAGATTTTGATAAAAACTGTTGAAATTAATTAACTATTTCATTAGACCACAAAAGAAATTAACCATCTGAGCATCGTATAGCACATATCTGGCTTTTATCTTTTTTAATTCAGTTTTATTGGCAGTAAATAGAACATTAACTTTTCATTTAAAAATAAAAAGGCCCACTCTTTTACTAAGTTGAGTACTGTAATCATCCCAAAGTTTCTGTAACTGTATTTATATTGGTTATCTGATGAAGATATCTCCGTATGGGTGATTTATTGTTCTAATGCATCATTTGTTCTCATGTGCCATTATAGAGATAGGGACTCCTCTGATATAGGATTTGAAAGTGTCTCAAAGAGTAATCTTAGTAGTATTACCAGACATATTATTTTGAAAATAATCAGAAATGGCAGACAATAATTTGTGTTTATTTGTATCAGAAAGAACAATATCACTATTCATTCTCCATCTGGATGAATACTAGGAACATCCGTTAGGGTTAAAGAAAATAAAATGAAATTTGAAAATAGTTATTGATTCTACTTTGGGATCTGAATTCACATGGCATACATTTCTAGAAGAAAGAAGGTAATCAATAGGTGAATATGTAGAATGTGCATTGAAGAAGAAAGTAAAGTCCTTACTAGTGGGGTAAGTAAGTCTCCAATGATTAGTTAATTTAGCATTAGCTAAAGATTCTTTAAGTGAGGTATAGAATTTGGAGGGATGGAATTTAACTTTAGAAATGTTGTTCAACAATTGTTCTAGTATCAAATTGAAATTACCACCTGTAATAAGAGGTATATTTCCATTATTATGGACTTATGAAGATTAAGACTTCCAAAAATTTGGATCAGTTTGTGTGGGAGCATAATTATTAAGCCAATTAAGAAAGCATTTAGCAGTCTGGATATTATACATATCACTGTAACATGATACTACTATAAGTTTTATGCATATGTCAGGTGACACCAGGATTAGAAGGAGTCATTGGTTCATTCAAAGAATAATCGAATAAACTGAACATGGAAGCAATAATTCATGACAACTACATATGTACCCAAAGGGGCCCTCCAACAAGAAACAGCCCCTCCCATTTCCACAACCATCACCCATGTTTTTGTCTTATATGCTAATATATTATCAGTAACATGTGTTTCTTGTAGAAAACAGATATCAAATTTTCATTTGTATAAATAATTCAATATTTATCTTTTTTTTACTGGATGTTGCAAACCCTTTACATTTCAGGAGGTATTTTTTAAATATATTCTCTAGCCATGTTAGTGTTTTACAGCAATGGTATAGGGAATGCTATGAGTATATAGTAAATAATCAAATAAATAGCACATATAAAATGACAAACAAAACATAGAGAACAGACAAGACGTATAAAGTCCCTGAGGGGACTACACAATAACTTAAACTTTGAGACAAAGAAGGTACAATCCAAGAGGGAGATTCAGCTCCACATGACCTGCATAAAGAAGAAAATATATAATAATGATGTGGCAAAAGAGCATCAAGAACTGTTTACAGATGCTTAAGAGTCCATAGCTACTTGAGCATGCAGTCATGGCGGGGGGCCAGCACTCGTGGTGGGACCTCTGCATTGCAGTTTCTTATTGTGAAAGTCCCACCATGAAAGCGGGCCCCCCGCCACGATTGTGGGGCCTCTGCCATGAGTGCGGAGGTCCTTTATGAATTGGGCCCCATGTGATATCCAGCTTCTTTAAGTCTTGGAGGCAGGTAAGAAAATTGTGTGAGTAACATTACTGTTTCCTGTGAAAATTGGCTATCGACCAAACAGTGTCAGGGGCATGCGGGACCAGGATTTAAGGACCGCACAAACGCGATCCCACACAGGTGTCAAATTACGCTCCCAGGCCACAGCCGGTACATCCGACAGTACCACCGCCAGATATTTCAAGCCACCTGCAGCTGCCTGGACCTCGGACGCCCACGAGCCCACCCGGTCTGGCCTCCCAACACCCACGATGTGGATTTACGGGGATTCATATATAAACCCGACGTTTCCCCAAAGATCCGCATTATCTGCAGAAGCCGTGGCCCGTCCTGTCAAGTGCCGTCAGGAAAAAGAGGACGTCGTCAGTATATAACGCTATTCTATCCGACAGGCCCGTGGCCCATTCAAATCCGCGTACCTGGGCGTCTACTCACACCCAGGCCGCCAAGGGCTCCATGGCGAGATCAAACAGATACGGTGAAAGGGGGCATCCCTGCTGCGTTCCCCTCTGAATAGCAAAGGTGGAGGAGGTGGCACCCGCTACCCGCACCGACGCCGTCAACCCCGTATAGAGGAGTTTCACGTAGGAAAGAAAGCGTGGACCCAGATTGAGTCTAGGAAGCAGAGCAAACAGGTACACCCAACTCAAAGAATCAAACTCCCTGTCTATATCCACCAAAAGTATTGCCGCCGGCTCCCCCAACCGCTGGATCGCCGCAATTGCCACCTGCACCCTTCTAATATTGTGCCGGGTGGCCCGCTAAGGCATGAACCCCGCCTGATCAGGGTGCATGAGTGATGTGATATGAGGCAACAGTCGATTGGCCAGCGCCTTCGTCAGATCCTTGGCCTCCACATTTAAAAGAGTTATGGGGCGGTAAGAGGCATGTTGTTCCGGGGGGAACCCTGGCTTATGGAACACCACCACTTCTGCGTGTCTCCAGTCCGAAGGAAGCAAGCCCCTGTCCCGGGCCTCCTCCACTATCGCGCGATAATGTGGGGCCAGTTGCATGTGGTACCGATGAAAGAACTCACTCGGAAACCCGTTAGGTCCAGGAGCTTTCCCCGGGTTAAGTTCCCCCAGGGCCACTCCCAGTTCTTCATCTGACAAGGGGGCCTCCAGCCTATCCCGCAGCTCGTCCGATAACACCCATGGGAGGCAGATCTGTAATAAATTTCTCAACCATATCGGCCGACAGACACTCCCGGGGGGCATAAAGGTCCGCAAAATATGTAGCAAAACTCTCTGCAATGGATGGAGGATCGGTAATCGGGTTCCCCGCGGTGGCTAAAATTCCCAGCAGGGCTTGAGCGTGAGCCCTGGCAAAGGCGGTGCATCATCTTGCTCGATTTATCCCTCTATTGATACACTCTGCTGCGTGTTGCCAGCCAAACCTGCCGTGCCTCATCCATCAGCAGAGCTGCGCACTCCTGTTGGGCCCACAGCAACCGTCGCACTCCCAGAGCACTCCCCGACTCTCGGTTTTGTCGTTCAAGTATCTCTATGTTCACCTCAACGCGGGTCAGCTTCTCCCTATGATTCCTGCGAGCCGCTGCGCACCAAGAGATGTCCACCCCACGCAGTGTGGGCTTCAACGCCTCCCACAGCGTGGCCGCACTAGAGACGGGTCCCATATTTGGCGTCAGGTACTGAGCTATGGCTTCGCCCATATGTGCTGCATATTCCGCCTTCTGGAGATTCCATACCGCCAGGCGCCATCGAAACGGCTGCCTTCCCCTGCCTGTCTCTAGTTTTATGAGCACTGGGGAGTGATCCGAGAGCCCCCGGGGCAGAATCGTCGCCACCGCCACCCTCCCGGCCATCGTCCGGGGAACAAAGATGTAGTCCAATCTAGAGAATGAGTGATGAACTGCCGATAAGTACGTATACTACCGAGCCACGCCAGGAGCCCGCCGCCATGTGTCCACTCAGTCCAGTCCCGTCACCAGAGAATGCATCCGGCATGTCGACCCACAAAGATTGTAGCCGCTCAATTAAATTCCATTGCAACGGGGGAGGGGCATACACACTACCTAAAATCAACGGATCCTCCCCGACCCTACCCCGGATAAACAGGTAGCGACCCTGCCCATCAATCCACTGCTGCTCGTGCATGTAGGGGAACCTACGATGTATAAGAATAGCCACGCCACAAGACCCTCGAAGAAAGCCAGCATGAAAGACCTGTTGGAACCCATAACGCTGCAGGCACAGGGCCTTTGTGCCCATGAGGTGGGTCTCTTGAAACAGAAGAATATCTGCCTTCGCCCGCTTCGCGTGGTAGAGTATGGCCCCCCGCTTAATCTTGTCCAGGACCCCTCGCACGTTCCAACTCAGGATGCAAAGACCACTCTGTGTCCCCTGCCCACCATCAGATATTTCAACCATGAGGGATTGTATCGCTATTCCATACTATCATGGAGCTTCGGAGGCATGTGTACAACCTGCATTGGACCTGTAATGGACGTGCGACCTGAAACCAGCAACAACCCTCCCCCAACAAACCTCCCACCCCATACCTCAAAAAAACGCTAGAAGTATCTGTCGCGGCGAGGCTGACCCCCACCCCCCAACGGAGGGATGTGAACCACCCCAACCAGTGGATCCCCAAGTCACAGCCCATAGCCTCCGGGCAAGGTTCCCACCAACTCACATCCGACGGTAGGTCAAGCCCAGTACAGGACATCCCGGTTATCAGTAGTTGAAGTTTCTCAGCGCAGCACCTGCGTCCTCCGCTAAGGATTCAATGTCTGACCCCCATGGGCCGGCCCCCCTTGGCCGACGGCACTACCAGACCGCGAGCGCCACCGGGACCTCGATCGTCTGTCCCCTTTCTGCCTCTGGCCCCGAGGGCCCCCCCGCGCTGCATCCCCCGAAGACGAGTCTGATTCCCTACCCGGTGGCGTGTGAGGCCTCACCCGCACCGTTTCGTCCGTCCATCGAAATACCTCCTCCGGAGTATCAAAGAAGTGTGTACGGGATCGAAAGACCACTCAGAGACGGGCCGGAAAGAGCAGGGCGTAGGGAAGTTTAAGCTCTCTCAGCCGGGCCTTGGCGGCCATAAATGACTGACGTTGCTGCTGGACCTGTCGCGTATAATCAGGGAATTTCAGGGTTCGGGAATTATTGAACAGCAGAGGTTCTTTGGCCCTGGCCTGTTTCAGGATGGCATCTCTCTCCAAATAATTCAAGAATTTGGCGATGACAGGCCGTGGGCGAGCCCCCACCGGAGGCTTCTGCAGGATAGCCCGATGAGCCCGCTCCACCACAAAACATCTGGACATCGCATCACGGGGGAAACAACCCTCCAGCCAGGTCGTGAGAAAGCGTTCCATGTTTCCCTCTTCACAGCCTTCCGGGAATCCAACGAATCGGAGATTATTGCGTCGGCCTGTACTTCCGCATCTTCTGCTCGGAGCGTGAGGCCCTTTTGGACGGTCTCCATCGCTGCCACCTTTCGTTTCAGCTCCGCCACATCATCCTCCATGCCAGAAATACGCGTCTCAGACTCCGTAATTCGGGACACCGGATTGTGTAGATCTTGCCACAGCAGCGTAACGTCCGCTCCGACTGCCCCTATTTTCGCATCCAGAATGTCTCTGGATTGGGTAATGGCGGCCATCAGGGCCGCGTTGTCCGGCACTGCTCCTGGTTGGCCCCCAGAGGCTCCCGCCACTGCCCCTGGGCCAGTAAATTTATCGATAGGCCCCTGCCTGGTCGGGCCACCGCCACCCTTGTCTCTGGTCATGCCGATGCCGTGCGCTGCGACGACTGGCCTGCCCCCACCTGAGCGATGTACAAACCCAGGGAATAGCAGATCCCGCGGCCCGATCTAGCCGCCGAGTGTGCTCTGGTCTACCCCCGATTCCACCCCCGACCCTCCGAGCACCCCAGGTGTGGGGGACCACGAACCCCACCTCACCAGCTCCTGAAGCGATCGGTCAGTGGACGGAGCTCACCCACTCGCACCGCCTAATATTCTTTGCACTGGCGGCGAGTGGCTCCACCAGCAGCCCGTCCCTCACTCCTGCGGCTCGATCCATACACCTCCGAGCGCCCCAGCCACCCAACGTAAGTCCTGGCGTGGGCGGCGAGTGCCAGCAAGCGACCCGATCCTCCGTCCCAGCCCCGCGACTCGATATTGCCGCCGAGTCCCACTACTTATTCCCCTCCATGCGGTAATTGCGTGGGGCACAGGATTCGCCCTCTGGCTCCCACCCCAAAGCCCCAGCGGGCCCCGACGATCACAACCGGGGCGGGGGCAGCCCTACTGTGGGACCCCTGATTCCCGAAGCCAACCAGACGCCCCTCCGCTCTCCTGCTGTGGCCGTTAATGCGGAAGAACAAGGGGTGCGCCACCGCACCGCACACAGACCCCAACACATCCAAGAGAGGGGTCCAAGAGTGCCAGTCGCAGTTGTAGCAGATCCCCCCATGCGGCCCGATCCAGCCACCGATCCCCGTCTGTACCGCTGACAGGAGGGGGGATGAGGGGGGCGAAACCGGGGCCCAACCACCACTATCACCCCGGAACCAGGGGCGATGCAGCCCACCAGACCCCCGGCAGCCCCCACGCAGCCCGACTGTGCCGCCGTTCCCCCCGCTACACCAGAGTTATGGCCCGCCGCTCCTGTCGCCAGTCGTCTCTGCCCTCAAATGCCTCAGACCACACAAAGGCCCAGGATCGGCCACCTCTTCCGTCGCAGACGCTCCTCCTTACCGCCGCGGCCCGGTCCAGCCACCGGAACACTCCGACTCCCTCACTCAGGGCTCCACAGCTCAAACAGGGGGCAAGCCTCCCACCGCAGGACCAGTCCGCACTCCGCCACCGGGTGTGCCCGCCAGCCAGGCCGAGCTCCCCCGTCCGCCCTCAGCCTGCAGCAGGGACTCAGCCCGTTGCTCCCGGGGCCTTCTTCGCTCCTCTAGGCCTTTCCCTTGCTGCGGCGGAATTACCACTCCATCGCTGCTCCCCGCTCTCAGACTTCACCAATCAGAAGGGAACTGGGTACTGCGCCGCAGCCACGTCTAGGTCTGCCTCACGTATGCCGGGATGCCAGAATTGTCATCGCTCCCCCCACACGGCCCGATCCAGCCGCCGATCCCCGTCTGTACCGCTAACACGGGGGGGACAGAACCAGGGCTCCACCACCACTACCACCCCGGAGCCAGGGGCGAGGCAGCCCACCAGGCCCCCGGCAGCCCCCACACGGCCCGACTGCGCCGCCGATCCCCCCGCTTCACCAGAGTTATGGGGCACTGCAACCAGTAGGCCCGCCGCCCCTGTCGCTGCCCGCCTCCGCCCTCCAGCGCCTCAGGTCCCACAAAGGCCCAGGAGGGGCCACCTCCCCGCCACAGACGCTCCTCCTTACTGCCACGGCCCGGCCGCCGAAACACTCCGACCCCCTCTCTCAGGGCTCCACAGCTCAATCGGAGGGCAAGCCTCCCTCCGCAGGACCGATCTGCACTCCGCTGCTGGGTGTGCCCGCCAGCCAGACCGAGCTCCCCCATCCGCCCTGAGCCTTCAGCAGGGACGCAGCTCGCCGCTCCTGGGGCCTTCTTCGCACCGCTAGGCCTCTCCCTTGCTGCGGCGGAATGACAGCTCAACCGCAGCTCCCTGCTCCCAAACTTCACCAAACAGGAGGGAACCGGGTACCGCGCCTAAGCCACGTCGATGACAGCCTCAAAAGTACCGGGATGCCAGGATTGTCGTCGTATGTAAGGCGGGCTGGACGGAGCTGGCCTAGAACACGTCCGCCATGTTGGCTGCCCAAGCCACGGGCCCAAGAGCTGTGTTGTTGATAGAGATTTGTTTGTTGTAACGCGTTGATAGAGATTGAGCACACCGTTTTTGTGCCACAGGGTATAACATAGGACTTGGACAAGTTGGTATTGAGACCAAGATCATTCATAAATCTTGCACAGGCATTAACCTCAATTTTAAGTCTGTTAAGGGTTTGTGCCAAAATATCAGCATCATCTGCATATAGAAGAGCAGGCAATGCTCTAGAAGCCATTATTGGTACAACTTGTCTATAATCTTCTAAGAAAAAGCTAAGGTTGTTAATATACAAAATGAATAGGAGAGGGGCTAGTAAACAACCATGATATATTTTTTGTTCCTGTTTTGAAGGTTCAGAGAGTTCTCCATTACTCCTGTATCTAATAGACAGGTAGATCAAGTCTCAGTTTGGTCAGATGATTCTAAAGCTTTGAACAATTGACTCTGTGAAATGCGCTAGATAGATCCATGAAGGCCAGATACAGCGGGCAGCCTTCAGCAGCAGTATGCTTGCCAATGATAAGGTGTAAATTAAGACATTGTTCCACTGTGCCTAAGCCTTCAAGGAAACTGTATTGCGATTCACAGAGAATTTGATTGTTCTGAGAAGCCCAATCCAATATTCTGTTATGCTGTACTCTATCCAGCACATTCACCACAGAGCCATTTAAAGAGTTGGGTCTATAGCAACAGGGGACAGATCTACTGTCTTTCATGAAAATCAGGACAATGATGTAAAGGGCCCAATATTTTGGAGGACCAGATTTGCAAGCAGTTTTTAACACGTTTGTAAGTAGAGGGGCCTAAAGGTCTACATTGGCCATGTACAAGTCCATTTGCTCTCCATCAGGCCCTGGGGCTTTCCCTGATGGACTGAGTGAGACGGTATAGATAAGTTCTTGGATATCCAAGTTATATCCATGGGGTGAATTGGCCCAATAGGATCCTGGCGAGCTACAGACATACAGTCCTTGACATTATCACAATACACCACAGGGAAATGCATAGTCCAACAATCAGCAGGAATGGTCAGCCCAGGTCCAATGTGGGATAGTCACTATTGTTTACCCTTTTGATGACTTGCCAAAACCAACTCAATTCAATGTAGCCTGTAAATCATCCTCTTGCTTTCTTTTAATTTCTGCTTTTCTTACCCTCATAGCAGCTTTGTATAGGGCTCTACGCTTAAAATAGTCTCCCAATTATGGGGTATTTTGACAAGGGCAGTACACAGTTGGAGGTTGACATAAGAAAAGGAAGAATCAAGCTACCTAGGAGTGCTTGTTGAAAAACCTGCCTAGGCTTGGACAGAAAACTCCTAACCAAGCAGTTTCACATAATAGAATTCTCAACAACCACCTCGGTGCTAATCTCTTTTGACATGCAGGTATAGAAACACTTCATATTATTATAGTAATTTTTAAAGTGCTAGTCGGGTCGGGGAGTATTTATACCAGGGGTAAACCATTGTTTATGGTGGTTAGATGCAGATTAGCCTTGGGTGGATGTTGACCTGTAATGGTACACTAAGGGTTACACTTACAGGATTGTGATCACCATAGTGTTTATCAATAACTTTCCCCAAATAAGAAGGTAAAACAAGCTCCTGGAGATAAAGTTGAAACAGATTATTGAGCAACATCCACAACCAAAATATGTTGGTATACAATTGGCCTCTGGCGTGACAGTTTCCAGGGCATTTATAAGATACCATTCAGTAATGTACTTAAGCAGTTGAGGTCTATGGGCATCTGAATGGTGAGGTGCAGTGTCCTTATTGGCTCAGCCATACACATTACTAAAGGCAACAGTAAACACAAAATGTTTGCAATGAAGTCGCCGCAGAGGATCAGATTGGGCATGTGCTGTGAAGGCTTTAATTTGGTACTGATAGCTGTCCACCAAATAAAATACAAATATAAAATTGTGGTTCTATTGAGAGGAGAAATCATCATTATAACAAATTATCTAAACAGAAACCAACAGTTTGCACATTTAGAATAACAGATAAAATCATCAAAATTCAAGTCTTTTGGAACACAATAAAATCAACGCCGTTTACAAAAGAGGATATATTGATCTTAGAGTTAATTCCAGGGATGTACAAGATGGCTAGTTTCAGTGTGTACTTGGTCGCTGTAGATGTAGGGCTAACAAGAGTAGCCTGATCATCAAAAGCATGGTACGCATGGTTTTTGAGCTGGGAAGTAGCCTCACTAGCTCTGATACCTGAAAGGTCAGCCAATAGAAGGACATATGGGCTAGTTAAAAATATTAGTTTGAATTTTATTGAATACAGCATTAGAAGACACACAGAAAAGAACAGCTAAATATTTCGTTCACCAATATTAACATATTGCATAATAAATACAACATACCAAATAATAACAATATGTAAGTTCATAACTAATGTCCTAAAATAATGAAAAGTTAGAAAACATATGGCTACTTATGCACTGATAATTATTAGAACATTGGGATGTTGACAGCTCCATTGAAAACTATGGAGCAGCAGCGGCCTAGGTAAACTGGCGGAGGCCCACTTCTCTTAGCATTACAATGCCCTAATCCACAGCCTCTGCTTCTCTCTTTTTCCCTTGCCTCTCTAAAATATATGAATTTGGCAGGAGAAAGAGAGTGACAGAGGCTGTGAACTAGAGGACACAGGAGCCTTCCCCTCTACCCCTCCTGTACCTTACAGTTTCACTAGAGCCATAGAAGGAGTGAGCTGTAAATGTTGCTTAGATCCTGGGTCTCCCTGGCTCAACTGAACAAGGAAAAGCAGTTTAGCTGAGCTCAGGGGAAACCGGGGGCTGACTTCAGCCTCCGTTCACAGCTATTGCTGTGAAGTTTAAACTGCTAACAGCCGTGGTCCTGTGCACAGTTGTTAACTGTTGAACATTTACAGCAACAGCTGTGAAACAAAGGCATCAGAGGTGGGGGGAGGTTTTAACTCCCTAAGGTGCCAAAATGCCTTTGTTTTTTTAATTAGGACATTCTGTCCCCATATGGCAGAATGTTCATATAGCTTTATAGCCCACCATAGAGGGCTATACCATCCATTAAAGGCCTGGTCCCTTGTTAAAGGCAAGAGCAAGCCTTTAATTATAATAGTGCATTCATAGTTGAGATATTAAATCAACAGTAGCAATATCTTCACCTGAGGTTTGTCAAATAAAATATTTGACTGAAGGTCTCCTATGATTCTTATTAAAAGACTTCATTACCTTTTCTCATATATATTAGCCATTTCCACCAAGCAAGAGTAGATCGGACCTTAGCAGATATCCAATTCATAGTAATGGATATGACAGCAGAAGAGTTTAAAACATCAAATTATTCCATAAACATGTATAATATTGAAATTGAGAGAAGATTTACCTATAATAATTTCATAAGAAAGACGACCATTAAAATTTCAAATGTGTGAAAAGTTCCCCTTAACATCTGACCCAAATGTAAAAGTAAGAGGACAATCAAATATCATATGCTTCAAAGTACCAGTTTCCTTGTTACAGTGCCAGCACACCGGTGTGATAAGTAACTTTATATCATATAATTTAACTGGATACCAATAGCTATTTTGACAAGGTAGTTTATCAGTTGGATTAAGGATGCCAGCTTTAAATTGTGCATAACCAAATGTTCTTCCATATCTGTGTTATATAAGCACAACTTAAAATAGGTTCCAGAAGCCACTCAATTTTACTAGGTTAGTAGAATTGATAGAAATCAGTTCTGTATATGTTTTAGGAGCAATGTAACTTGAAACTCTGTGTATGCTAATGAAAAGTTCTATCAGAACATTAAGGGTGTGGAATAGAGCAAGTTAGGCATTAAAAATTGGATCTCATAATATAACATATCTTTGATCTTCAGCAAAGGGATTTATAGTACTTAGTTGTTTATATCAACAGAAGATAAAAAACATATTATTTCAACAGATATAAATATAGAATATACCAGCAGTAATTCAACACTCCCAACAAGATATAGGTGAATTCAGTTTAATTTTAGGGTTATACCACAAAGACACTGTCATGGAAGATATAATTGTGTTGCGAAATATTGCATTCAGATTAGATAATGCAATCTTGGTTATATTTCGAACTGGAGAGTGAATATTAATTTTTTTAACCATAGTGACAATTCCCGGTATAGGGAATGGATCAACAATACGTTTCTCAGTTGAAACTCACTTGGGTGTTACGTGAGATTCCAAATCAGAAAACTAAAATGCACTTTGAGCAGCTGGAAAAGAAAATTGATACTTCTTTACATCAGGGATACCAAACCCCTCTGTAATTTAAAGGATTGTAGTGTCTTGCATACAATCCTAGGAATTTTATTATTCGAAATAAATCTAGTAAAAATCGTATTTAAGTTTTTAAATATAGTTGCAGGGAAATAAACAGGTAGCATTGATAATTCCTATAATATTTGCGGTGAAATTATCATTTAAAGTGCCTCAATTCTCCCTCCCCATGACAGATTAAAGAGGACTATTTGTCATTTTTTTCTGAGATTTTAGTTAATCATTTCTTACAATTTTGATCAACTGCATGTTTGATTGTATTCAGAAAATAAATGTCAATATATATTCCAGGTAATATCAGTACCATGTAACATATCTGCAGTAGAAAATATATTTAATAGAAAAATGTAGTTTTATTAATATTTAGGGGCCGATTCCGATCCTGGAAAAATTTTCCCCGTACGAATCGTATCCGGATTTTTTCCGTCCGAATCGTACAAGTACCGTACAAACTGGCAAGTACGATTCGCATGGGAAAAAATACATACGAATCGCATTGGGAAAATTTCCCCACACGTCCTCGGGTCGGAAAAAGTGTCCGACACGTCCCCGGACGATTTTACGTACGAATCGGAAAACTGAAGTCCGAGCGCGCAAGTACGATCCATCCCGTCCGTCCGATTGTATAACCGTATGGAATAAACACCGCACGGAGCGAACTTCAATAGCAACCATGGAGACATGTGCCCGCATACGTGCCATCCCCCCAGCCCCCCCCGCGGATGAACGCGCCGTCCCCCCACCCCACCCCGATTGTACGGTGCGTCCCCCCACCCCCGTATGTACGGTGCATCCCCCCACCCCACCCCGTATGTACGGTGCGTACCCCCACCCCACCCCGTATGTATGGTGCGTACCCCCACCCCACCCCGTATGTACGGTGCGTAACCCCACCCCACCCCGTATGTACGGTGCGTCCCCCCACCCCACCCCATATGTACGGTGCGTACCCCCACCCCCGTATGAACGGTGCGTACCCCCACCCCCGTATGTACGGTGCGTACCCCCAGCGCGTAGCGCTGGGGGTACGCACCGTACATACGGGGTGGGGGTACGCACCCTACATACGGGGTGGGGTGGGGGGACGCACCGTACATACGGGGGTGGGGGGACGCACTGTACATACGGGGGTGGGGTGGGGGACGGTGCGTACATCCGTGGGGGGGGGCTGGGGGGACGGTGCATACATCCACGGGGGGCTGGGGGGACGGCGCGTACCTACGGGGGGCTGGGGGGGGTACGGCGCGTACCGGTCCCCCAATTCCATCCGCATCGCGGAGTACTTCGCATTCCCGGCACTTTTTGGGTGCCGTGAAAATATTGCCGTCCAGACTGCTGTCGGTTCGAATCGTACTTCCTAGTTCGTGAAACGCAGCCTGAATGCGTCCCGACGTCACGTCGGCGCTGTTCCGGATCACATTGGTATGTATTGTTTCGTCGGTCTGTGTTTTTTACGATTCGTACGGAAATTGTGTTTCCGTGCGAATCGTACTTGCATGTTTGTAATGTTTTTTTCCCAGGTACGAGTCGGACGGAGAAAACGCTCCGACCGACGGTTCGTACCCGGTTTTTCCAGGATCGGAATCGGCACCTAAATGTCTAACCTGATACTATTGCATAACTATTAATAATATCTAATATAACCGGCATAATGTACGCGGGGTCACTAATATATAACAATATATCATCTGCATGAGTCAGGACTTTAAGAACTACCAGGCACGTGCATCAAAGCTTTTTGCGATCGCAAATGGAGGGAATCGCAAAAATCGGCCGTTTGCGATCGCAAAAATAGCTTTTGCGATGCATGAAACAACATGCCACTCGCAATTTAAGAAATCGCAAATTTTAGTGATTTCTTAAATTGCAATTGCATTTAAGGAATCGAAAATTGCGATTCCTTAACTGCAATGCAAGATGCCTTTAAAAATAGCGATTTCGCTATTTGGGCCCGCTATTTACCGTGGAATCTTACCACATGGTAAATAGCGAAAACTTTGAAAAATGTACAAAAGTGCATTTTTCAAAGTCGTAGGTTACACACACACACATGTCCTTTGGACATGTGTGTGCGCAACATTTGTGCACAGATCGATTTCAGGGGTGCAACGGGGTGTCGTCTTGACACCCTTGCACCCTTGAAAATGCATTCTCAATTTGCGATTCTCTAATTGAGAATCGCAAATTGAGAATGTCTTCCCATTGATTCCTATGGGCCTCTTGGCCCATAGGAATGAATGGGGAGGTATTCCTTAATTGCGACTCGCAATTTGGGAGTCGCAATTAAGGAATGTTTAGAAATTGCTATTGTTCCAGCGATTTCTACATGCATAGGCTTTTGCGATTCTTTAATTGTGATTCCTTAAAAATCGCAATTAAGGAATCGCAACAGCCAATATTGATGCATGTGCCTGCAAGTGATTAATAGTAATACCTTTATTTTTAATAGAATTCTGAATAAGACATAACAGTGCTTCAATGGCTAAAAAACAATAAAGAAGATAAAGTATTTCCTTGCCTAGTACTTTTACATAGTTGAAAAGATGAGGAAATAATACTGTTAACATAGATTATTGCTGCAGAGTGTAGTACGATGCTTTGACCATTGTCATGAAAGCAATACCAAAACAGAATTCTTCCATGGTTCTAAATAAGAATTTCCAATTAAACCTTATCAAACACTTTCTCAGTAGCTAGAGCCAATACACCTTCAGGGTGTTTAATCTAATTTAGGGATTTAAGAGTATGGCAGAGTAAGATGGTATTACGTGAAGATAGTCTACCTTTCATGAATCCGGTTTATCTGGATGAATAGTGTAATGTAGTACTGCGGAGAGTCTAGAGGCTAGAATTTTTGCATACATTTTACAATTTTGATTAATATGAGAAACAAGTCGGTAATTGGAGACTAATGTGTGATTTTTATCTGGTTTAGAGAGGAAGATAATTGTTGCTCCTTTAAAAGATCCTTCAACAGGAAGAGCTAAAAATAAAATCTTGAAATAAAGATAAAAAGATGAGGGACAGTTGAGGAGTGAACAATTCATAAAATTCTGCTGAATACTAACAGGAACAGAAGAGTTTCTTTTTTAAGGATTTAATTGCACTGTAAACTTCTTAAACAGTGAGAGGTGCATCAAGAGTATCTCTATCAGCCTATGACAATGATAGTAAATTGCATTTAAGAAAAAACAGAAATAATTAGATCATTATGTACATTGTGTGGCTTGATATAGATTTTGATAAAAACCGTTGAAATTAATTAACTATTTCATTAGACCACAAAAGAAATTAACCATCTGAGCATCGTATAGCACATATCTGGCTTTTATCTTTTTTAATTCAGTTTTATTGGCAGTAAATAGAACATTAACTTTTCATTTAAAAATAAAAAGGCCCACTCTTTTACTAAGTTGAGTACTGTAATCATCCCAAAGTTTCTGTAACTGTATTTATATTGGTTATCTGATGAAGATATCTCCGTATGGGTGATTTATTGTTCTAATGCATCATTTGTTCTCATGTGCCATTATAGAGATAGGGACTCCTCTGATATAGGATTTGAAAGTGTCTCAAAGAGTAATCTTAGTAGTATTACCAGACATATTATTTTGAAAATAATCAGAAATGGCAGACAATAATTTGTGTTTATTTGTATCAGAAAGAACAATATCACTATTCATTCTCCATCTGGATGAATACTAGGAACATCCGTTAGGGTTAAAGAAAATAAAATGAAATTTGAAAATAGTTATTGATTCTACTTTGGGATCTGAATTCACATGGCATACATTTCTAGAAGAAAGAAGGTAATCAATAGGTGAATATGTAGAATGTGCATTGAAGAAGAAAGTAAAGTCCTTACTAGTGGGGTAAGTAAGTCTCCAATGATTAGTTAATTTAGCATTAGCTAAAGATTCTTTAAGTGAGGTATAGAATTTGGAGGGATGGAATTTAATTTTAGAAATGTTGTTCAACAATTGTTCTAGTATCAAATTGAAATTACCACCTGTAATAAGAGGTATATTTCCATTATTATGGACTTATGAAGATTAAGACTTCCAAAAATTTGGATCAGTTTGTGTGGGAGCATAATTATTAAGCCAATTAAGAAAGCATTTAGCAGTCTGGATTTTATACATATCACTGTAACATGATACTACTATAAGTTTTATGCATATGTCAGGTGACACCAGGATTAGAAGGAGTCATTGGTTCATTCAAAGAATAATCGAATAAACTGAACATGGAAGCAATAATTCATGACAACTACATATGTACCCAAAGGGGCCCTCCAACAAGAAACAGCCCCTCCCATTTCCACAACCATCACCCATGTTTTTGTCTTATATGCTAATATATTATCAGTAACATGTGTTTCTTGTAGAAAACAGATATCAAATTTTCATTTGTATAAATAATTCAATATTTATCTTTTTTTTACTGGATGTTGCAAACCCTTTACATTTCAGGAGGTAATTTTTAAATATATTCTCTAGCCATGTTAGTGTTTTACAGCAATGGTATAGGGAATGCTATGAGTATATAGTAAATAATCAAATAAATAGCACATATAAAATGACAAACAAAACATAGAGAACAGACAAGACGTATAAAGTCCCTGAGGGGACTACACAATAACTTAAACTTTGAGACAAAGAAGGTACAATCCAAGAGGGAGATTCAGCTCCACATGACCTGCATAAAGAAGAAAATATATAATAATGATGTGGCAAAAGAGCATCAAGAACTGTTTACAGATGCTTAAGAGTCCATAGCTACTTGAGCATGCAGTCATGGCGGGGGGCCAGCACTCGTGGTGGGACCTCTGCATTGCAGTTTCTTATTGTGAAAGTCCCACCATGAAAGCGGGCCCCCCGCCACGATTGTGGGGCCTCTGCCATGAGTGCGGAGGTCCTTTATGAATTGGGCCCCATGTGATATCCAGCTTCTTTAAGTCTTGGAGGCAGGTAAGAAAATTGTGTGAGTAACATTACTGTGTCCTGTGCAAAGTCTCTGAAAGCCTTGATAATTAATACAAGGTGATGCAACACTTTGAACATAGCTTGTCGCGGTTTAGATCGATTGGGTTTTTGATGCGAGGGCACATGATGAGATTTACCAATTTTAAATTTCTCAGAAAAGTTAATTTTCAGTTGAGAAGGTAGTAGTTTTTCCATGAAAACTCTACAATTTTGACCCTCAATATTTTCTGGTAAATTGAAAATACGTAAATTGTATTGCTGATTCCTGTTTTCCAAATTCAATAGCATCTTCTTCATTGGTCCTATATAACTAACTTGAGGTTCCGATCAAAAGCTGTTTTATTATCTCGTGTTTTGATCTCATTGTCAGACACTTTCATTGTTGGACCTGCTATATCTCTTTGAATATGATAGATGTCAGACCAAATAGCAGTAGTTTTATTATGGATTTCGTGAATTTCTTCCAAAATGTTTGTCATTGATTGATGCTTCATGTGATTTTACCATATTAGATTTAAGAGGTGGTGATGAAGTAGCCTGTTTCCATTGATCAGAAGATTTCATGTCTAATTTAGAGCTTGACATCTTCTGAAACTGCTCAAGAAGTGAGAAGACATAATGTTGCTGAAATACATTTTGGCAGGTCAATTATTTATTTATTTATTTATTTATTTTTTAAGAAGAAACCTTTATTACACATTAAAGATATTCAAACAAGGGCCTACAACCACAAGGGCCGGCCGCTAGAAAGCTCGGGAGCCAGCAAGGCAACTCCACACATTCAAATGAGCCAGAAGCAAAAGCTCCCGAAAGTTCGAAAGCACATATAACAGGCCGCGGCCATAGTCCAAGGGCGATCAAAAAGAACGGTTTCATATTTTCTAAAAAAAAAAGGAAAAAAAAACCAACAATAACACACAAACAAGGCAATGAGAGTCCGAAATAGCAGCGTGCGCTCCCTAGGACGGGGGAAGATCCACATTATCTGGAATAACTCTTGACAGGAGGTGGTAGTGGGGGGCGGCGGAGAAGAGGACAAAGCATGCACAATTACGTAGAATGTGCGGCTAGGGGGACAAAGCGACGTCGACCTCTCGCGGCAGAGGCGGAGCGCAGATATTCCCACGATAGGAATTCCATGGACCCCACACCTTAGTCCACCTCCCAGGCTTGCCTCTCGCCACATACACCATCTTCTCCCTGAACATACACCAATCCATATTCTCCTTCCATACCGAAATCGTAGGCGGCCTCGGGGAACCCCACAACTGTGCGATATTGCGCTTAGCCACCATGTACCCCAAAGTCACCCACTGCGTCTGCGCCGCATTATAGTCATTTGGTTCCCAGACATTCAGCAAACACCTCCTGGCCTCTGGTAACAAAGCGACATGCGTGACTTCCTCCATTACAGTGTGTACCCCGTTCCAAAATCGTACGACCTCCGAACATTCCCATAGGATATGAAGAAAGGTACCCAACAAGCCACAGCCACGCTTACACAGTCCATCCCTCGAATAACCCATGCGTATCAAACCAGGCCCTGTGACATATACACTATGGAGTATCTTCAGCTGCACAAATCTAAGGCGGGCCGGGATCGCCACCTCTTTCGGGGAGGCCACCGCCGATACCCAATCCTCATCGTCCAGTTCCAATCCATCGGCCGTCCACGCCTCCCGCAGATGGGTCAGCAAGTCCGTACGATCATTAATACGTTTTTTATAGATCAGGGAAATAGTGCTGTCGGGCACATAGCCGTCTAACACCCTATCTTCCAACGGGGAATATTGTGGGATAGCAGCAACATCCGGAAATACCGAACACAGCGCATGGTGGACCTGTGCATATCGGAAGTACTCCCTATCATTTAATTTGTATTCAGTTTTGAGCATTTCAAACGTTTTAAAGGACCCTTTCGCCCAGAGGTCACCCACCTTACTTATACCAATCATATCCCATTTCTCAAAGTCTTTCGTTTTCCACAGACAACCCAAGCGCTGGGAGGCATACAACGGCGTCGCTCGAGTCAAGCAATCCCTCCACCCCATCGCAACATTTCCCGCATGCCACACGCGTACCGCAACTTGCGTTGGTCCTGTCAACCGTGCATCCGGAGTCGCCGAATACAGTGCCCTATTGTAATCCCCGCCCGGAAGTAATAACTTATCCATCTCGAAGGCCGGATTCAAAGCAGGACCGTATATCCCGTGGTTCACCGCCGCCAATTGAGACGCCCAATAGTATCTTTTAATATCGGGGAGGGCAACACCCCCATCATACCAAGGGAGTGTCAACTTGGCGAGAGCGATCCTCGGTCGCCCGTCCCAAAACAGTTGGCGCTGAAGACCCTCCACCTCACGGAAGTAACGGGCCAGCACGACATCTAGCGTATTTTGTAAAGCGTACAAAAAACGAGGCAGCGACATCATTTTAAACAATGCCGCCCGTCCGAGCGGCGAGAGCGGAAGCCGTCGCCACCTCGCGACGTCGGCCTTCAATCGCTGGAGTGGAGGGAGAAGGTTTCGCTCATAGCGGACCGCAGGGTCCAGTGATATGAAGATTCCCAAATATTTGAACCCCAATGTAGCAATCTGAATAGGGCACCCCCGCGGCAGGAGGGGGGCCTCGCCCGAGAGGACGTAAACACATGACTTGGCCCAGTTGATAACCAGGCCAGAATTACGACCGAAGGAATTCAATACGTCCACCAATACAATTAGCGACTGTCGAGGAGAGGTGAGATACAGAAGAATGTCATCCGCATAAAGGGAGACACGGTCCTCAAATTCCGGCGTCCATCTAATGCCCCGCAACGACGGCTCCCAACGCAACCAGGCAGCGAGAGGTTCCAAAGAAAGTGCGAAGAGAAGGGGCGACAACGGACAGCCCTGTCGCGTACCTCTCCCCAGCGCGAAGGGAGCCGACGCCCTACCATTCACCACAACCTGCGCCAATGGGTCAGCGTATAGCAATTTTACCCACCCAATGAATTCAGGGCCAAACCCGAATTTAGCTAACGCAGCCCAAATATACGGCCACTCTAAAGTATCGAACGCCATGGTAGCGTCCAGAGACGCCAAGATGGTCGGCTCACGCATAAACTCCGCTCTAGCAAGCACACCATGCAACCGCCTCAGGTTCAGGGCGGTATTACGATGAGGTATAAAACCGGACTGGTCCTGATGAATCAAGTCGCCCACGACCCGAACCAGACGATTGGCCAATACCTTAGCCAGAATTTTGGGTTCCGCGTTCAACAACGAGATAGGCCTGTAGGAGGCACAGCAGTCTCTTTATGTATCACAACTTTGGTAGCGAGACGTTGGTCAAGGGGGAGGGAGCCCGCCGCCCGTGCAGCGAGGAACATGTCACGGAGATATGGTGCTATCTTATCTGGACGCAATTTATATAGTTCAATGGGGAGACCATTGGGACCCATGGCCTTACCAGAAGCGATCGAGCGAATGCCCAGAGCAATCTCATCCGGCGAAAACTTCGCCTCCATCAATATGCTATCAGCCTCCGAGAGGGACGGCAATGCAATATCTCTAAGTAACAGATGAGAGTCCTCCTCCGAGCACCCAGAGACCGGAGAGTATACCCCACGGAAGTAATCCGCGAAGCAGTCAACAATTTTTACCGGGTCAGTCACACACACGCCATCCACTCTCTCCACAACCGGCACCACTCTACTCGCTCTCTCCTTCCTGTCCAACCAAGCAATCAACTTTCCGGCCTTATCTCCCACATCATACAGTCGTCCTTGTTGCTCTCTACTCATCCTTTTAGCAGCATCCGTGACCAGCGCTCTATAATCTGACTGTTTAAGGCTGAGAACATGCAATTTCTCATCCGTGACACCCCGCTCGAAATCCCCCTCCATCTCAGCTATGTCAGTTTCCAGGCGGACCACGGCAGGTCAATTATTGAGCAGACTTTCCTGTATTATAAGTTGAACAAAGGCTAAGACTGTTGAGACAAATGTAAAAACTGCCTGGGAGTGTTGCCAATAATAAAAACAGATGTGTAGCACCTTTACGAGGTTGAGCAAGTCACTTAAAGGCAATCCCTTTATGAACATATAAGTAAATTGCAAGGGCCAACCTCCTCTCTTCAACCTTGCCCTTCAAAAAACACAGAGTCAGGTGACATGAGATGAGGTCAATCAGAATCACATTTTACAGAAAGAGTTCACATATAAAAATAGCAGAAATCAGCTCCATAACACTGCAACAAGCTAAATACAGGCTCAGGGAGGATGAATTTACCACAATTCCGTGGGTAAAATCGTCGCTAAATGCAGGTTAAGTCAGAGCTACAGCGTGCCTGCCATCTTATATCGTTCATGTTCTGGGGCCCCACTGACAGATATATGTTGAAACATAATCAATATTAAAGATGGCGCAAGGATAAGTGCCGCTAATAAGGTTGTCGATTTGCTTGCATACACTGATTTGATGCCAATTTGTGTGTACATGGTTTTTCGTGATATAAACTGAAAATAAAGTTTAAAAAAAAAACAACAAAAAAAAGATGGCGCAAGGATGTCATTATGATTAATTTAGTCTCTTTATTAACACGTGAAATTTGGATACCTAAAGGGACTATAGAACAGTAGAAACCATACCACTGGTGAATGAGTGATACATTTGTGAGTGAGATTACAAATATTATGGAATTACAGTGTTATGACTAATATATTAAAAAAAATAGTAGCTATATCATTTCCTACATTCTACTTTATAGAAACAGATGGGAGAGTCAATTTCTGGTACTCTTAAGATGGGGCAAGAAATGTAGTGGAAAGTGAGACGATCTAAATGTATCACTATTGTGATAAGTCTATTTGGTGATAGATATGCAGTATGTGTATATTATGCAAAGTAAGATAATATATTTAACAACTGTTTAAAGATGAGAAAAATATTTCCGCTCTTCACATGTTTTTGGTGAAGATGCTATTAGCTATTGCAAAATATACATACATTTCTCCAATATGAATACATTTGCAATGTACAGGCAGTAATTCTATATATGTCTTTATGACTCATGATGAGATCTAAGTGGTGTAAATATAGTCACCAGTCTACTGGTTGATTTATTCTTGACTATGAAAAAAAGTGCATATTTGCAGTTAATGAATTATGTTTTTTTATGCATATAGTGTTTTTATACATAATGTTAATAATGTTATGTACAAAAATGTGTTTGATTGCTTCCCTGAACATATTCTTGTTTAACAAAATGAATTAGATGTAAGCAATTGTATGAAAACTAGAAAATGTATATATGAAATCAATAAAGGATGTTCAATAAAAACAAACCTGGATCAATGTACATTACCTGTTATGAACCGGACTGTGTCCATGGACTTACACATTAACTTTGAGGAGTGTGCTGAGCAAAATGATGTTATTGATTCAATGAGGATAGCTGTTTTCGACTACCCTTGAAAAGGGACCGTGATGGTTGATTTCCCTTGGCTCGTATAAGTTGAGAAAGATAAAAACATTTTTGTTCTTATGATACAAGATTAATATTAATAATAAATGCCATTTCTAAAGCGCATGCCTGCTTAACGCTAACTGTCCCAGCGCTGGGAGGCTGAATACGGACCAGACGATTGGCCAATACCTTAGCCAGAATTTTGGGTTCCGCGTTCAACAACGAGATAGGCCTGTAGGAGGCACAGCAGTCTCTTTATGTATCACAACTTTGGTAGCGAGACGTTGGTCAAGGGGGAGGGAGCCCGCCGCCCGTGCAGCGAGGAACATGCCACGGAGATATGGTGCTATCTTATCTGGAATGGCAGACAATAATTTGTGTTTATTTGTATCAGAAAGAACAATATCACTATTCATTCTCCATCTGGATGAATACTAGGAACATCCGTTAGGGTTAAAGAAAATAAAATGAAATTTGAAAATAGTTATTGATTCTACTTTGGGATCTGAATTCACATGGCATACATTTCTAGAAGAAAGAAGGTAATCAATAGGTGAATATGTAGAATGTGCATTGAAGAAGAAAGTAAAGTCCTTACTAGTGGGGTAAGTAAGTCTCCAATGATTAGTTAATTTAGCATTAGCTAAAGATTCTTTAAGTGAGGTATAGAATTTGGAGGGATGGAATTTAACTTTAGAAATGTTGTTCAACAATTGTTCTAGTATCAAATTGAAATTACCACCTGTAATAAGAGGTATATTTCCATTATTATGGACTTATGAAGATTAAGACTTCCAAAAATTTGGATCAGTTTGTGTGGGAGCATAATTATTAAGCCAATTAAGAAAGCATTTAGCAGTCTGGATTTTATACATATCACTGTAACATGATACTACTATAAGTTTTATGCATATGTCAGGTGACACCAGGATTAGAAGGAGTCATTGGTTCATTCAAAGAATAATCGAATAAACTGAACATGGAAGCAATAATTCATGACAACTACATATGTACCCAAAGGGGCCCTCCAACAAGAAACAGCCCCTCCCATTTCCACAACCATCACCCATGTTTTTGTCTTATATGCTAATATATTATCAGTAACATGTGTTTCTTGTAGAAAACAGATATCAAATTTTCATTTGTATAAATAATTCAATATTTATCTTTTTTTTACTGGATGTTGCAAACCCTTTACATTTCAGGAGGTAATTTTTAAATATATTCTCTAGCCATGTTAGTGTTTTACAGCAATGGTATAGGGAATGCTATGAGTATATAGTAAATAATCAAATAAATAGCACATATAAAATGACAAACAAAACATAGAGAACAGACAAGACGTATAAAGTCCCTGAGGGGACTACACAATAACTTAAACTTTGAGACAAAGAAGGTACAATCCAAGAGGGAGATTCAGCTCCACATGACCTGCATAAAGAAGAAAATATATAATAATGATGTGGCAAAAGAGCATCAAGAACTGTTTACAGATGCTTAAGAGTCCATAGCTACTTGAGCATGCAGTCATGGCGGGGGGCCAGCACTCGTGGTGGGACCTCTGCATTGCAGTTTCTTATTGTGAAAGTCCCACCATGAAAGCGGGCCCCCCGCCACGATTGTGGGGCCTCTGCCATGAGTGCGGAGGTCCTTTATGAATTGGGCCCCATGTGATATCCAGCTTCTTTAAGTCTTGGAGGCAGGTAAGAAAATTGTGTGAGTAACATTACTGTTTCCTGTGCAAAGTCTCTGAAAGCCTTGATAATTAATACAAGGTGATGCAACACTTTGAACATAGCTTGTCGCGGTTTAGATCGATTGGGTTTTTGATGCGAGGGCACATGATGAGATTTACCAATTTTAAATTTCTCAGAAAAGTTAATTTTCAGTTGAGAAGGTAGTAGTTTTTCCATGAAAACTCTACAATTTTGACCCTCAATATTTTCTGGTAAATTGAAAATACGTAAATTGTATTGCTGATTCCTGTTTTCCAAATTCAATAGCATCTTCTTCATTGGTCCTATATAACTAACTTGAGGTTCCGATCAAAAGCTGTTTTATTATCTCGTGTTTTGATCTCATTGTCAGACACTTTCATTGTTGGACCTGCTATATCTCTTTGAATATGATAGATGTCAGACCAAATAGCAGTAGTTTTATTATGGATTTCGTGAATTTCTTCCAAAATGTTTGTCATTGATTGATGCTTCATGTGATTTTACCATATTAGATTTAAGAGGTGGTGATGAAGTAGCCTGTTTCCATTGATCAGAAGATTTCATGTCTAATTTAGAGCTTGACATCTTCTGAAACTGCTCAAGAAGTGAGAAGACATAATGTTGCTGAAATACATTTTGGCAGGTCAATTATTTATTTATTTATTTATTTATTTTTTAAGAAGAAACCTTTATTACACATTAAAGATATACAAACAAGGGCCTACAACCACAAGGGCCGGCCGCTAGAAAGCTCGGGAGCCAGCAAGGCAACTCCACACATTCAAATGAGCCAGAAGCAAAAGCTCCCGAAAGTTCGAAAGCACATATAACAGGCCGCGGCCATAGTCCAAGGGCGATCAAAAAGGACGGTTTCATATTTTCAAAAAAAAAAAGGAAAAAAAAACCAACAATAACACACAAACAAGGCAATGAGAGTCCGAAATAGCAGCGTGCGCTCCCCAGGACGGGGGAAGATCCACATTATCTGGAATAACTCTTGACAGGAGGTGGTAGTGGGGGGCGGCGGAGAAGAGGACAAAGCATGCACAATTACGTAGAATGTGCGGCTAGGGGGACAAAGCGACGTCGACCTCTCGCGGCAGAGGCGGAGCGCAGATATTCCCACGATAGGAATTCCATGGACCCCACACCTTAGTCCACCTCCCAGGCTTGCCTCTCGCCACATACACCATCTTCTCCCTGAACATACACCAATCCATATTCTCCTTCCATACCGAAATCGTAGGCGGCCTCGGGGAACCCCACAACTGTGCGATATTGCGCTTAGCCACCATGTACCCCAAAGTCACCCACTGCGTCTGCGCCGCATTATAGTAATTTGGTTCCCAGACATTCAGCAAACACCTCCTGGCCTCTGGTAACAAAGCGACATGCGTGACTTCCTCCATTACAGTGTGTACCCCGTTCCAAAATCGTACGACCTCCGAACATTCCCATAGGATATGAAGAAAGGTACCCAACAAGCCACAGCCACGCTTACACAGTCCATCCCTCGAATAACCCATGCGTATCAAACCAGGCCCTGTGACATACACTCTATGGAGTATCTTCAGCTGCACAAATCTAAGGCGGGCCGGGATCGCCACCTCTTTCGGGGAGGCCACCGCCGATACCCAATCCTCATCGTCCAGTTCCAATCCATCGGCCGTCCACGCCTCCCGCAGATGGGTCAGCAAGTCCGTACGATCATTAATACGTTTTTTATAGATCAGGGAAATAGTGCTGTCGGGCACATAGCCGTCTAACACCCTATCTTCCAACGGGGAATATTGTGGGATAGCAGCAACATCCGGAAATACCGAACACAGCGCATGGTGGACCTGTGCATATCGGAAGTACTCCCTATCATTTAATTTGTATTCAGTTTTGAGCATTTCAAACGTTTTAAAGGACCCTTTCGCCCAGAGGTCACCCACCTTACTTATACCAATCATATCCCATTTCTCAAAGCCTTTCGTTTTCCACAGACAACCCAAGCGCTGGGAGGCATACAACGGCGTCGCTCGAGTCAAGCAATCCCTCCACCCCATCGCAACATTTGCCGCATGCCACACGCGTACCGCAACTTGCATTGGTCCTGTCAACCGTGCATCCGGAGTCGCCGAATACAGTGCCCTATTGTAATCCCCGCCCGGAAGTAATAACTTATCCGTCTCGAAGGCCGGATTCAAAGCAGGACCGTATATCCCGTGGTTCACCGCCGCCAATTGAGACGCCCAATAGTATCTTTTAATATCGGGGAGGGCAACACCCCCATCATACCAAGGGAGTGTCAACTTGGCGAGAGCGATCCTCGGTCGCCCGTCCCAAAACAGTTGGCGCTGAAGACCCTCCACCTCACGGAAGTAACGGGCCAGAACGACATCTAGCGTATTTTGTAAAGCGTACAAAAAACGAGGCAGCGACATCATTTTAAACAATGCCGCCCGTCCGAGCGGCGAGAGCGGAAGCCGTCGCCACCTCGCGACGTCGGCCTTCAATCGCTGGAGTGGAGGGAGAAGGTTTCGCTCATAGCGGACCGCAGGGTCCAGTGATATGAAGATTCCCAAATATTTGAACCCCAATGTAGCAATCTGAATAGGGCACCCCCGCGGCATGAGGGGGGCCTCGCCCGAGAGGACGTAAACACATGACTTGGCCCAGTTGATAACCAGGCCAGAATTACGACCGAAGGAATTCAATACGTCCACCAATACAATTAGCGACTGTCGAGGAGAGGTGAGATACAGAAGAATGTCATCCGCATAAAGGGAGACACGGTCCTCAAATTCCGGCGTCCATCTAATGCCCCGCAACGACGGCTCCCAACGCAACCAGGCAGCGAGAGGTTCCAAAGAAAGTGCGAAGAGAAGGGGCGACAACGGACAGCCCTGTCGCGTACCTCTCCCCAGCGCGAAGGGAGCCGACGCCCTACCATTCACCACAACCTGCGCCAATGGGTCAGCGTATAGCAATTTTACCCACCCAATGAATTCAGGGCCAAACCCGAATTTAGCTAACGCAGCCCAAATATACGGCCACTCTAAAGTATCGAACGCCATGGTAGCGTCCAAAGACGCCAAGATGGCCGGCTCACGCATAAACTCCGCTCTAGCAAGCACACCATGCAACCGCCTCAGGTTCAGGGCGGTATTACGATGAGGTATAAAACCGGACTGGTCCTGATGAATCAAGTCGCCCACGACCCGAACCAGACGATTGGCCAATACCTTAGCCAGAATTTTGGGTTCCGCGTTCAACAACGAGATAGGCCTGTAGGAGGCACAGCAGTCTCTTTATGTATCACAACTTTGGTAGCGAGACGTTGGTCAAGGGGGAGGGAGCCCGCCGCCCGTGCAGCGAGGAACATGTCACGGAGATATGGTGCTATCTTATCTGGACGCAATTTATATAGTTCAATGGGGAGACCATTGGGACCCATGGCCTTACCAGAAGCGATCGAGCGAATGGCCAGAGCAATCTCATCCGGCGACAACTTCGCCTCCATCAATATGCTATCAGCCTCCGAGAGGGACGGCAATGCAATATCTCTAAGTAACAGATGAGAGTCCTCCTCCGAGCACCCAGAGACCGGAGAGTATACCCCACGGAAGTAATCCGCGAAGCAGTCAACAATTTTTACCGGGTCAGTCACACACACGCCATCCACTCTCTCCACAACCGGCACCACTCTACTCGCTCTCTCCTTCCTGTCCAACCAAGCAATCAACTTTCCGGCCTTATCTCCCACATCATACAGTCGTCCTTGTTGCTCTCTACTCATCCTTTTAGCAGCATCCGTGACCAGCGCTCTATAATCTGACTGTTTAAGGCTGAGAACATGCAATTTCTCATCCGTGACACCCCGCTCGAAATCCCCCTCCATCTCAGCTATGTCAGTTTCCAGGCGGACCACGGCAGGTCAATTATTGAGCAGACTTTCCTGTATTATAAGTTGAACAAAGGCTAAATCTGTTGAGACAAATGTAAAAACTGCCTGGGAGTGTTGCCAATAATAAAAACAGATGTGTAGCACCTTTACGAGGTTGAGCAAGTCACTTAAAGGCAATCCCTTTATGAACATATAAGTAAATTGCAAGGGCCAACCTCCTCTCTTCAACCTTGCCCTTCACAAAACACAGAGTCAGGTGACATGAGATGAGGTCAATCAGAATCACATTTTACAGAAAGAGTTCACATATAAAAATAGCAGAAATCAGCTCCATAACACTGCAACAAGCTAAATACAGGCTCAGGGAGGATGAATTTACCACAATTCCGTGGGTAAAATCGTCGCTAAATGCAGGTTAAGTCAGAGCTACAGCGTGCCTGCCATCTTATATCGTTCATGTTCTGGGGCCCCACTGACAGATATATGTTGAAACATAATCAATATTAAAGATGGCGCAAGGATAAGTGCCGCTAATAAGGTTGTCGATTTGCTTGCATACACTGATTTGATGCCAATTTGTGTGTACATGGTTTTTCGTGATATAAACTGAAAATAAAGTTTTTAAAAAAACAACAAAAAAAAGATGGCGCAAGGATGTCATTATGATTAATTTAGTCTCTTTATTAACACGTGAAATTTGGATACCTAAAGGGACTATAGAACAGTAGAAACCATACCACTGGTGAATGAGTGATACATTTGTGAGTGAGATTACAAATATTATGGAATTACAGTGTTATGACTAATATATTAAAAAAAATAGTAGCTATATCATTTCCTACATTCTACTTTATAGAAACAGATGGGAGAGTCAATTTCTGGTACTCTTAAGATGGGGCAAGAAATGTAGTGGAAAGTGAGACGATCTAAATGTATCACTATTGTGATAAGTCTATTTGGTGATAGATATGCAGTATGTGTATATTATGCAAAGTAAGATAATATATTTAACAACTGTTTAAAGATGAGAAAAATATTTCCGCTCTTCACATGTTTTTGGTGAAGATGCTATTAGCTATTGCAAAATATACATACATTTCTCCAATATGAATACATTTGCAATGTACAGGCAGTAATTCTATATATGTCTTTATGACTCATGATGAGATCTAAGTGGTGTAAATATAGTCACCAGTCTACTGGTTGATTTATTCTTGACTATGAAAAAAAGTGCATATTTGCAGTTAATGAATTATGTTTTTTTATGCATATAGTGTTTTTATACATAATGTTAATAATGTTATGTACAAAAATGTGTTTGATTGCTTCCCTGAACATATTCTTGTTTAACAAAATGAATTAGATGTAAGCAATTGTATGAAAACTAGAAAATGTATATATGAAATCAATAAAGGATGTTCAATAAAAACAAACCTGGATCAATGTACATTACCTGTTATGAACCGGACTGTGTCCATGGACTTACACATTAACTTTGAGGAGTGTGCTGAGCAAAATGATGTTATTGATTCAATGAGGATAGCTGTTTTCGACTACCCTTGAAAAGGGACCGTGATGGTTGATTTCCCTTGGCTCGTATAAGTTGAGAAAGATAAAAACATTTTTGTTCTTATGATACAAGATTAATATTAATAATAAATGCCATTTCTAAAGCGCATGCCTGCTTAACGCTAACTGTCCCAGCGCTGGGAGGCTGAATACGGACCAGACGATTGGCCAATACCTTAGCCAGAATTTTGGGTTCCGCGTTCAACAACGAGATAGGCCTGTAGGAGGCACAGCAGTCTCGCGGCTTCCCCTCTTTATGTATCACAACTATGGTAGCGAGACGTTGGTCAAGGGGGAAGGAACCCGCCGCCCGTGCAGCGAGGAACATGCCACGGAGATATGGTGCTATCTTATCTGGACGCAATTTATATAGTTCAATGGGGAGACCATTGGGACCCATGGCCTTACCAGAAGCGATCGAGCGAATGGCCAGAGCAATCTCATCCGGCGACAACTTCGCCTCCATCAATATGCTATCAGCCTCCGAGAGGGACGGCAATGCAATATCTCTAAGTAACAGATGAGAGTCCTCCTCCGAGCACCCAGAGACCGGAGAGTATACCCCACGGAAGTAATCCGCGAAGCAGTCAACAATTTTTACCGGGTCAGTCACACACACGCCATCCACTCTCTCCACAACCGGCACCACTCTACTCGCTCTCTCCTTCCTGTCCAACCAAGCAATCAACTTTCCGGCCTTATCTCCCACATCATACAGTCGTCCTTGTTGCTCTCTACTCATCCTTTTAGCAGCATCCGTGACCAGCGCTCTATAATCTGACTGTTTAAGGCTGAGAACATGCAATTTCTCATCCGTGACACCCCGCTCGAAATCCCCCTCCATCTCAGCTATGTCAGTTTCCAGGCGGACCACGGCAGGTCAATTATTGAGCAGACTTTCCTGTATTATAAGTTGAACAAAGGCTAAGACTGTTGAGACAAATGTAAAAACTGCCTGGGAGTGTTGCCAATAATAAAAACAGATGTGTAGCACCTTTACGAGGTTGAGCAAGTCACTTAAAGGCAATCCCTTTATGAACATATAAGTAAATTGCAAGGGCCAACCTCCTCTCTTCAACCTTGCCCTTCACAAAACACAGAGTCAGGTGACATGAGATGAGGTCAATCAGAATCACATTTTACAGAAAGAGTTCACATATAAAAATAGCAGAAATCAGCTCCATAACACTGCAACAAGCTAAATACAGGCTCAGGGAGGATGAATTTACCACAATTCCGTGGGTAAAATCGTCGCTAAATGCAGGTTAAGTCAGAGCTACAGCGTGCCTGCCATCTTATATCGTTCATGTTCTGGGGCCCCACTGACAGATATATGTTGAAACATAATCAATATTAAAGATGGCGCAAGGATAAGTGCCGCTAATAAGGTTGTCGATTTGCTTGCATACACTGATTTGATGCCAATTTGTGTGTACATGGTTTTTCGTGATATAAACTGAAAATAAAGTTTTAAAAAAAACAACAAAAAAAAGATGGCGCAAGGATGTCATTATGATTAATTTAGTCTCTTTATTAACACGTGAAATTTGGATACCTAAAGGGACTATAGAACAGTAGAAACCATACCACTGGTGAATGAGTGATACATTTGTGAGTGAGATTACAAATATTATGGAATTACAGTGTTATGACTAATATATTAAAAAAATAGTAGCTATATCATTTCCTACATTCTACTTTATAGAAACAGATGGGAGAGTCAATTTCTGGTACTCTTAAGATGGGGCAAGAAATGTAGTGGAAAGTGAGACGATCTAAATGTATCACTATTGTGATAAGTCTATTTGGTGATAGATATGCAGTATGTGTATATTATGCAAAGTAAGATAATATATTTAACAACTGTTTAAAGATGAGAAAAATATTTCCGCTCTTCACATGTTTTTGGTGAAGATGCTATTAGCTATTGCAAAATATACATACATTTCTCCAATATGAATACATTTGCAATGTACAGGCAGTAATTCTATATATGTCTTTATGACTCATGATGAGATCTAAGTGGTGTAAATATAGTCACCAGTCTACTGGTTGATTTATTCTTGACTATGAAAAAAAGTGCATATTTGCAGTTAATGAATTATGTTTTTTTATGCATATAGTGTTTTTATACATAATGTTAATAATGTTATGTACAAAAATGTGTTTGATTGCTTCCCTGAACATATTCTTGTTTAACAAAATGAATTAGATGTAAGCAATTGTATGAAAACTAGAAAATGTATATATGAAATCAATAAAGGATGTTCAATAAAAACAAACCTGGATCAATGTACATTACCTGTTATGAACCGGACTGTGTCCATGGACTTACACATTAACTTTGAGGAGTGTGCTGAGCAAAATGATGTTATTGATTCAATGAGGATAGCTGTTTTCGACTACCCTTGAAAAGGGACCGTGATGGTTGATTTCCCTTGGCTCGTATAAGTTGAGAAAGATAAAAACATTTTTGTTCTTATGATACAAGATTAATATTAATAATAAATGCCATTTCTAAAGCGCATGCCTGCTTAACGCTAACTGTCCCAGCGCTGGGAGGCTGAATACGGACCAGACGATTGGCCAATACCTTAGCCAGAATTTTGGGTTCCGCGTTCAACAACGAGATAGGCCTGTAGGAGGCACAGCAGTCTCTTTATGTATCACAACTTTGGTAGCGAGACGTTGGTCAAGGGGGAGGGAGCCCGCCGCCCGTGCAGCGAGGAACATGCCACGGAGATATGGTGCTATCTTATCTGGAATGGCAGACAATAATTTGTGTTTATTTGTATCAGAAAGAACAATATCACTATTCATTCTCCATCTGGATGAATACTAGGAACATCCGTTAGGGTTAAAGAAAATAAAATGAAATTTGAAAATAGTTATTGATTCTACTTTGGGATCTGAATTCACATGGCATACATTTCTAGAAGAAAGAAGGTAATCAATAGGTGAATATGTAGAATGTGCATTGAAGAAGAAAGTAAAGTCCTTACTAGTGGGGTAAGTAAGTCTCCAATGATTAGTTAATTTAGCATTAGCTAAAGATTCTTTAAGTGAGGTATAGAATTTGGAGGGATGGAATTTAACTTTAGAAATGTTGTTCAACAATTGTTCTAGTATCAAATTGAAATTACCACCTGTAATAAGAGGTATATTTCCATTATTATGGACTTATGAAGATTAAGACTTCCAAAAATTTGGATCAGTTTGTGTGGGAGCATAATTATTAAGCCAATTAAGAAAGCATTTAGCAGTCTGGATTTTATACATATCACTGTAACATGATACTACTATAAGTTTTATGCATATGTCAGGTGACACCAGGATTAGAAGGAGTCATTGGTTCATTCAAAGAATAATCGAATAAACTGAACATGGAAGCAATAATTCATGACAACTACATATGTACCCAAAGGGGCCCTCCAACAAGAAACAGCCCCTCCCATTTCCACAACCATCACCCATGTTTTTGTCTTATATGCTAATATATTATCAGTAACATGTGTTTCTTGTAGAAAACAGATATCAAATTTTCATTTGTATAAATAATTCAATATTTATCTTTTTTTTACTGGATGTTGCAAACCCTTTACATTTCAGGAGGTAATTTTTAAATATATTCTCTAGCCATGTTAGTGTTTTACAGCAATGGTATAGGGAATGCTATGAGTATATAGTAAATAATCAAATAAATAGCACATATAAAATGACAAACAAAACATAGAGAACAGACAAGACGTATAAAGTCCCTGAGGGGACTACACAATAACTTAAACTTTGAGACAAAGAAGGTACAATCCAAGAGGGAGATTCAGCTCCACATGACCTGCATAAAGAAGAAAATATATAATAATGATGTGGCAAAAGAGCATCAAGAACTGTTTACAGATGCTTAAGAGTCCATAGCTACTTGAGCATGCAGTCATGGCGGGGGGCCAGCACTCGTGGTGGGACCTCTGCATTGCAGTTTCTTATTGTGAAAGTCCCACCATGAAAGCGGGCCCCCCGCCACGATTGTGGGGCCTCTGCCATGAGTGCGGAGGTCCTTTATGAATTGGGCCCCATGTGATATCCAGCTTCTTTAAGTCTTGGAGGCAGGTAAGAAAATTGTGTGAGTAACATTACTGTTTCCTGTGCAAAGTCTCTGAAAGCCTTGATAATTAATACAAGGTGATGCAACACTTTGAACATAGCTTGTCGCGGTTTAGATCGATTGGGTTTTTGATGCGAGGGCACATGATGAGATTTACCAATTTTAAATTTCTCAGAAAAGTTAATTTTCAGTTGAGAAGGTAGTAGTTTTTCCATGAAAACTCTACAATTTTGACCCTCAATATTTTCTGGTAAATTGAAAATACGTAAATTGTATTGCTGATTCCTGTTTTCCAAATTCAATAGCATCTTCTTCATTGGTCCTATATAACTAACTTGAGGTTCCGATCAAAAGCTGTTTTATTATCTCGTGTTTTGATCTCATTGTCAGACACTTTCATTGTTGGACCTGCTATATCTCTTTGAATATGATAGATGTCAGACCAAATAGCAGTAGTTTTATTATGGATTTCGTGAATTTCTTCCAAAATGTTTGTCATTGATTGATGCTTCATGTGATTTTACCATATTAGATTTAAGAGGTGGTGATGAAGTAGCCTGTTTCCATTGATCAGAAGATTTCATGTCTAATTTAGAGCTTGACATCTTCTGAAACTGCTCAAGAAGTGAGAAGACATAATGTTGCTGAAATACATTTTGGCAGGTCAATTATTTATTTATTTATTTATTTATTTTTTAAGAAGAAACCTTTATTACACATTAAAGATATACAAACAAGGGCCTACAACCACAAGGGCCGGCCGCTAGAAAGCTCGGGAGCCAGCAAGGCAACTCCACACATTCAAATGAGCCAGAAGCAAAAGCTCCCGAAAGTTCGAAAGCACATATAACAGGCCGCGGCCATAGTCCAAGGGCGATCAAAAAGAACGGTTTCATATTTTCTAAAAAAAAAAGGAAAAAAAACCCAACAATAACACACAAACAAGGCAATGAGAGTCCGAAATAGCAGCGTGCGCTCCCTAGGACGGGGGAAGATCCACATTATCTGGAATAACTCTTGACAGGAGGTGGTAGTGGGGGGCGGCGGAGAAGAGGACAAAGCATGCACAATTACGTAGAATGTGCGGCTAGGGGGACAAAGCGACGTCGACCTCTCGCGGCAGAGGCGGAGCGCAGATATTCCCACGATAGGAATTCCATGGACCCCACACCTTAGTCCACCTCCCAGGCTTGCCTCTCGCCACATACACCATCTTCTCCCTGAACATACACCAATCCATATTCTCCTTCCATACCGAAATCGTAGGCGGCCTCGGGGAACCCCACAACTGTGCGATATTGCGCTTAGCCACCATGTACCCCAAAGTCACCCACTGCGTCTGCGCCGCATTATAGTCATTTGGTTCCCAGACATTCAGCAAACACCTCCTGGCCTCTGGTAACAAAGCGACATGCGTGACTTCCTCCATTACAGTGTGTACCCCGTTCCAAAATCGTACGACCTCCGAACATTCCCATAGGATATGAAGAAAGGTACCCAACAAGCCACAGCCACGCTTACACAGTCCATCCCTCGAATAACCCATGCGTATCAAACCAGGCCCTGTGACATATACTCTATGGAGTATCTTCAGCTGCACAAATCTAAGGCGGGCCGGGATCGCCACCTCTTTCGGGGAGGCCACCGCCGATACCCAATCCTCATCGTCCAGTTCCAATCCATCGGCCGTCCACGCCTCCCGCAGATGGGTCAGCAAGTCCGTACGATCATTAATACGTTTTTTATAGATCAGGGAAATAGTGCTGTCGGGCACATAGCCGTCTAACACCCTATCTTCCAACGGGGAATATTGTGGGATAGCAGCAACATCCGGAAATACCGAACACAGCGCATGGTGGACCTGTGCATATCGGAAGTACTCCCTATCATTTAATTTGTATTCAGTTTTGAGCATTTCAAACGTTTTAAAGGACCCTTTCGCCCAGAGGTCACCCACCTTACTTATACCAATCATATCCCATTTCTCAAAGCCTTTCGTTTTCCACAGACAACCCAAGCGCTGGGAGGCATACAACGGCGTCGCTCGAGTCAAGCAATCCCTCCACCCCATCGCAACATTTGCCGCATGCCACACGCGTACCGCAACTTGCGTTGGTCCTGTCAACCGTGCATCCGGAGTCGCCGAATACAGTGCCCTATTGTAATCCCCGCCCGGAAGTAATAACTTATCCATCTCGAAGGCCGGATTCAAAGCAGGACCGTATATCCCGTGGTTCACCGCCGCCAATTGAGACGCCCAATAGTATCTTTTAATATCGGGGAGGGCAACACCCCCATCATACCAAGGGAGTGTCAACTTGGCGAGAGCGATCCTCGGTCGCCCGTCCCAAAACAGTTGGCGCTGAAGACCCTCCACCTCACGGAAGTAACGGGCCAGCACGACATCTAGCGTATTTTGTAAAGCGTACAAAAAACGAGGCAGCGACATCATTTTAAACAATGCCGCCCGTCCGAGCGGCGAGAGCGGAAGCCGTCGCCACCTCGCGACGTCGGCCTTCAATCGCTGGAGTGGAGGGAGAAGGTTTCGCTCATAGCGGACCGCAGGGTCCAGTGATATGAAGATTCCCAAATATTTGAACCCCAATGTAGCAATCTGAATAGGGCACCCCCGCGGCAGGAGGGGGGCCTCGCCCGAGAGGACGTAAACACATGACTTGGCCCAGTTGATAACCAGGCCAGAATTACGACCGAAGGAATTCAATACGTCCACCAATACAATTAGCGACTGTCGAGGAGAGGTGAGATACAGAAGAATGTCATCCGCATAAAGGGAGACACGGTCCTCAAATTCCGGCGTCCATCTAATGCCCCGCAACGACGGCTCCCAACGCAACCAGGCAGCGAGAGGTTCCAAAGAAAGTGCGAAGAGAAGGGGCGACAACGGACAGCCCTGTCGCGTACCTCTCCCCAGCGCGAAGGGAGCCGACGCCCTACCATTCACCACAACCTGCGCCAATGGGTCAGCGTATAGCAATTTTACCCACCCAATGAATTCAGGGCCAAACCCGAATTTAGCTAACGCAGCCCAAATATACGGCCACTCTAAAGTATCGAACGCCATGGTAGCGTCCAGAGACGCCAAGATGGTCGGCTCACGCATAAACTCCGCTCTAGCAAGCACACCATGCAACCGCCTCAGGTTCAGGGCGGTATTACGATGAGGTATAAAACCGGACTGGTCCTGATGAATCAAGTCGCCCACGACCCGAACCAGACGATTGGCCAATACCTTAGCCAGAATTTTGGGTTCCGCGTTCAACAACGAGATAGGCCTGTAGGAGGCACAGCAGTCTCTTTATGTATCACAACTTTGGTAGCGAGACGTTGGTCAAGGGGGAGGGAGCCCGCCGCCCGTGCAGCGAGGAACATGTCACGGAGATATGGTGCTATCTTATCTGGACGCAATTTATATAGTTCAATGGGGAGACCATTGGGACCCATGGCCTTACCAGAAGCGATCGAGCGAATGCCCAGAGCAATCTCATCCGGCGAAAACTTCGCCTCCATCAATATGCTATCAGCCTCCGAGAGGGACGGCAATGCAATATCTCTAAGTAACAGATGAGAGTCCTCCTCCGAGCACCCAGAGACCGGAGAGTATACCCCACGGAAGTAATCCGCGAAGCAGTCAACAATTTTTACCGGGTCAGTCACACACACGCCATCCACTCTCTCCACAACCGGCACCACTCTACTCGCTCTCTCCTTCCTGTCCAACCAAGCAATCAACTTTCCGGCCTTATCTCCCACATCATACAGTCGTCCTTGTTGCTCTCTACTCATCCTTTTAGCAGCATCCGTGACCAGCGCTCTATAATCTGACTGTTTAAGGCTGAGAACATGCAATTTCTCATCCGTGACACCCCGCTCGAAATCCCCCTCCATCTCAGCTATGTCAGTTTCCAGGCGGACCACGGCAGGTCAATTATTGAGCAGACTTTCCTGTATTATAAGTTGAACAAAGGCTAAGACTGTTGAGACAAATGTAAAAACTGCCTGGGAGTGTTGCCAATAATAAAAACAGATGTGTAGCACCTTTACGAGGTTGAGCAAGTCACTTAAAGGCAATCCCTTTATGAACATATAAGTAAATTGCAAGGGCCAACCTCCTCTCTTCAACCTTGCCCTTCAAAAAACACAGAGTCAGGTGACATGAGATGAGGTCAATCAGAATCACATTTTACAGAAAGAGTTCACATATAAAAATAGCAGAAATCAGCTCCATAACACTGCAACAAGCTAAATACAGGCTCAGGGAGGATGAATTTACCACAATTCCGTGGGTAAAATCGTCGCTAAATGCAGGTTAAGTCAGAGCTACAGCGTGCCTGCCATCTTATATCGTTCATGTTCTGGGGCCCCACTGACAGATATATGTTGAAACATAATCAATATTAAAGATGGCGCAAGGATAAGTGCCGCTAATAAGGTTGTCGATTTGCTTGCATACACTGATTTGATGCCAATTTGTGTGTACATGGTTTTTCGTGATATAAACTGAAAATAAAGTTTAAAAAAAAAACAACAAAAAAAAGATGGCGCAAGGATGTCATTATGATTAATTTAGTCTCTTTATTAACACGTGAAATTTGGATACCTAAAGGGACTATAGAACAGTAGAAACCATACCACTGGTGAATGAGTGATACATTTGTGAGTGAGATTACAAATATTATGGAATTACAGTGTTATGACTAATATATTAAAAAAAATAGTAGCTATATCATTTCCTACATTCTACTTTATAGAAACAGATGGGAGAGTCAATTTCTGGTACTCTTAAGATGGGGCAAGAAATGTAGTGGAAAGTGAGACGATCTAAATGTATCACTATTGTGATAAGTCTATTTGGTGATAGATATGCAGTATGTGTATATTATGCAAAGTAAGATAATATATTTAACAACTGTTTAAAGATGAGAAAAATATTTCCGCTCTTCACATGTTTTTGGTGAAGATGCTATTAGCTATTGCAAAATATACATACATTTCTCCAATATGAATACATTTGCAATGTACAGGCAGTAATTCTATATATGTCTTTCTGACTCATGATGAGATCTAAGTGGTGTAAATATAGTCACCAGTCTACTGGTTGATTTATTCTTGACTATGAAAAAAAGTGCATATTTGCAGTTAATGAATTATGTTTTTGTATGCATACAGTGTTTTTATACATAATGTTTATAATGTTATGTACAAGAATGTGTTTGATTGCTTCCCTGAAGATATTCTTGTTTAACAAAATGCATTTGATGTAAGCAATTGTATGAAAACTAGAAAATGTATGTATGAAATCAATAAAGGATGTTCAATAAAAACAAACCTGGATCAATGTACATTACCTGTTATGAACCGGACTGTGTCCATGGACTTACATATTAACTTTGAGGAGTGTGCTGAGCAGAATGATGTTATTGATTCAATGAGGATAGCTGTTTTCGACTACCCTTGAAAGGGGACCGTGATGGTTGATTTCCCTTGGCTCGTATAAGTTGAGAAAGATAAAAACCTTTTTGTTCTTATGATACAAGATTAATAATAATAATGAATGCCGTTTCTAAAGCGCATGCCTGCTTAACGCTAACTATCGCAGCGCTGGGAGGCTGAATACGGAAAAAGAGTTACATACAACAGGAAAAGCCTAGCTAGAACCAAAAAGCCAGGTTTTCAGTTTTTTCCTGAAATTCCAATCAGAGGGGGCTAGCTGAAGTTCCACAGGTAATGAGTTCCACATTTTTGGAATAGGTGACTGAAGGCACAGTCACCAATGCTGGCTTTTTAAAATCTAGGAACGGAGGCCAACTTAGCTGTGGCCGATCTCAGATTTCGGGCTGGAGCATAGGGAGCAACCATAGCCTGCAAATAAGCAGGAACTTGACAAGAAAGTGCTTTATAACAATAACAGAGATCCTTAAAAGTGATTCTCTGTTTCACTGGTAACCAATGCAGTTTCTTCACTGTGGTGCTAAGAGAGGCTTATCTCAAGAGCCCAAGCAGCGTCTGAGCTGTCACATTCTGAACGTGTTGAACGCGATTGGGTAACACCCAGCTACAGAATGTTACAGTGGTCCAGTCTGAATATAACTAGCGCTAGAACTACTGTTTTTTGGGCACACTCAGGAAGGAGGTGAATCATTATTTGGAGGGATCTCAATATCCCAAAGCACTTTCCAGCGAGGGTATTAATCTGGACATCGAAAGAAAGCTCCTCAACAAACCAGATGCGTGGAATCGCTCTGTTGCCCCAGTCACCAATTGTGAAATATTTATAGTTTTCAAAATGGACTAGAACATTTTATAAAATGTATGTAGCTACCAAGTGGCTCAATGTCACGTGTGAATCTGAAGTCAGTCTTGGTTTTTTAGCCAAAATCACATTGCTTGCAGTGACGGCCCGTGTGGGGCGTTTTACCGGGGCGGTGACGTGGCGCAGAGGAGGGGCAGGGTGGGGGGTTGCAAAATGCGGCAAACGGCCGATTTCAGGTAAGTTACGAAAAAAATTAATAAAACAAATTTCGTTGCGCGCGCTGCATCGCATTTGGCGATGCAGCGCGCGCAACGAAATTCGTTTTAATAATTTTTTACGTAATTTACCTGAAATCGGCTGTATGCCGCATTTTGCAACCCCCCACCCTGCCCCTCCTCTGCGCCACGTCACCGCCCCGGTAAAATGCCCTACACGGGCCGTCACTGATTGTTATGATTTTTATATCACATCATAATTGCAGGTTTAAGGAAAAATGACAAGCCCCACAGGGCAACAGACTGATGGCTTTAAAGTCTGTATTGCCAGTAGGTATCACACATGACTTGGAGCCAAGAGGATGCAATTCAAAAAGTAAAGTAAAAATTAATTGGTTATTTCAGGCATTTTTTTCTCCTCCTCCCCACCCACAGCTTGTACATTTCCAAGGAAAACAAATTTGGCTAACTACCCTCACCCCCTAGACCTGGAGCCCAATTTTTTTTTCTTTTTAAATTTTGCTGCGTAGTCGCGGGGGATCCACAAATCTGCAGCAGATTTGTATTTTAAGCACATTGTCCCTCCCCCGGGTGGGCCAGGGCCCGGTCCACATTTTAGTTTAGGGAAGGGGGTGCATGGCTCGACCTCCCAGAGCCCGATAAGACCCGTGGGACCCCATCCCCCTGGGTCACTATTTTAATGAAAGGGAGGTGGGCATCCAGCCACCCTCCCGAAGCTTAATGAGGCTCCGGGGACCCCATCCCTCAGGGCCGGCTCACTTATTGTGTCCTGGGGAGCCATATGTTTGCTCCAATCTGGTGAGAGCATTTTTAAATCTCTAACCAAATGGGAGCAACCAATCATAGGCCCATATTTATCACAGTATTGCATCGCCCTTGATGCAACGCAACACTAAAATCAAATTTATCAAGCCATGCAAGGCCATCTTGCGTGACCCTGCATGTCTTGATAAATCTAGGGTAACTCAAGGAAGTGAAAATCGCTGCTTTGCATTACACTGCTCCAGGAAGGCATTTCATGGGTGGAGCGTGGTTGCTCCCACACATCTACCCATGAATTCTGGAACATTCCCAGATTTACCATTAGTGGTAGACCTTGGAATCTGTCAAAATGTCAGGCCTCACCAAGGGAGGCGTAAAGAGGAGAAATATCTTTATTTATCCTCATTGTTTCCTCTTTCTATGTGTGCTGCATGCTGCAGGAAGATGCCTCTCAGGATTGTTTTTCTGCAGGAAGGTGTACCTTCCTCCCCAAAAACAATCCTGCTTACAACACACGCACCCATGCACCATGGTGCAAGGGTGCCTGCATTGGCGCTAGGCAGCCAAAAGTGTGCCTGAGCAGGGAAATTACTGGAATGCGCTGTATGATGTTAAGTAAGGCAAATTCCTACCCTTTCCCTTTCACACTGCACATTAAAGTGGCTTGTTGCGCTGCGCTGTATGAAAGGGGAAACAACCCTTACAACGCAATCATTACATCGCACTACTTTTACATAGCAGTCATTACATTGCAACATCCTTTACATCGCATGTCATTACAATGCAGCCATTACATCGCATGCCACTACAACGCATGTCATTACAATGTATGTCACTACAACGCAGGCATTGCATCGCAAGTCATTACAATGCATACATTACAACGCATAGTACCCTTACACTATCCAACACTTACCCTACTGTTGCACTCACTGGAGTTAGGATATTAATTATTACCCCTATACTATCCAACACTTACCTTGAATGCGATGTAATGGTATGCATTGTAATGTTATGCATTGTAAAGCTATGATGCGATGTAATGGAATGCGTTGTAAAGGTAGTTTCTGAAAATGCAATGTAATGGCATGCGATGTAAAAGAATGCATTGTAAAGGATGTTGCGATGTAAAACTGCGTTGTAAAGGTATGCTTTGTAAATGTATGCATTGTAACGTCGTATGAAAGTATGATAAATATGCCCCTAAGTCTACTCCCAACCGGCAAGAGATTTAAAAATGCTTGCACCAGCTGGGAGCAGACTTGTGCTCTGTTTCCCTGCTTGCAGTAATGCAGACAGGGATACAAAACACATGTTGCTCCCGCCTTGAGAGAGAAAGTATAATTAGTTGGGACCATAATAGGCTCGGGGAGGGAACCGCGTGGCACCCTCCCCTCTAAAAACTATAACTCGTGCCCTAAGGTAACTATATCTAGCGCCCTTGCAACGCACTGATAATTACCATACATATTACATCACTGATGACATCATTGATAATAGCACAGCAACATTTGCAATTAAATTATTGATGAGAAAACTGTGCATGAAGGGGGAGCGAGTTATAGTTACCTTAGGGCACGAGTTATAGTTACTTGTGATAACTATAACTGGCGAATTTCTGTGATTTTTTAGTTTAAAACGTCACGTTGGTACTGAATATTTTACCTAACTATAACATTTCTTTCACTTTTGCTTTTTTCAGTGGAAAAAAAAATTAAGGTCGCTGTACTAAATTGTTGTTATGCCACAGGAATCTGCGGCGTTCAATTAACAGAAAAAGAAAAATGCGGCAATAAAAAGAAATGTAATCCCACGAAAAAACGTGAATGGCACCTGTTCGTTGTGTCGCTACGTGGTTGGTCCGTGAAGGAGAACCGCTTTTGGTGAATAAATCTACATATATATCTACATATATATTACCTACTGGCGGTCGCCAGTAGGTAGTTATAGCTAGGACCACGTTTCCATAGGAAATCCGCAACATTCCATTTTGAATAACTTTGGCGCCGGTTGACGAATCCTCGCGAATTTTTCAAAATAGGTGTGGCGCTATGCTCCGCTCCTACCCTGAAAGTCTCGGGGGGATTCGTCAAGCGGGGGCTGAGATAAAAGGGGGGTCCCAAAACGCGTTTTTCGCATGCATTTTTCCATAGGACCTTTAGACACAGCTACAGCCCGAACGGCTGAACAGAATTACTTGAAATTTGGCAGAGAGGTAGTCCTCAGGTCAAGGAAGTGCCTTTTGTAGGTTTGGTGTAAATCTGTTCAGTAGATTGTGAGAAAATAGCCTTTAAATCAATATATATATCTGAGCCAGCTTTTGGTGCGCTTACGGTGCGCTTACCGTACGCGTACGGTGGCGTGCGCGAGCGCGATTCTGATTGGCCCTTAGATCTTAGTAAACATTCGAATCGGTCGAAACCAGGAAGCGGCGGCCGCCATTTTCTCTCTCGCACTCTGACAGGGGGTTGAAAAACAAAGTGCAAAAACATGTAAAGGGGCTGTTTACACAGCTCCCAAGCACCTAGCCATGTCGAGGGAGTCCCCAACGATCCCCCAAGTGAAAAAAGGCAATTTAAATTTTTTCGAAAATATCGCCGATTACGCTTACCGTACGCGTACGGTAAGAAATAATAATAAAAAAAAAATATATCCACATTCTCCCCACCCCGTGTGCAAAAGGTGCCCGAAGGGCACCTTTTGTGCTTGACTGAGTAGAGCTAAACAAAACATATATTTTACCTGTCACAACGATGCTCATCATATGTCCTCCATGTGCGCACGGTGCGCGAAGCGCATCGTGCGTTCATGGCCCATCTAGCGTAACATGGGCACGCGGTGCGCGCACGGAACAAACTGCGTTAAGTGGGCGCGCACGCCACAAATGGCGTAAAGTAACTTAGCATTTAAAAAACCGTACAAATTCACTGAAAAAACCATAGGTTTCACACACGTTATAGTTAGGAATTAGCATTTAAAAAACCTTGCAAATTCACTGAAAAAACCATAGGTTTCACACATGTTATAGTTAGCTGGACATTTTACTGATAAAAAACCAATGAAATTCCCCCGTTATAGTTACTGTAGGCAACTATAACTCACGCGACCGTAATCCTCTGCTGATGACATATGTGTCTTTATGAAAAAAAAATATTTGTAATATATGTATAGCTAAAATTTAATGGAAGAAGACATGGGCAAATAAGTGTCTAAATACAGTATTAGCATCAGCAGAGGATTGCGGTCGCGTGAGTTATAGTTGCCTACAGTAACTATAACGGGGGAATTTCATTGGTTTTTTATCAGTAAAATGTCCAGCTAACTATAACATGTGTGAAACCTATGGTTTTTTCAGTGAATATATATATGTATATATATATATATATATATATATATGTATATATGACCAAGACCCCGTGTGTGGTCGAAACGCGTCTTGTTTGCCGACAATAAACCTTTTTTGAAGCAGAACCAACTGGTGTGGCTCTTTCCTTACCAAGAAATCAGGACAGGATCGTTGCGAGATATATATATAGTATACAGTACAGTATATAATATACAGTAGCCAGACAAAGAGCCTTACATAAGAAACCTCTGCGTCCTCCAATAATACCATGTTCTATACCGAGCAAAGCAGAAGGGTGGAGCCTTTATTTAAAGGCGGCGGGGTATGGTGTCAGCAGATGAGCTAAACTAAGTCTTTCAGAATGGCCTCAGATCACTTTCAATATTTATGACAGATGAGAGTAGGCAAAAGGTAACTGATACAAAAGAAGGATGGCATTCTAAAAACATTCCTTTTTTGGTCGAGCCAAGCATTGCAGCGCATGCGCTGCTCGCTCTGCGAAGCATATTGTAGTAGGGACAGATGTGGAAGTGCCATGGCAGCTCCGCCCATATTTTTCATTGGCTGGCGTCATCGTTCATGGTAAATGCTGGCTTCCGATTGATAATGAGGCTTCTTAGTCCCTCCTTCTTACCGCCCTGTCTTCTTTTGTGACTGCCCATCAGGACTGGATCTTTTACTTGCTGCGTTACACGGTCTCCTTCATGTCGGTAGACACTACATTTTTATCATTCGGCTAAACAAGCGGCAATGGCGACAGCTTGCTCTTGCTGTTGCCGGCTTTGTCCCATGAAGTCATTTCACATATCGATGAGACATCTCCACTCAATACCCCACCCACCTCGTGCTGTTTATGTGTGATAAAGCATACACCAGTCACTGGCTTATTTACTCGTTTTTCCCCCGTCTTGTTTGTTTCCTTTCCCACCCTTACCTCCCAAACCTTTATCTTGGACATAACGTGGGTTCGTTTACCAGTACATTTTTCATGCTTTGAATGCTTTATTTCAGGAGCCTTGTCCTTCTGCCACTTTGGAAATGTGTCCATCCTTAGTAATACGTTTTCTGGAAATGGTTGTTTATCATCCCCCAGCGAATGGTACCTTAGGCTACTAGCCTTGCATTTCCCCCAGCAGCAGTTGTGCCTAGATAATAGCGGTAGCAGGCAACAGTGTTTTACCAGAGGAATTACGAGTATTCATGCCTGACACCCATGCTGTTTCAGAACTGTACATTTCAAAGAAGCGAAGACAATAATAAACAGGTGACGACGTTTCGTGGTGTGTACTGTTATAACTAGAAAAGAGACTTGTGTTGATTTTCGATAAATACATGATTAAAGGTTTTGTTTTCTTTATACACACGTTTGTGGTGTTTTGTTTAGTCGTTTTTATTTAGGCCTCCTTAGTGTGATACAAGCTACTGTGTGTTTTTGTGCAATTGGGCGTGGTAGCATTGATAGAAAAAGAAACTTTGGGGGCATATTATCAAGCACGGCGTTAAAATTATCGCCGCTTTAGCGGCAGAAAACTGCAGCCAAAGCGGCGATAATGGGCTTGATAATATGCCGCAGAGAATTCCCATAGAAGCCCAGGTTCACACCAGAACCTGGGCTTCTATGGAAATTCACAAGGGCATATTATCAAGCCCATTATCGCCGCTTTAGCGGCAGTTTCCTGCTGCTAAAGCGGCGATAATGTTATCGCCGTTCCTTGGTAATATAGCCCTGAGTTCCTTGCCTTTGTGTGTTTAGCGCAGATCATGGTAGACGGAGGTGTACTGTACACTGTTGTGAATTGAAGAGGGCCATTGTACTGTACGCTTATCAACTCTGCTCTTGTGCCGTGGTAAAAGGAGACTAAAAACAAAACTGTGCTGGGGAAGGTGGGCTTTGTTCGATGGCATCTCGAAACTTTATGTGGCAGTATCAGTTTTGTAGCTAGTAGCAAAAGGGAAAGCAGGGTTCCCATTTAATATTTTGCAGAACATGCAGTTCTGTTAGCAAACGTACCAACTATTTTGAATGCTTTGATCACCTTCTTTAAAGGTTTTTGCACAAACCTGGTATTGAGTATTAATGCGGGGGTTCTCTAACCTGTCGTTTGAAAATAGCCCTTTTAGTTTGGCCCACAGGGTCCCCATTAACTTACTGCACAATAATCTATTAAAAATCGCATCCTTTCTTATAATAAGAAAAATGGATCCATGTATAGTGCTTCTAAAAAGTTTACACCCCATTAAAATGTTCTCCTTTTGCTGCATTGTAAACTAGAATTAAAATTTTTCCTTTGGTTTAGGTGTCTTGCCTTTGTGTTTCCATTTGAGAAAACTATACAAAAGGGTTTTAAAAAATCAATAAAAAAAAAAAAAGTACCTTGGTTGATAGCCCTTGTTTTATAATGCAGATTTTCCTAGCTAGTGAGGAGAAGTCCTGGTTTATTAGACACAGACCGCCACCACCAATATCACTACCACCACCACCACCACCAATACCACTACCACCACCACCACCACCATCAATAACACCACCATCAATACCACCATCAATACCACCACCACCAATACCACCATCGATACCACCACCAATATCACTACCACCACCACCAATACCACTACTACCACCAATACCACCACCACCAGCCATATCACCACCACCACTACCAATACCACCACCGCCAATGCCACCAATACCACCACCACTACCAATACCACCACCACCACTACCAATATCACCACCACCACCAATATCACCACCACCAATATCACCACCACCACCAATACCACCACCACCAGTACCACCACCACCAATCCAATACCACCACCACCACCAATCCAATACCACCTATACCAATACCACCACCGCCAGTACCACCACCACTAATACCACTGCCACCGCCAATACCATGAATACCAATACCACCACCTCCAATACCAGTTCCAATACCCCCACCAACAGTGCTGCCTCCACCAGTGCCGCCTCCACCAGTGCCGCCTCCACCAGTACTGCCACCACCAGTACCACCACCTCCAGTACCAATACCACCACCATCACCAATACCACCACCACTGCGCCTCTCGCTCACTAGTAATAGCAGGGGCCCTGTACGAGGCCGCAGCTGCAGATGAAACTATCCCTCCCTCCCTCCATGCCTGCCATAAAGCACAGCCCCCCTGCACCAGGTGGTGAAGTCAGGGCCCTACTACACCTTGAGTGTTTTTTATTAGGCCAAAGATAGCAATGACATTATGCAATGCCACACTGCACACTCAAATCACAGAGAGGGCAGGAAATAGGCCCCCGCTCTTCCTCCTGAGCTGCAACAGTGTAATCACAGAGTGAAACGGTGTTGGAGCACTTTGTTAGTGTTTATAGCTTGGATCATATAAAACTCTCACTTCACACTTTGTGTCTGTGTAATTTACAACACTTACACATCTTCACTACACTATTTATCACTACTTTGAAGACGTTGCAGGCCAGTCTATTCATCTGATATTTACAATCTAACAAGCAGTCGAGAAGGCCCTTTATTGCAATGCAATAGATATCGCATGCGAGAGTTTAAGCTATTAGTATTGTAATTGACAATGCCTTTTATTTATATTTTAAAACCCAAGACACGAATAAAAGGCATTATCATTTACAATGCCAATAGCTCAAACTCGAGTAAATGCGAGACCTATTGCATTGCAAATGCTTGTTATCTTGAGCGGCAAGTGCAGATGTCAAGAAAAGTATCAGAGGGGTGTTGGTTATTCCTGGGGAATAGAAGGCTTATGAGAAATGTAGGCAGTTAGGGGCTAATACAATTCCATGGTGGAAATTTGAAGACGTCCCTTTTCATTGTTCTAAAGAGACCAGGTCTCCAATCTGGCCAGCAACAAAAGTAAACAAAATAAAAGGGAGAAATTGGAGAATCTCCAGAAACGGTTAAAAAGAAACTAGAAGGCCATTGATCCTGGAATTAGAATATGATGTATTATTCGAAGATTAAAAATATATACATTTATTAGAAAATAAAAGACGGAAATAAAACAACATTATGCAGGACTATCTTGACGTGAGGCATAAAAACTCACAATATGTTAGATTCAATTTAAGATGTTTGTTTTTAGCTTTAATGTAAACACATTTTTGTAGTAGTGTTGAACGTGCTTCTTTCGCAGAGCAGTATTCTCTCTTCTCAGGCAGCTGCACAGCAGCTGTGATTGCTTGGCATTTCTTCTATTTACACCACTCAATAATTAATACATGTTAAGTGTCCTACCTTTGAATGTTAGTGGTTTTAGAAGCTGGTAGTCCATTCCCTTTTTCGGTGGCCTAGTCAGTCCTGTTTTTTGTTGCACGAGTTAATCATTACAAATGGAATTCTTCTAGCAGATAGCAAAACAAGTTGGGTTAGCTGCTCACGCGTGACATGGGAAATCTTGCAACCTATTTGTGTCATAGCTACATTTAAATGTTAAGCACACTGCCACACCAGATGCGGAAGTGGCCCCTGCCGGTGGTGTATGTGGGCAGAGATCTTCTAGGAATAGTTTTGGGCAACAGCACCTATTTGTTTTTCAAATTAAGATCTATCTTCAACTGATGGATAGGGCAACTTGCCACTAGATCTACAACATTCTACACCTCAAAACTTCACACGTCCCAAAACTTCGCACACATAGTATGCTAATCATGAGAAAAGCCAGATAAGCCAAAAGAGGGAGACACAGCACAAATGAGACCCTCTCTCCTCTGTGTGCTTCTTACCAGCAGAACACATCTCCGCGGGGCTTCTTAAGGTTGTCACCCTTTAACCCACTTACAGCTGGCCCAACTAATTCCAAAACTTTGGTAACATTTGTTACCACACATATAGCAGTTACAAGTTGTGCACTAAACATCACACCACCAGAATTTCCCTAGATATAGTTTGGCAGGCCAAAAATGCCGAAATTTGCTTGAGGAAAAATGTCGGTACATGTGATGCAGTAATACCAACATCCCGACCAGATATGCTACCGGCAGTACCGCTGGACGGGTAGGTTTCCGGTTTCGTGAGGGCATACCAGAAGTAAGTAACTCTCTGTTTTTATGAAGGATGTTGTGCTGGTTCCTGTAAAATCCGCTGGGCTCTCCTGATGTAATTTAGTCCTTTGTCTTGTTTGTTTTTCTCAGCTTCACATCGCGGTACTTCCGACGGAGCCCTTCTCAGACCATGGGAGGGTAGGCGGGATTTTCTGTCTCTTAGTATATAACCTCTCCTAATGTATATTCACAACCGCCACATCCAACTCTGGGTCCGGTATAATTACGCTCCCGACCCCACACGAGTACTTGCAGTTGCACCTGAGCCAGCTCCATGTTCTCTAGGCATGTCTCATCTTTAGTGAATTCACACAGGGTTGTGATTTAAACCAGCGCCACTTCCTCCTCCCACTTTGTTAATCACTAAACCTGTGACCACTGATTATCAGTATAAGGCACCGGGTGGTAGAGGTGTACCACCCATACATTACACCATCACCATTCGGCGTCACTATGTTATTCTAAGATGCAGCATAGTTCACTCTATGCACCTCCGTCACAGCAGCACTTTGTAGGTACTGCCGCTCATCGTTACCCAGGTAGAACCCACTCCACAGTATGTTCTTTTTACAATGCATGTCACATCGAAGACGCACTGACGCTTCACCAGTCTCATGCATCTGACACTTGGGCACAACCAGTGCACTTGTGACTACGAGCTCACTTTCTAAAGGAACATATGTAATTAATATGTCACTGAGCTCTGAACTCCTTGTTTTTCTTTTTCTCTTTTTCCCCCCCCCCCTTTTTGTCTCCTTTTTAGGCTGTGAATGAGGACTTTAGTATAAGAACGGGTCCTTCTAAATATTACCGTAACTAGGTCTTTCTAGGGATACAGTGTGTCTTTTCCTGATCCCTGGTTTCTTTCTCCAACTGGTCCTGATGAAGCGCTAGGGATCCTTTAGGGACCAATCTGTAGCGCGAAACATGTCGACCCCCTTTTTAAACCACACCTTATCACACTTACACTCGGGTTGAGAGAAGTGGGAACTTATTTGTTTTTGTTTCCCCTCTCACAACGGCACAAACGTGCATCTCCATCCCCGTTGACTTTTATTTTGAAGCAGGGGTCCTACGAATAAAATTTACAGGGCCTTCTGCTCCATTTTAACTCACATTCACTGACACTTCCTTCCCACACACCCGCACTCACCACTGTGGCAAACTCCTAAAAGATCTCCGCTAGAGAGCCCCTTGGGGCCCGTGAGGGACTGCAGCGCCACCCCCACGAGGAGCAACCTTGCCCGATGATGATGCTATACACTCGAAAGGGTGTGTGAGGGCACTACGTACCAAACTAAGGAGTACCTTCCTCTTTCTTTGCACACTCACCTATCCCAGGAGACTACCCCTCTTCTCTATAACACCACGTAATTAGTGGCTGTGTTCCCCTTTACCCATAGGAACTGATACCATCCATTGTAATCATAAGTAATACCAACATCTGCATCTCTTGCTTCATTTTTCAGGCAATAACCATAACCGGATGCTCTTTATCACAGCAGATAAAATTACAATCCCTGCAGTGTAGGGATATGCCAGGTTCAGTAAATAGCGCATCCTTTTCTGGGCCAACCGTAATCAGGGCCATAGAGGACTTCATCTTCCCTCTAGCTCAGCAACTTGCTGGAGGGCAACCGTGGATATAAATTATAAGACTTTGCATAGTTTTTATGTCATGACTGCAAACTGTATGCATACTTTGACAGGCAACTTATATACCCTGTGACTCTCGAAGGGCCTCCCCTGATGTCCTGGGATCCTTAAAAGTGTGCTCCTGTGGTTGGTGGGGATTTAAAAGACTAAGGGCCTGATTTAAATGCTGGCGGACAGGGAACTCCATCGCAACGGTGCCAGAGTTTCCTCCTGCCAACATTATGATCTGTCCGTCCGATTTAGAACCGGTGGGACCATAGGTTTGGCGATAGCAGAGACTACTCCGTCTCTTCTGTAGTCAAATCCCTCCAATGGCCCAATGGAGTAAGGGTCGTTGGAGGTTTGGCTGTATGTCTGCCCACCTAATCTAGATGGGTAGACATACAGCGGAATTTCAATTCCCATCACTGCCAGGAAAAACCTGGTCGTAAGGGGCTTAGAAAAGTGCTCAATGCCCCCCTTGCCCTGGCGAGCTTTTTTAAAACATTTAAAAAAAAATCCTGCTTTGAAAATAAAATTGAAAATTTGCCATATGTCTCTCTCGTGTTGACAGAGCTGTCCGTAAAATTTACAATGTATTGACAGGTCCCGCCATGACTACAGTTCCTGCCAGTGCTAGAACTGTCTGCTGGGACAATGGACATTTCTAAATTTGGCAGGCTAGGTTAATAATAATTCTATTAATTTTACATTAAAATATGTTTTTATTAAAAACAAAATTAACAAAGTTTATCCCTTCTTATTACGTTTTTTATTTTTCCATATGATCCCCAGTGGTGCGTATCTCTGCTTATGACTGAAAACTTACTAGCAGTAACTTTACACTCATGAATTCAGTCTTCGATGTCTCGACCCGCACGGTTTCAGGAGGTGGAGACTTGTGTAAGTCTACACTTAGTTGTAAACCTACATTTTGAAATGGTGAGTTGTCAAAAGGTGTATATTTATGCCTAGGTGCAACAGTATAGTGACACATGAGTAAATCTACATATGTGACTTTCCCTTTGTTAATATTGTCCGCAATGTTTGTTGACATCATGGTCTGTCCGCTGTCCATGAGACACTGTGGGGCAGGCCACCGGTCCATCACTTTTTGTGATGCAGCAGCAGCGCATTTTGCTGCCCCAAATTTACAAGGGCAGGAAGAGCCACCCTGAGTGACTTTTTCTGTCCTTGTAAATATGGCCCCTTTACATGCAACACTTTGTGTGAAAGGGGCGTCCCATGGCTGTTGCTATGGGTGTTCCCATGCAACACCGATGGAACCAGACACATTTACAGATTTACAAGAAATCGTAAATCTGGAAAAGCGTCTGAATGCTACGCCTCCCCAGGGGAGACGCAGGGAGGCGCAACATGGAGAAATGTATTCATTTCGCCTTGGTTTTTTCCTCTTTCTATGTGTGCTGCATCATCTCTGGTGATTGTTTATGTACAGGAAGGTGTGCCTTCCTGCACATAAACAATCATTAAAACAATGACGTTTTGCAAGTTCTATGTGTGCTAATGCAGCACACATAGAAGTTATAAAACGCCATTTCTGATTGTTTATGTGCAGGAAGGGAACCCTTCCTGCACATAAACAATCATCCCCATGACGCAGGCATCCTTGCACCAAGGTGCAAGGGTGCCTGCATCGGCGCATGACAGCAGTTTGTGCGCCAGCACAGGGGGAAGCACAGAGATGCAACATATTGTTGTAAATATGTTGCATCCCTGTGCTTGGAAAGCAGCGCGGCGCAGCAAAATGACTTGCTGCACCACGCTGCGTTAGTTCCTTGTAAATCTGCCCCGTGTCCCTAATGATTGAACCGTTTTAATAGGAGGGATGCAAAATCCTCAGACTAGCGTAAACAGTTACTAACCGGTGCCATTAAGCTCATGGGGCTCGAGTTGTGTTGAGGGTTTCCATCTTGTAAGGGTCATGTTGCATGATGCTCCTTTCTGAAATTTGAATTTTTCAGGTGGGGGGGGGGAAGTTGTGGCAATCACACTGCCTTGTATTAGGCATATTTTTGTCGTTGTGTGATATCTCTGGATTCAATTACAGAAAACTCACAGCGTGGCACCCAAATACTGCCCAGGTGACATAATGTGTGGAGCATAGTGTCGTGTCGTGTTCCCCCCCAATGACGACCGACACCGTGATCTCTTTCAAGGAGCTTTATTCTCTTGTCCTCCTTGTTCCCCGTCCCTACTCTAACTGCCAGCTTCTCCCATCGCTCCTCCTCTTCCCCTCATCCCAAGGCTCCACCCACCCAACTACTAGAATGCTTACAATATTACATCTCCCCCTTTGTAAACAAAACTTGTGACCAGTGTTCACATCTCTTCGATCAACCGTCTAGGTCTTTGAATGTCTCTTCTTGGCCGGAGGGACATACCTTCAGACACAGTTCCATTGCTGCCCTCAGCGTCCCGTTCCTGACCTATAGGTATCCGATCATGTCCTTCACAGTGTTCAGTCACAGACGTTGTAGGCCCCGGCGTGAGTGTCTCTCTCATAGTGGGACTGCATCTTTGAAAGTGGGAGACATTGCGAGTGATGCGCCTGTTCTCCGACTCAGCCGTCAGCGTGGTGCCTTTTTGTCTAGTGACTGTGAGGGGCTCTGCTCTGAACCGACAGTCCGTTTTCTTACTTTGTTCTTGCTTGACCACGACACAGTCCCCTTCATGAAACGAGAGAGATCTAGCTCGTCTCCTGTGGTCCGCATAAGCTTTCATGCTCTCCTTGCCAGCGCGATCAGCAATTACTACTTCTTGGTGAAGACGACCTGGTGACACCGGTCTTAATGCACCCTCCCAAGTGGGTATCCGCGTCCGAATGGGGCGCCCTAGCATGAGTGTCGCTGGACATTTGCCTGTAGTGGCATGGGGTGTTGTTCGATATGCTCGAAGCACTTCATTGAGAGCAGTTTGCAGATCTCGTCTATCAAGGGTAGCTTGCTGGAAAGTCTTTTTGAGTGAGGCCATAAACCTTTCAACAGTGCCATTGGCTTGTGGCCACACGGGCGTTATTCGCCGATGCTGGACACCTATTAATTTCGCAAAGTTACTGAATTCCCGTCCAGTGAAAGGTGGACCATTGTCTGTTTTCAGTTCCTTGGGCACACCCCAGGCTGCAAAGACTTCATCTAAAACCGCAATGGTGGCGGCGGCACTGGTGGACGGCACAAACTGGGCAATGGGAAACCGTGAGTATTCATCCATTATTACGAGAACATATTTGCCTGATTGCATTGGGCCATAAAAGTCCAGGGCTAGTTCGTGCCAAACTCCAGGCGGTGTCATCTGAATCGGGCTGGAGGATCACCGTGCCCTACCACTTGACACTGCGGACTATCCTTCAGGGTGAGTTCCACCATCCTCTCAAGAAGTGGGAACCAGACACGCTCTCTGAGAGCCCTTTTTGTCGCAACCACTCCCCGATGACTTTCTTGGGCCAGGTTGATAACACCTTGCCTCAGTTGACTGGGAATGACAATCCAGTGATCCCTTAACAGGAGACCCTCTGCGGTGACAGACAACTCCTCACTCACGTTTTTGAAAGCCTGCAGTTCTTGACGCGTTGTCGGATCACTCTCCTCATTGGGCTCTTCTTGCCTCCATAGGTGTGTTTGTACTCTGCGTATCACCCTCTGTAATATCTTATCGTGCAAGGTGGCGTGTTGAATGGCCTCCAGGGGAACCGCGGGTGGTCGCGCTTGATCCACCACGAAATGGATATCTTCCTCCGCAACGGACAGTCCAGGTGTGTGTGATGCCCTGGGGTGTCGCGACATGTAATCAGCCAGGTTGACTGATTTGCCTGGCTGGTGCACGATGTAAATGTCATTGCTGACGCGATAGAGAACTTCCACCAGTCGCAGTCGCTCGGCCGTCGGCAGACTAAGAAGACAGTCAGCCTCCGGCCCTTCTATGACGTGGATCACAGCGGGAACTGACATTGTTTTGTGTCTCAGCGTAGTTGAAAACTTCCCGAGACAGGGAAGTGGCTTCCTGGACATCCAGGTGTAGACCCGAACATATGCAGGACTCAGACGAGGGAGAGGGTTCATTTTTTTGTACTCCGTCACCGGAATGTAATTTAGTGACGCTCCACTGTCCATCACAAATTTTGTGGCATGTTCACCGACGCTGATGTCTAGTCGGGAATATTTCTTAAGTTGGTCCGGGTCAGCAACCATACTCGCATATTCAACTGAATATTCTTGTTCATCCGATGTTGATCTGGAGTCTCTGGATTGTGATCTCCTCGACCATCGGGATGTCTGCGACCCTCCGCTGGAGTGGGAAGACCGCGACGAGGACTGTGGGCGATCATGCACCGCTCGCGCGTGATGCCGGCGTGTGTCCACTCGCGACGTCCCCTTTTTTTCCTCTCGGCGATATTCTCCGCACATGACCTCGAAATGGTTGCTCCGACCACACTTGCGGCACTGCTGTCCCGTTGCCGGACATGCACCTGTATGTGGGAAATCATACCCGCACCTGTAGCACTTTCTCACCGGCGCCTTCCTCACATGTTCATGGCGTTTGCCTCTCCTCCCCGACTCAGGCCGACGGCGTTCGGAGTGACGGTGACGCGAAAATGGCCGGGAGTGCCGCCCACGCTCTCTGGATCCTCGGTGAGGGCGACTGGCTTGCACCTGACAGACTTGCTCTCTGCGATCGGTACGTCCTGCTTCCATGTTCTTGGCCTGTTCCTCGGCCTGATCGTGCACTCTCGTCATTTCTTCGATTTCGTCAAGATTGTGACTTTTCTTCAGCAGTTTTCTCCGGAGCGTCTCAGACTGACAACCATCGATGACGCGCAACCGGATGGCGTCGTCCGTTGAGAACGCTTCAAAATTGCAGTGGCGGGCTAACCGGCGTAGCCGAGTTATGTATGCACTCATTATCTCGTCTTTTTCCTGATGCGCCCGCTGGAACACGTATCTCTCGTAGTCTACGTTTTTCTTGTGTAGAAATTTCTTGTCTAACGCTTCTCGCACCTTGGCATACGTCCCTGCATCTGCAGCCGGAATCTCCTTGATCATTTTGCTGATGTCTTTTCCTACGAGATTGCGGAGCGCAATTAGTTGATCTTCATCACCGATTACCTTGGATCCTTTGATGTAGTCTTCAAAATCTTCGATCCATTCCTCCTAACGGGGCCCCATGCTTCCCCCAACCACGAGCGCCAGGGGCTCTGGTGGGCGCAAGTGTGACAGTCCCATCACGATGGGTTTTACTTCCTGACGTGCGGGCGATCCGTGGTTTGACATCGCGATTTGCTTTTGTATGGCGTGGCCTACTGCGCTCCTTTCCTGTGTTTGCTCGTGCTTGTTTGTTGAACTTTTATAGTATGGATGGTTCTGATGGTCTTTATGTGTGTTGTTTATTGTCTTCACCTTTATTTATTTTCTTTCTTGCCTTTGCCTGGGCTTGTTTATTTTCTTTCTTGCCTTTGCCTGGGCTTGTTTATTTTCTTTCTTGCCTTTGCCTGGGCTTGTTGAATTTCATTGGTGACTCCTGGGCGCCTGACTTTAAAATGGCCGCCTATTCAATTCAAAGTGAGTGTCCCCCTGTAGCTGCCTGATTCAAAGATGGCCGCCGGACCGACACCACACACGAGGCTTGACACGAGGCTCAGCTGCTTCTCACAATCCTCCCCACATGATCCGCGCTGCATCGATGGCCTCACTCACCAGCTCCACAGGACCTCGACAATATCAGGGTAGGCGCGCGCTATGGCTTCAGCTCCTCCTGGCACGCACGCGTTTCCAGCCTCGCGCTGGAGGAGGGGTTTAATTGCTCACGGCGAGTCACTCTTTGCCTTTCGCCGATGCTGGTGCTCCGGTCCGCACAGCAGGGGCCAGGGTCTCACTCTCGCCCACGACTCCTCGGCTCTCTCAGGGCACTTAATCCGGCGCGAATCCGGAATTCGGCGCGAACAGCGCTACCTTCGAATTTCCTCTCCGCACCTTGCTCAGGGACAGACCACGTTTCTCTTCGGGGTTCAGGGGAGAGCATGCCGCTCATCCCACCCTCGTCGCCAGCTGTCGTGTCGTGTTCCCCCCCAATGACGACCGACACCGTGATCTCTTTCAAGGAGCTATATTCTCTTGTCCTCCTTGTTGCCCGTCCCTACTCTAACTGCCCGCTTCTCCCGTCGCTCCTCCTCTTCCCCTCATCCCAAGGCTCCACCCACCCAACTACTAGAATGCTTACAATATTACACATAGTATACCAGTTTACATGTTTAATATCAGTTAACATATTTAAGCCACTCTCTTGGTTACATAGGCCAAGCCTCTCAGAAATTATTCCTAGATATGTTTCTGTGGCCACGCCCCCTTCTGAGATCCCCAGCTTTTTCATCCCACTCAAAGCACCACTGACGTCTGAGTGGGACAGGCTTACTGCAAGTAGAATTGCCTGTTGAAATATAAAAATGTTGAAAACAATTGGAATAGTTAAATATATGAAAAGGTAAAAACCAGCCTTAAAGTGATCCTGTTCAAAAGGGACTTGCTAGTTGGCATTTAGTTTTTGGCACAGTAGAAGATACTGTGCTCCCTTCTGAAATGCATATTTGGCCTGCCATGCAAAGTTTTGCAATTATTGTTTCTTATGCAGAGACGAAGAGTTACAGACGCGGACCAGTGCATGTCAGCAGGCCAAGCACACCACAGACGGAGGAGCGAGCAGGGAGCCTCGAGGAGGAAGACACCCGGGATACTGTTGGGATTAGGCCTGGGCTAAATTTCCGTTCCGCTCGCGGAAATTGCGATAATTTGACATTTTTGCGTTCTGCGGAGAGCGCGAAAATGTAAAAATTTCCGCATTCCGCAGCTTAGCGATAATTTGTTTCTTGCTCGCGCTATAAAATAATACATTCTCGCGCGCGCGCGATCGCCTTACCTGTATCCCCGCGTTCGCCAACAAGTTTTCCCGATCCGGTCGCGTTCTCCACGAGATGTTGGATTGTTGGTAGCCATTTGCGCTGTCTCGCGACAGTTCGCGCCCGCAGTAACGTCATGCGTCGCGCGATCACGTCTTTCTTCTCGTGATCATGCACCGGGAGAAGAGTGAAAACAAGATGGCCGCGCCCGCGAGCAACCGCATGGGTAAGTTGGCGAGCCGCAACCACGCAGAAAATACCACGAACGGGCGGGAAAAAACTTCCGCATCTTCGCGATATTTCCGCGTGTTTGCGGAGATTATTAACATTTTCGCGATAATTTGCGAAAGTCGCTTTCGTAAATTCCGCCCACCCCTAGTTGGGATACTGCCGGCCACCCTCGGGAGGGGTTGGGGGAAAGACGCTGAGTGCTAAATAAGCCCAGGTGACTTTGTGAGGTTGCACGCCTCAGTGTGGCGCACCCTGGAAAGCAAGCATGAAAGCCCGCATCCCCCGCCCGCCCCCATGTTGCTGCCAGCTCCAGCCTTGGCCTCACTCGCTCTATCCCGTTGTGTGCTTATTGCATGCCCCTTCAGCAGCAAACGACGCTCCCAGGAGCAAGGCATTGGGACTTACCAGCCAGATTTACCAGCCATCCCATACACCTCACACCTCCCTCATAGCAGGAGGTAGGGGAGCGCTATATGAGGTGAGTGCCTGGGCTGCGCTGTGAGAGACCTTAGGACAGTGAGAGTCAACAAGTCAGTTGGTGCCTGTGGGGGAATGCATGGAAGCTGCCGCAGTTAGTCTGGTGCGGCTTGCACCTACCCAGCAACCTGCTACCTCATGCTGACCCCTTTACTCCAGATCGCCCAAAGTGCTAACACAGGGACGAACTAGTTGGTATGCGATCCGGCAAATCTCGAGGACACGTGGTGGCCCAAAAAAAAAGAAGAAAGCGGACAGACCTATCTGCTCATCCTGCCCCTCTAGACCAGATTCTACCACTAACCCCAACAGTAGCACTGCAGCCTGCAGCAACTGCTCACATGGTTACAACCTCTTTCTTCAAGAGGGGCAAAGCCATTTCGCTATCAACTAAAAATTACGACCAAATTAAACTTGCTAAAGGACGCATTGGCTGTCATTTTTTTCCATCAACACTAACATCAATGGGCTTCTCATCCCCTTAAACCCAACCACGGTTGTACGCCCAAGGGCTATGCGGCCCCGCCCCCCCTGTGGCAGGAAGGGATCCCAGGAAGCTGCAATGACTTAGCCCTTTGCCCCAAGTGAAAGCAGACGTGCTAGAGGCTTCAGCCCACGGAAGGAGAGAATTGTTGCAGCCTCTGCTCAGCTAGTCGCTGGGAGAGGAAGACTTATCCCAGCTAATAAACCAAATGGATTAATGTCCTGAGCAAGAATTATCCAAATTATTGAAAACAAAGTCCACATCAATATTCGTAACAGGCTTCTTTTTATCTTCTTTATTTTCTCTTGACGAGATTCAACAGACTTCTAGCCAACACGTGTTTCATCTTATAATGGTGGCAACCAAAGACTTCTTCAGGACTAGAACGTTAATAAACAAAAACAAACACCCAATGTTACAATTAAACACTAACGTGTACCAATACAAAATTCGATATCAATACAAACCCAATTTCCAATTATCTGTGCCAAACACAACAGACAGAGAACCCAATGAAGCAGAACAAACATCAAAAAAGCACCCAAAGTGTCATCCCCGTGTTGTAAAACAAGGCAACTGAAAAAGAAATTCTTAGAGAAAAGCCCCCAATAATTACCACAGTATTGTGCCATACGCAATAACGTCCAAAATCGAAAATACACAAAGAATAATACAAATAAAATAAAGAAGAGAGAAAGAAACAGAAGCAGAAAAGTGACTGACACTAGACTTTCAATTGAAATACCAAAACTCACCGAATACGATAAGATAAGCGCGCATAGGATTGATTAACACTCGCCAACCGAGTAGTCTGGAAGCGTCAAGGCCCACAGTAATTAAAATTCAGAGCAAAAGACTAAAAATTAAAAACGGAACAATTATAGCGCAAAAAAGAAGGGCAACCCCTATGTTAGATAATTTATGGTTCTATACTTCATACTTACTCAAATTTGTGTAAAAATTTCCCATATTGAAAATATCAGGATGATATTCCTTGTAGCCAAAACCATAGATAGATATAACCTACATGACACAGAGCAAAAGACACAGTCCATAAAGGTGTGGCCATATATAATATCAACAGGAAAAACAACAACCTTAAATCAATGTCCAAACAATTAGAACGCTATAACCTTGACCGAAGTAAACGCGAGGGTACAATAAAAGACAGTATTAATTAGTTTTATGAAAACGCCCCATAAAACAAAACCACTCTATGAAGAAGTACAAGTCCCATATTACAGAACATATATAGCACAAACCGCCATCAAAAGGTCAGTGTTTAACCAGGCAATAAGGTTTCCGGACCAAAGAGAGTACTCTCAGGAACAGCGGCGTCTAGCACCGGCGCTATCATTGCCATGAGGTTAAATAGCACCACGATAGAAGAGGAACAACCAAAATTACAAAGAAGTGCACAAAAGCAGCAACCATCATGGAATTGTTAAAACGCATTATGGTTCACCACAACTCGTAAAGAATAAGTGAAAATAAGGTTATTATCCAGAACAATGTAAAGAGAGCATAACAAGCCCCTACAGGGGGGGATTTGAGTAAAGACATATAACAGATAATTGAAGAGTAAAGAAAGAATATTAAAAATAATGCTAACATTACCCAAAATCAAGTAGTGCAAAAAGGATGAGGGAAAGCAGAATAGTATTGGTGCAAGATACAAGAAGAGATGAATTAGTCTATCATACAAGGAAGGTCCATATATCTTATTAACCTTGTTTCAACATTAATCCTAACATGATACACACAATATATCCTCACATTAGTACATACAATATGAATATTACAATACATTTACAACAGAATTAGTAAATATCTTTCTAACACAGAAAAGCCACAACGTATCATAGTTATAAGCCATACACTGGAATAGTACATCATAATACATCTACAAGCAAATGAATTGGTTCCTTTCCAATAGGAAACAGGCACACACTACCACAGTTAAGGTAACAAATATCTCGATTGGAGAACAAATAAAGTCTTAATCCTATTCATGCATTATCAGCATAAATGCCAATATTGATATACAAGCCATCAACTTATCAAGTAGGACTCTTACGAATTACATGATTTCTGTTCTACGGAAGGGGATGCACTTTAGTCCTACTATGAAATGTGATGTGAGTAATATTAGAATTGATGTCTTTAAATGTGTAGGCAACTAAAACTTAAAAAATTATTTAGTACCAATGTTACTAGCAATACATCAATTGATCCAAATAAAACATGTGGAGGTCTGTCCATTCAGGATGTACATGACACTAAATTGCTGATGTCTATAACTGATAATGAAGATGACCCTATTACAATTCACCAGATACTGCAAGATCTTGAATGTGGTACGAGCCTTAGTGCTAGCAGTGGCTTAAAGGAAAATTCTAAGTGGAGCCACAACTATGCAGTGGAAACAACATAGATGCCTTTTATAAAAGCATTAGTGGAGAATTGGACAAATGGGAGGAAAATATGGGACATTCCACACCATCACATTATGTGAATAACCTCACATACAAGGAAAGGATAGCCCTTAAAGAACTGAGTAAAGACAATACCCTGATTATCAAAGAAGCTGATAAGGGTGGGACTATTGTCGTAATGGACAAGTCCAAGTATGATGCTGAGATCCTGGGCCAATTGAATAATACTGGCTGGTATACAGAACTTACCTACAATCCCATTTTTGATGTGTCAAACATCATTAATAAACATTTTAAAGAGTGGCACCTGAAGGGCATGCTTAACGATGATGAGTATAGATATCTGTTAGTGGAGGACCGGCCAAGATATCCGTGTATGTATGCCCTTCCTGAGATCCACAAGAATGCTACCTCAACCCCTGGGTGACTGATAGTTTCAGGGATTGAGGGCCAACCGAAAGGGTTTCTGAATTCGTGGATGTCTTTTTACAGATATATGTTACCAATTTACCAGCCACTATGAAAGACACTAAACACATCCTCAATATTCTCAATGACTCCACATGGGAAACTAATATGATGTTCCTAGCAATGGATGTAGTCTCGTTGTATACTAATATTATTCATCAACAGGGCTTGAGTGCATTACGCTATTTCCTCTACAAGAGACCAATAGAACTACTGGAACACACTGAGATGCTCATCTGTATGGCTGAACTCGTTCTTGAACATAATGTAATGGACACTGGTATAGACAGATCTGCGGGACTGCTATGGGTTCCAGATTTGCACCATCGTTTGCCTGCCTGTTTATGGGGTGGTTTGACACGGCGCATGTCTGGGGCCCTGGTGGTGCCTACTGGCAGGACTACATATGCTATTATGGGAGATACATTGATGATTGTTCATTAATATGGACAGGAGGTGAGGAGGAACTACACAAATTTTTCTCCTACATGAATAATAACACACTGAATACCGCTGCCAAATTGCTGCGAGGAGGGAAGGACTACTGCTCCCACACTGCTCTGCTGCCCACTTTCGCGCCAGGAGGCTCTGCCGCCATTCTACCGCACCCAGAGTTGCATAAATCACAGCGTGGCTCCCGCCTTGTGGGAACAGCTGCCAAATTGCCGCGAGGAGGGGAGGACTACTACTCCCACACTGCTTTGCTGCCCACGTTCGCGCCGGGAGGCGCTGCCGCCGTTCTTCCGCGCCCGGAGGCGCATAAATCACAGGACGGCTCCCGCCTCACGGGAACAGCTGCCAAATTGCCGCAAGGAGGGGAGGACTACTGCTCCCACACTGCTTTGCTGCCCACGTTTGCGCCAGGAGGCGCTGGCGCCATTCTACCGCGCCCGGCGGCGCATAAATCACAGCGCGGCTCCCGCCTCGCAGGAACCGCTGCCAAATTGCCACGAGGAGGGGAGGACTACTGCTCCCACATTGCTTTTGCTGCCCACGTTCGCGCCAGGAGGCGCTGCCACCATTCTACCGCGCCCGGCGGCGCATAAATCACAGCGCAGCACCTGCCTCGAGGGAACCGCTGCCAAATTGCCACGCGGGGGGGAGGACTACTGCTCCCACATTGCTTTGCTGCCCATGTTCGTGCCAGGAGGTGCTGCCGCCATTCTACCGCGCCCGGAGGTGCATAAATCACAGCATGGCTCCCGCTTTGCGGGACGCGTGTGGGCGCGTGCTGGGCGAAGGTCGGGCCAAGGGCAGGCCCGTCTGAGCCCGTCCGAGGCCGAAGGAGGCTGGGCTGGGCCACGTTATTTGGCCCCGGTGGCAGCAATCAACGTTGTCTTGTCCCCTCATCTCGGGATATCCGGTGTTAAGGTACTGTGAAGCAGTTTACTGCCCATTGTTATTTGTAATTGTTTGGTGGGTCCATAATCGTGTAATTGGACTACTACATCACTTTATGTCATAAAATGAGTAAACTAAAAGGTGTAGCCGGGACCCTGGACGCATTCATTGTAAGGGCTGAATCGCTTCTAACTCATGAAATCCATCTGACCGAAAGATGGTTGTCTTTGGACCCTGCCACGTTACAATCTCGTTTGTCGCTGGGTGGTTCTGCTAATGTCAACACAACTTGTCCGAATATACCAAACATATCACCAGCAAGGCCTGACTTTGTTTCCCCCAACCCACTTTTACCATTTGGGGACTCCCCTAATGTGTCTGTTTCAGATGTACCCTGTATTAACACTGCCAAACCCAATTTAAAAAATGCTAAAGGCAGCCAACCTGTTGGGAGCCCAAACATTGTCGTGGTTGCCATTACAAACTCAGTAGCGATCCTGACAGACATAACTTTTTAATCTATGTGTAATGAGGCCAACATAGGTGCTGCGGGGGAGTCACACAAACAGGGTTTGCAACGGAAGCTCTTGAGACTATGTTGGTTACCCTCAAGGACGTGATTGATAAAAAATTTGAACTGTTGTGGGGGAAATTTAAGCAATTGGACCGAATTGTGGACAACTTAAGTGGTGGGAGGGAGATTGAACAAAGTTCTTGATGAAGTGGGACGAGGGAATACTATATCATCAGTGGTCAACAAACATGAGCCTGTTACGCAACTGATGGGTGCTGCTCCCCCCCCCCCCCCAGGTTACCCCCTTCATCAATCCCAGCGTTTCCCGTTGTAATCAAAACAACTTGCCTGTATCAAATCCTATTGTCGCGCAGAGGGAAAGCTTGGGCTCATCTCAAACATGTAATCCAAATGATCTCAACATGACACTAGGTAGTGTGAATCGTAACCTGCCTCAGCAGGGAACTATTGTGGCTGACCCAAATAATGTTGCCTCAGACCACCTTAGAGATACACATTTAAGTCCTAACACAGATGTGCTGAGCCTGCCACCGGCCTCAAGTCCTTATGTGTTAGTATTGGCTGGTGTTCTCAACCTTGTTGAGGGACAGAGGGAATCCTGGTTAGACCTCCGCAATAAATCCACAGATTGGCTACGTAAACATAAAGGTTTTGACCCCTCTTCAATGAACGAAATCATCATGGCCAGGAGAGTAGGTTGGGTTGGCCACTCGGATAAGAACATCAACGGTGACTGCATTGTCCTTAATTTTCGTAGACCATACACGGTTCGCCATATTCTTAGCACTCAAGAGCAATCTTTTTCACAACATACTGATATCTGCGCACTCCCTTTAGGTTATTTTTATAAACCACCAGTTATTTTGTTTAGGGATGCCCACGTAATACCCTTGGCAGCCAATAGGTTCCATGCACTTTCCAATTTGGACGCTCAGGATTGACAACCACCGTTGTTGATCAAATCACAGGTCCATGAGGAGGATCATTTAGATATCGTACTCCCACCCTCTAATGATAAATCAGCTCCAACTATGGTAAATATGGGAGCTAACCTGAGCGTCCTAAGCTGGAACGTGGCGGGACTTCAATCCAGGCTCGGAGAACAAGATTGGTTGCGCATAGTAAAGGAACAAGACGTAGTCATGTCCCAGGAGACCTGGGCCACCGGCGATCTTCATATCGAAGGGTTTCATTGTTTTAGTGTAGTAGCCCCCAGCCCTAAATTGGGAAGACCATCAGGGGTGCTATTCATTGGGATTAACATGGCTGCTGGCGGCAGTTTTAAGGTTCTTTCAACTAATAGTAGAAACTATCAAGTTGTCCTTTTTAAAAGGTGGGTTATAACAATGATTTTTATTCCATCCCTAATAGGAACTTCATTAGGCTTTTTGATTTTATTTCTAACTTAGATAGTCAGCGAAACATGGAGGGACCTACTGGGATTCTCTTGGGAGGAGATTTTAATGCTACAATCAATGGCGTAGTGCATGGCGAAGGAATAAGTATTCCTGGGCCCTCGTCCCGTAGGGGAGCAGAGTTCACATTGTTTTTAAAATCAAATAACCTGACTAATGTCATGGATTTGGTGAACAGCCCTAATACCACTAATAAAAAATTACCAACATTTAGGGGAAGGGGTTGCTCGTCAACCATTGATTTTATTTTTATTTCTCCTTGCCTTGAAGATCAACTAATGGCCGCTGAAGTAATTGCAACGGATTATGGGGATCATAACCCCATTAAAATAGTGTTGAGCTCTGCACCCCAGCCTGCGTTTTCCTTCCAATGCGGGGCAAAAAATCTCATGCCCTCAACTGATAATTTGAGACTAGTTTGGAAGGGCGTTGATAGTGGCGAACTTTTTAAAACATTAGTTAAAGGCAATGTGCACCTTATTAATTCCTGCTTGTCACCACAGATTGCACACACTGAGGTAGTTCAGGATTTTTCTAAACTGTGCCTAGCTATTAAAACACTCCTGTCGAAACCTGCCTCTCTGGCAGAAAACAATCCTAGATGGTTAGACCGTAAGTGCACATTGGCCAATAGGAATCTTCGTAGGGCACTGTCACTTAACCCGAGGTGTGCCACAGACGTACAATTGGCAAGGAGGGAATATAACATAGTAATCCGGAAAAGGAAGGGAACCCTCTTAAATGAATGCTGGGAAACTTTATCCCAGGCCGCAAGTACAAAAAAGAGTAACAGTTTTTGGTCTGCAGTAAGGGAGCTTCGATCGATGGGTCAGTTATTAACTCCCATTAGTTGCAATATCTCAAGCGAGACCTGGGAAAATCATTTCTCAAAAATGTATGCTACCCCGCAACCAGTGCTTGACCAATATGATTATGGCCCTTTTACCACCGTTGAGCTAACCATTTTTGAAGTAGAAGAGGCTATCCAACAGAGTATTGGGAACAAAGCACCTGGCCCAGATGGGTTACCAATTGATCTAATAAAATGGAAACCAGACTTCTGGACCCCACTACTTTTAAATGTTTTTAATAGCTTAACTCACGTCACGTTACCAGACACATGGGCTAAGAGTATCATAGTCCCAATTTTTAAAAAAGGAGATCGTCCCAGCCTAGTAACTATAGGCCGATCTCATTAATTGATAATACCTTAAAAATACTGGGAAGAGTCCTGTATAACAAAATTTTAAGCTGGACAGAGGAAAATAGTATCTTAGAGCATTGTCAGCTAGGCTTGCGTAGCAAGGTGGGTACCAACGAGCAATGTCTCGATCTTAATCTGGTTATTGGGAAATACACCATTGCACGGAAGTCTCCGGTCTATATGGCTTTTATGGATCTGTCCTCAGCGTTCGACCTTGTCAATAGGTCGAAGCTCTGGGCAATTCTTTTGGCATATGGCTTGGACGAACCTCTGGTACATTTCCTAGCGCACCTCCATAAAGACCTTCAGGCGCAGGTGCGGATCGGCATGGGTGGCGAGGTTTCGGGGGCCATTAAGGGAGGAAGGGGGGTCAGACAGAGTTGTGTCTTGGTCCCCCTCCTTTTTATTATTTATATCAATGGGCTAAACAATCTGCTTAAAACCTTGACCCATGACGTTCCCATGATTAATGGTAAAACTCTCCCCGTGCTATTATACGCAGATGATGCGGTCCTTATAGGCCGCACTCCGAACTCTCTGCGTAATCTAGTACGGACTTTTGTTGAGTACATGGATAGCTTGGACCTATGTGTCAATTTTAATAAGTCATTTTTAATGTCCTGTGGTCCTGGGAAGCGACAGTTAAGTTCCATTGTTGTGGGCAGACAGAAATTGACAAGCACACGTACATTTCCCTATCTTGGTTTGGTCTTTGCTGCGAACGGCCCCCGGACTGAGCATCTTGCCCACTCCAGGAGCAAGTTCTCAAAGGCCACCAACTCAATCCTTAGTCTTGCCCGTCCAAATACCACTGGTGCTATACCAGCCATTTAATTTTTTTTTAAATTACAGTGTGTCCCTGTGGCCACCTATGGGGCTGAGATTTGGGGTATCGCAAATTTTTCCTGCATCCAGCAGGAAGAAAATAGGTTTTGCAGGAAACTTTTGGGCATCCCAATCTCTACCCCACAATACATTTGCCACAGAGAACTTAATCTTAATTTTATATTGGATTTTATACGCGCTTGTCCTGCCCTTTTTTGGCTATCGGTATGGAAGAACAAGGCTGCCTCCCTCACCAAAGAGATTATTAATGATTGTCTTATGTGTGAGAAATGGATGGAAATTCCTTGGTTGAGTGGAGTACACCAAAGCCAGTGCAGCGTTAATAAAGAAAGTATTTTCTCAAATCCAAATATAGCTGATACAGTGCCAAAAAAGGAGCTTAAGATACTCTTTACTTTTTATATAATACAGAAAGGATTGGTCTGGAATCTTCTGTTCTTAGTTACATGTCTATTGAACAGCACCATCATTCCCTACCTATATATCTCACCCTACGCATGAGCCACTGGGAAAGGAGCCTATTATTCCGCCTTAGAGCAGGAACTGTTAGATTTGCATTGTGCTTTCCTCTCGGCTATCATCATAATCTTGATTATGTACCATGCCCTTGTGATGGGGTGAGTGGCCAATCAATTTTACATTTTTTATTTTTTTGTAAGTATTATATAAAATATGCAAAGTGGCTTTTAAATCCATTTTTTAAAAAGAGAAGACCTATTAGTCTGGTTAATGCTTATACATGCTTAGTTTCCCTGGCTGATGAAGAGCTGACCCTTCGCATAAGCACCTTTTTGAGTATTGCCACCAGAGCACGTAAGACTATGCCCGATTGCTGAGTCTTTACCTGACTGACTATCTCTGTGTAATTTCTAGCTGATATAATGTTTTATCAACAGTAAATTATTTATTTATCACCAATGAAGTTCTTTTTTTTTTTTTAATTTGTCATCAAATTTATCAAATGTTATAGTTATATTATTATAAATGTTTGATTATTGTGTACTGTCAATCCTCCATTTTGCTATTCATTTTTTATGATGTTGTGCTTTTATGGGTATTAAGTTACCCGAATAAAGTTTATGAACTGAACTGAACTGAACACACTGAATATGTCTTTCACGATGGCATATAGTAAGAGTAACATTGTCTTTTTGGATGTTGAATTATATATACATCAGGGTATGGTCTGTAGCAGGATGTTGAAGAAGGCAACTTCCTGCAATGCCGTTCTACATGCTCACAGTGCTCATCCCAGAACTCAAGTCAATTCTATTCCATATGGAGAGCTTTATAGAGCTCGCCGCAATTGCAGTGAGGACAGTGAATTTGCACATTGTGTAACAGACATTGAACAAAGATTTCGGATTAGGGGATATGATAAGGATACCTTACTTAAAGCTAAAAGGAGAGTGGTTAATCTGTCCAGGAATGATACACTCAAAACTAGGACCACTCCTAGGGACAATAGCATGGCCACCATTAGATTGGTAACAAGTTATCATCCTTGGTCCTCCAAACTTTATGGCAAACTGAAACAATACTGGTTCCTTCTGACTTCGGACACTACGTTGAGACCATCTTTAATGGATCATCCTACTGTGACCTACCGTAAAGGTAAATCTATACGGAGTATTGTGAGTCCAAGTTACCCTATGGTACAAGAGCAGGTACCTACTTGGCTGCTTAAACATAGCTTAGGGTCTTTTAAGTGCGGCAATTGTTGCATGTGCAGACTGGCAATACATGGTAAACAGTCAGATATCAACACATATAGACTGTACTACTACTTATGTGATTTATGCTATTATTTGTAAGTGTAATAAGATCTACATTGGTAGTACTATTAGGAAGTTGAAAGACCGTATAGCAGAACACTTCAGGGCTCTGAAGAATGCTGACATGAGGTATCCAATTGCTGTTCATGCATTAGAATGTGGAGCCTAAAACACTCGCCTGACTTTCTAGTTTCACAGTGTAGAGATTGTAAAATCTGATACTGGAGTGGCAATCGTGAGTTGAAACTCCGACAGAGAGAGGCTCGCTGGATCATGCAGCTGCGAGCAGTTGATAAATGCTTAAATATTGACAATGAGCTACAGTACTTTTTGGCCAATTAATTGATACTTTTGTATTGCCTATGCTTTCTGTCTAATCATAATTTAAGCCACTTGTTAGATTTTTATCGCTGCCAATGTATGAAGATGATTAGGATTGTATCCTTCCTTTATGTTACTGCTGACTTCTCAATGCTGATAATGCATGAATAGGATTGAGACTTTATTTGTTGTCCAATCGAGTTGTTTGTTTCCTTAACTGTGATAGTGTGTGCCTGTTTCCTATTGGAAAGGAACCAATTCACTTGCTTGTAGATGTATTATGATGTAATATTCCAGTGTATGGCATATAACTATGATAGGTTGTGGCTGTTCCTGAGAGTACTGTCTTTGGTCCAGAAAACCTTATTGCCAGGTAAAACACTGACCTTTTGATGGCGGTTTGTGCTATATATATGTTCTGTAATATGGGACTTGTACTTCTTCAAACAGTGGTTTTGTCTTTTATTGTACCCTCGTGTTTACCTCGGTCAAGGTTATAGCGTTCTAATTCTTTGGCCTTTGATTTAAGCTCGTTGTTTTTCCTGTTGATGTTATATATGGCCACACCTTTATGGACTGAGTCTTTTGCTCTGTGTCATGTAGGTTATATCTAGCTACGGTTTTGGCTACAAGGAATATTATCCTGATATTTTCAGTATGGGCAATTTTTACACAAATTTGAGTAGGTATGAAGTATAGAACCATAAATGATCTACATAGGAGTCGCCCTTCTTTTTTGCGCTATATTGCGCTATATTGTTCTGTTATTCATTTTTAGTCTCACTACTCTGAATTTTAATTACTGTGGGCCTTGATGCTTCCAGACTACTCGGTTGACGAGTGTTAATCAATCCTATGTGCGCTTGTCTTATCGTAATCGGTGAGTTTTGGTATTTCAATTGACAGTCTAGTGTCAGTCACTTTTCTGCTTCCATTTCTTTCTCTCTTCTTTATTTTATTTGTATTATTCTTTGTGTATTTTAGATTTTGGACACTATTACGTATGGCACAATACTGTGGTGATTAGTGGGGGCTTTTCTCTAAGCATGTCACTTTCAGTTGCCTTGTTTTACAACGCGGGGTTGACACTTTGGGTGCTTTTTTGGTGTTGGTTCTGCTTTATTGGGTTCTCTGTCTGTTGTGTTTGGCCATCTTATCAATAGTCAATCCCTGACAACTCAAAAAGGTCCATCGGAGAGAGAGGACCACATAATTATAGAAATTGGCAACATGTTTAGATTAGGCGGCAAAAGGGACTAGTGGACGTTGAAATTGGGTTACTGATGGTAAATTTTGACATACAATCAACCCCCCCCTTTCCGCTACATCATACCCAATAAGGCTGAAACCGGCCAAGTAACTGCCTCAGAGGACACTTCGAAGTAAGTCACAATAGGCAAAACGGATCTCCACGCAACCCTCTCTTGGATAACAGCCCAGGGTAGATCGACCTCAAGTTTAAGTATCTGCACTGGGGGACCTTACCCCACTCCTAGCATCGAACACAGTAACAAAAACGAAGTGTCTGTCATATGCCTTGGAATCAAGAGGGAACCATCCAACTTGCAAGCGCCACTCCCTCTTGTCACAAGACAATTGGCAGAAGTCTCCCCTCAAGACTGCAGAGTCCAATTATTATGAGAGTTGCATGCTGGCCCTCAGGAGGATCTGCAACTCTCAACAGCAGCAGCTGGTATGCTTCTTTACCCGGAATATACCTCCAGGGGTCCGTTCGACATTTTAAACAGGGGCAATAATCTCAAGCTTGTTCAATCTTTGGGCATGCTTAGAGAAGTCTTATCACAAGACATTCTTTCAATAGAATTTATCAAGCCAAGTTCAGAGCAATAAAATGACCAAGGTAACCTGAGGATCTCCGGAGTTGGCCCAGAAGGTCTTCGAAAATGGTGAGCCATTTTTAGCATTAGGGGATCACAGTCACACCTCCAAGGGACCCGGGATACCCGTGTGTCCTGGGGAGCTTGAGGAAAAAAGGCACTACACTGACCCGACTTAGATCAGTCTATTCAGTCTTAAAAAATGCCCATAGCAAATCCCCAGGCTCTCTGACTCAACAAACTGGTAGGCTTCCAGGTAAGCCCATTTCTTGATCTGAAGTTACTGCTAAATGGGGCTGGCTGTCAGGTGCTTTGAACTCAACTAGACTTCTACAATGACAAAGCACTCCTGCAATCGACTACACAGATCGGGTGCTGAAGGTATGCTCCTGGAACATCAACAGCCTGGCTAACAAGTTGGAAGACCCTGAAATTCTTCAATTTCTCTGCTCATTCAATATAGTGCTCCTACAAGAGACATGGTCACACAGGGATACACAAATCACTTTATCCCAGAAACCAAACAAAACAAGTATGGGCATACCAAGGGCGGTCTTACCATTTACATATCTGCCACCAGCGCAATTGACTGTCTGGAACAGGATAGCAATGAAAGCAGGGCTGTAGGTAGGGTAGTAGAAACAAAGGTGAAAACGTCCAGCGACCAATCCAAGAGAATCACCTTGTTAAATGTGTACATCCATCCAAACGCAAGATCAAGGACTGAGCTCTGTGACAAGCTGATTGACATCACAATAGGCCTAAAGTCTGAGAGGCCCAGTAATGACTTCATATCGGGGGATTTCAACATGTGGCTAATGAATGCACTACTGGCTACAAGGTCACAGAGGCGCAAAATAGCCACTGGATGATACCATCCCAAGATACTCCTGGGTGGCACAAAGAGGACGGACCTTACAAGGCAATCTTAAACACCTTGGCCTCAGAGCTCTCAATAGACGCATACCCCCGGACAAACCGGCAGGCCTCTCATATTTAACATCCTCTGGAGCATTTCTAATCAACCACACCTTTGTGAGCCTCCCCCTGCTGGACACTATTTCCTCCTTTGGCTTTGGGAAGAAATTGGAAAGCGATCATTGACCACAAGAGATAGCCCTTGACATAGGCCTGAAAGACTTTGCACACATGGCAGACCAAGGGATCAAAGGGCATACAATCAACCTCAAACACATCAGATGCGCTATTCCCAGCACTGGCACTTGAAGCTAAACAATTACAAGCATCCGCAGTTACGATGGGGAAAGACCAAGCACAAAGAGAATGAGGTATGAGGCAAAAATAACTGCACCTATCATTCAATGGGGTTGTGGTCGGTCCTACTCTTATGGGTGCCAAGGATCTGAGGTTCAATACCTCTAAACCCCTAGGATCTAATGTCCTATAAACCATAAACAAAACCCTGTGATCCAGCACTCCACACAATCATTATCAGATACAATATTAAATGAAAGGAACATAATCACTCCATTCAGCAGGTCTGGTTTCAGGTTTCTTTATTTAACTTCTTCTTTTAAAACAACCGTAGCCAACGCGTTTCATCCATAAGAACATCTTCAGGGCAAAATTGCAATATAAGGGGCTTTTCTTTGTGTTTCTCCAATGTTGGAGCCTATGGCAATCGCTCCCTTTTTAAAAACAGTCTTGTATAAAGCCTTACGTGCTTTCGCAGATCTATTGTGATACTCTTGTAATGTCTATCCCTGTAAGGTTCTTTAGGTTGGCCTATCACAATTTGTGTTAAAAAGAGAAATCCCTAAATCGTACGGTCCATACAATTTGTATACATGGATCATAATCAAAATTGGAGATGTCTCTCGAATATCCAGGCCAATTAAAACTGTGGGATACATCCTTGCTCTTACATTATTCAAGTTGTTCCTATCAGATCTTACTCCAACTCTTAATGCAGTTAACTCTCATCCGCCCAAACTAGGGGGATTTCATGTTTCAAATCTAATATATGCAGATGACCTTGTTCTGATAAGCAGAACCAAGGTCGACTTGCTGAGCCTTCTTGATGCAACCTTGGCCGACTTCTTATGGAACAGACTGACAATCAACAAAAAGAAAACACTAATCTTAGTAGTCCAAGGCTCTAGAACTCAAAAGCCCACGTGGCTCCTGGACCAAAAAAATTAGGGTTGGCAAAAAGCTTCTAGTACCTCGAAGTCTACTTCAATGAGAATGGGAGGTAAACTGATGAACAGCTTGAAGAAATTAGGAGGAAGTGTGGAAATCTTAAATAATTACTGTTAGCATAAACTGAAACCATCTTGGTTATGGCATCCATTTTGTTGGCTGTGTATTTCTCCCATCCTCTGCTGCTCATCTTTTTCCCTGCCTGTGCTGTCTATTTTAGTTGACTTCCTGACTCAGCTAAAAGCAATATGCATGCTAGTTTGTAGCTGCCAGAACACCTGGTCTCAGACTCAACTGTCAATCTCTTAGTGCTGCCATAAGCACTCCTGCTCCCCCTCCCACTTTGCTGACTAAGTGATTGCCCATCTGCCCATGTTTGTCGGAAACTATTCCTGTGTAGGCCTGTACCTTCTATTTGTATCCACATGCTTACCAGTGGAGAAAGAGCTTTATATAAGGACTGTGTTCTGTGACTTCAATGTACTACCTCAGGCAGCACTTGAGAGTGCTGTGTGGACATAGTCCCACTCATGAGTGATTAATAAACTTGTTATTTGAACTCCAGCTTCAGTGCCAATCTCTATTTTGTTGGTCTAAGGACCCGTGGACAGAGAAGGGTGACCCCTGCACCGGTGTGTTCATTGAAAAGCACATTTCCACAGAAGGGTAACGCTCTGGCTTTCGGCCTTAGGTCACTCTATAGAAAATTGAAATTCCCATCGCTCACTCTGATTCTACAGGTGGGCCAAGCAAGGGTGCTTCCAAATCTGACCTATGGAAGTAAGGCTCTTAGGGGATGGGACAGTGCAACACTGGACAAAATGCCACTCAAGGTGTACAGGTCAATCTTCCAGCTACCCTCTCAATCATCGCCTGCCCAGATCAGGCTGGAGTTTAGCATCGTTAAACAGTCACTTGCAAGGAAGGCGGCCTTTACGGTGTTTTGCCACAAACTTAAGTTGGCAAAGGAGGATTCCCTGGGCTTATTAACTTTGGTCCAAATTAGAAGCAAAACATAGTTCCAAGCAAGAACTTATCTGCTACAGGCCTTGAGCACTCTTGGCTTATCCAGCACTTGGGACCTAATCATTAGTCATATGGAATTAAAAAAGCTAGTTAAATCAAGTGCACAGTTTTCGTCATTGTTTGAGGACAAGGATTGCCGATATCGACATAAACATGGCTGGATGATGCTTCACACTCGCATCAGGTTCAAACCTCAGGGCTACGGAAGCGAACCCTATAGCGAGGGGCTCAAGATACACTTCCTGAAACATAGGCTGTGGATACTACTGATCTTAAGTCACTATCCAGTATGGATAAGCCGGGCAGTGCAAGCTAACTGATTATGTGACCAATGTCAGGAAGATATCATTCACATCCTCTGCTTGTGCACCACCTTAATGGAGGACCGGCATCCGCTCCTACGGAAAACATGGAACGCTCATGGAATAAGAACTTGCAGGGAGGTAGTGATGGCCTCCTCTGAACCATCGGACACTAGGTTGAACTGTGCAATGGTGCAATTCCTCCAGAGAGTTAGGAAAAAGATTGAGGCCAAGACCCCAGCTGTTGCAGGGTAGGGAGGTGACTAGTTTAAAACGCCCTTTAGACCATTACCTGCAGCAAGGCACTTGTGACCGGAGAAAGCACGTAATGCATTGAAGCTGCTGCACCCGCACTTTCTACCGACAACGTCCACTACACTTTATTCATCCCGCCCTTTAAAGTCGCACCTAACTTCCGTCGCCTTATTTATTACCTAAATACTTTTTTTTTGTTGCAGTATTTGCACATTACAGCTGCAATGCCACGGCACTTTATTGTTCTGCTTCTGCACTTTCCGGTTACGTAGTCCACAACAACGTGCTCCTAAAGTAAATTTGTAGCCCTGGGGAAGCGCGGGCACACTTGGAAATAGGCCTTATGTTAGGGCACACGTTATCAAAAACTTTCCTGTTGCCAATTCACTTGTCTTAAAGCCTAGGGGCCAATTTTATTTTATTTAAGCTATGGGGCAGGAAGTGAGCCTCCTTCGTAATTCCCCCAAAATCCTAGGTGGGCTCTCTGCTTTTAGCGATGATGATAATGCTTTTAATGTCAATGATTATTTGTGCACGTTTTATGTATTTTATTAATATTTTTATTGTGTAATGTATTGCAATGATTTAAAAATCAAGCAATAAAGATTTATTATTATGGTTATTATAATGCGAAAATATTTGTAGGGGACACATGTTCAAGGGGACGCACTCTGTTCGTCTATTCAAATACAGTGTGGTTTAAACATGGTTTTGTGTGACATCTATGTGAAATACACGGCTTCCGTAGTAGAAATTCAGCATTTATCATGTCAGTGCCAAATGTCATTGCTGAGCCCTTAAGGTCATACAGTGTTTACAGCGCTTATCCATTTCAGAAATTGTTCGCATGTTTCTGTGCCCTGCTTTGCAAGAGATAGTAGGAATGTGCAATCAATGAGGTAGCGTTCTTGGCTATTTCAATTTCTGCACCAGGTGCACGCGGTGAATATTCAAAGCGCTGGGACTTAAAAGGCTGTGGCCAAAAAGTGGCAACTGGTGGACTTTGAGAGCAGTGATACTTAAACTCCATAGCCAAACTGCACCAGTGGAGTGTAGCAAGCGAGCCCTAGTTTGCCCACAGAGAGCACTGTAAAAATAGGGCCAAAATATATTTCAAAGCGCAATTTTAAATATACAAAAAAAGGCCACAGATGGTGAACGAGCGGTCATTAAATATTTCAATACTCAATATTTATATGCAAGTCTGACCTTCCGGGAGACAATGGGGGTTAATTCGTCCAACAAGAAATCATTGAAATAATAGTGGCAAAATGCGACTTCTTGTCAGCAAGGCAGTGGTATGATAGGCAGAAAGATCTCTGGGAAGGCAATTCATGGCGCATGGTCTATCATTTTTTAATTTGCATAGTATCTTTTTTTTAACTAAATTCCACTTGCTTTTATTTTCCCGTCACATCCGGGTGGATTCGAGATCATAAGGTAGCCTTCGATCTCGACATGAAGGGGCATATCATCAAGGCCATGCGATAATTATCACTCAGCGCTCTTAGCGCGAGGATAATTATCGCCGGCCAACTCTGAATTTTTGTCGCGGAGATAGCGTGCTATCAGCAACATTTATCTCCAAAGCGATAAAATTCAGAGCGCAAGCTGCCAACTGTGCGATTATCGCTGGAAATACAGTGATAATCGCACAAGGTTTGGCGAAAGCTTGCTGACAGGGCAAGGTATACTTAGCCATGATATCCACCTTACATAGAATATCATGGCTAAGTCAGTCTTGAAGCAGGCGTAAGAAAAGTAGCAATAACAGAGGTTATCGCTACTTTGCTTGTCGCTCTGCAGGTTAGCGTGCCCATTGATAATTGGAGAAATGTCGCTTAGCGACATTTCTCCAGTTATGTCAGGGCAGGAACGCCCACTTTGCATCTCACTAGAGATGCAGGATGGGCGTTGGGGAAAAGGGCGATAATGCAAGGATTCACGCGATAGCGTGACCTTGCTGATTAGGCGATAAAATTATCGCCGCTTTCCGTCCGAAAACGGACGCTAAAGCAGCGATAATTTTATCTCCGGGGCTTGATAATATGCCCCGAAATCTCTTGGAAGGGGCAGGGTTGAAGCATTAAAAGGTGCACACATCTCACGAACCCAGGCGGCAAACAACAGAGCTAGACCGGCTCTGAAGGCTCTGACAGGAGATCCACTGCTTAGGTTACGGAACAGCAGTCAGGTTTCAGACAGCCATAAGTAAAGTGAGACATAAATAGCTTTATCAATATAAAGGAAACCCTTTTCAGCATGAGACATGCAATCACAGCAATAGCTGCAAGTTCCCTCTGGCACCATGGAAATATCAGCAATAAGTCTCTTGAGTTCCGAAGGAATAATCACTGAAATATCAATGTTACTTCAACAAACAGCAACAGGTCAAACAAGTTAAGGGCCATTTCTTCTCTACCGTCCTGGAGAAACAGCAACAGGTCAGTTTGTGAAAATTTAATTTTTTTGCTAAAAATAAATAAATGGCAGGTATCCTTTTGGATAAATACATGCAGTTCCCTCTTAGAAAAGCCAGTCGTTTTCATAGGGAACATCTTCCCATCAAATAACAGCTTTATATTTTTTGTAAACACATGTGTAGTTCCTAAACATCAGCATCAATACGCGCATGTTTTGTTGTCACATTCTGCCACACATGTCCTTGTTGCATTGTCACATGCCAGTGATGCCCAGCGTATTTCATATATGCCAGAGATGCTCACAATACTCCATTGATGGCCAGCATTATGCCAGGGCTTGGCCCCATCAGCCAATGATGAGCTCAAGATTGCTAACATTGTCACAAGGGTGGGCACCAGCATACCAGAGCTGCAAACAATGTGCTCATTATGACCATCTTAGTCCAGGGGGGAAGTTACCATATGCCAGAGGCGCCAAATGCCAAGGCTGACCCAAGATGGTAGAGGCCAGGTCATAGTGAGCACTGAAGCGATGTTGAGAAACTCCAGATACACCAGGAACACAGGCAATCTCTCTCTTACAGACACAGACACATGGGTGGCGTTAGCACTGGTGGAGCCCAGTGCAAAACTCTGTTTTTGCCCCCGCCCCCATAACCTCCTTATCCACGGATCCCTCACTACCACTCATCTCTCTATAGCGCCTCTCTCACATGCATTTTATTTGTTTTATAGTGCTAATCAAACCAGTGTAGGGTTTCAGAGCAGTTCATACACACAATGAATCATGTGTTTGAAAATCTGTCTATAAGAAATGTTACATAAAACAATGGGGATTCCAAGGTGTATGAATCACATGTCATCCATACTAGTAGGCAGTAAATTTTAAGAGTGTTTGGTCTGGAGAAACACAAACTCAGGATTTAAAAAGTACCACAATTGTTGGGGTTGGCATTACTAATACGAATGTGTTTCTATCCAAACAAACCCTTTCTTAGCAAGATTAAGATAATGCAATTCAGGGTGGTGGGGGGCGGACGCCATTTTCTAACCTATACCACACAGTTTGCATGCAGCTCTTCGATGACAGTTTATAGGTCACTGTACTGTATTAGGACTGTTATTTATAAACTGCGCAGAACAAAAGAATCTCTGAGGCAAAAGCAGTACCTCAGTGTGCTATCCACATAAAATACAGTTCTGTGATCTGCATGGTACACGTTCTTTGCAGCAGACATACTAGCACCCTGTGCAGCTTTATTAGAAGTCAAAATCCGCCACTACAAAAAAGTCTATCCCTCTCCAGCAGCTACATTAATCACCAGAGTTATCTTGACATTTTTATTGTTGCCGGAAAACTGCTGGACACACAAGGAACTCTGCAGCAGGTGCTTTTAGTCCCATGAGCTATTTCTAAATACATAGTCCCCCCCCAAGCTCAGCGCCAGGTGTGGCTGCACCGGTCACACCAGCCTAAAGCCGGCCCTGGATAGACATGAGCACATAGACACACACACAGATGCACCTTGGAGCCAGAGTGAAAGCGGTGTAGATTTACTCACTGCCCTTCTCTGCTCGCCCTGGCTCGCAGTCCCACACACCTGGTCTGCAACATGATCCTCATCTCTGGCTATCTATGCCAGGAGGGAAGTCTGTAGGTTCAGTTACACGTACAGTCTGAAAGACAGCAACGAGACCTGCAAAATAGCCAATCACTAATCAGAAGTAGAGGTATGAAGAATGGCTGTGTTGCAGAGCCAGCACAGTCAATCAGACGGAGTGAGTGTGGCGAGATGCCACAGGCAGCTCGTGTTCATTGGCCTGCATGTGCCAGCACAAGGCAAGACAAGCTCGGCTGCAGTTGTACCCCCGCCAGATGGTTACCTACCTTAAGCAAACTATCTTTGTGACTGATGTTCGGTCAAACAACTGTGACCGGGTCAGAGTCCAGCAATCAACTGGACGCTAGAGAAAGGGATGTACCAGGAAAAAAATAAAGCCATGGGGGGCAACCACATCTGTGTCCCCTTCAGCTTCACCACTGACAGGTGATAGTTTTATACATTTTACTCTTGTTACATTTTGGTATAGTAGCACTTTTTGAGCAAAATATATCTTAACACTATTGACCAGGTGCCCCCGCAAATAGCAGGGGGGGCGCCCTTAATCGCTCCATGGGCAGGAGCCAAAGCAAGGAGTCCCTCGTCTGTTTCACCAAAAAGAGGTTTGCCAGTCCATTGGCGTCATCTGGGGATGCCCGGAGTGGCAACATATAAGGTATTGCAAGGAGAGTGATTGGCCTCTTTTTCTCTTCTTCACACCATATAATATACTACAATAACCGCCCACCCACCCACTCTTGGAGGGAGGAGGAATTGGTGTAATTTCTTGCAGCAGAAAACCGGGGCTACCCAAAGTTTTGACTGATTTACTGAACTAACATCTTGATGGGGTGTTGTTTTGTGAGGGCATTGGACAGGCAGGAGGGGGGACTGACCTGCTGGTGGTCCTGGACCTTGTGCCCTACCTCGCGATCCCTGGAATTTAACATTTTGAGGGGTGTTGCCTAGTGACAAGTTCCTCGGCAGGGAAGGAGCGCTATGCGGTGCCCTGGTGTATGTGGAACTGCGGGTATTGCCCATCCCTCTAACTGATGGAGGGGAAGTTGCAACTGAGTTATGCCCCGGCTGCCCCTGGTTGAGAGCATGGGTGATGAATGTGGAAAAGGGTCCTGCTGGCACTTTTGCATTCCGAAGTGTTGCCAACTGTTTTATTGCTTGCACAATCTTTGAGCGGTTTTCCTGATCTTATGTCCTATATTCTCATAACAATAATGTCTTTGGCGGATCTTATATCCTGTATTCTCATAACAATAATGTATGCTTAACTATGGTTATTATTCCTCACTGATGCAATGTGACTATGTTAATAAAAGGCTATGCCCTTAGTTACATAAGCGCGGGATGCTAAGGTATTCTACTGAAGTACCTCTTTCTGCCATTACCAAGATAAAACGAGTGAACTCAGCAATGCAACACTGTGCAGTGCAACATGGTATAAACTGGGCGTGCTTTTATGTAAATTGTTGCATGCCTCTGTTCTACGGGAGGCGTCGGACCAGGCTAGCAAGAGCCGGCAGGCAGTTCCATCCTGTGTGGCCCCACACCTGTGACCTCTCTACCATTGAACCCCACTCGCTCCTACACACCCTCGTCCTTCCATGTCAAACAACATGTCTCCAACACTGTCATGAATTGTTCGTGTCGCTTTCTTCCCTCCCCCCAGTTGTTTTTGTGTGAGTTGCTTCGCCGACGGTGTATCTTATGCTGCTCACCTTCTGGCTTTACTGCTCTTCTCTTCCTGTTTTTGGGATGGTGTAGTCCTCATGAAGAAGCTGGAGATGCCTCTTCTTTCTTTTCAGGTCGAGCCTGAGTCAGAGCGCATGCGCTGCTATGCGAGGCTTCTTGTAAGTACTCTAAACTACTCCGGACAACACTGCCCGAGACCCCAGTCAGAAGCATCGGTTTGCAAGGTGAAGCCTTTCTCAAAGTCAGGGCAGTTAAGGATAGGGTCGCAGCATAATAGGCCTTTGAGCCGCTGGAAGCTCCGTAGTTGAGAGGGGGACCATTCCCTTATGGTGTTAGGGCACATTTTCTTTAGCATGTCTGTTAATGCGGCAGCCTCCTCCGAGAACTTGGATATAAATCCACAATAGTAGCTGACCAGGCCAAGGAAAGCTCTGATACCCTTCTTTGTGGTGGGGGTCGTCAATACTCCTCCCACACATAGGATTGGCTTTTACGTGTGTCTTTCACTAATGAAAGCACGCAAATGGCTAAAGGCGGGTGCTAAAGGCCATTTAATGGCCAGATATTCCTTCTCGATAGTGGCATACCTGTTTTCCCGGGGCATCAGTTTGCGACTGAGATACTCCACAGGATGAAGTCCCTCCAGAGCCGTCATCCTGGGACAACACTGCCCGAGACCCCAGTCAGAAGAATCGGTTTGCAAGGTGAAGCCTTTCTCAAAGTCAGGGCAGTTAAGGACAGGGTCGCAGCATAATAGGCCTTTGAGCCGCTGGAAGCTCCGTAGTTGAGAGGGGGACCATTCCCTTATGGTGTTAGGGCACATTTTCTTTAGCATGTCTGTTAATGCGGCAGCCTCCTCCGAGAACTTGGATATAAATCCACAATAGTATCTGACCAGGCCAAGGAAAGCTCTGATACCCTTCTTTGTGGTGGGGGTCGTCAATACTCCTCCCACACATAGGATTGGCTTTTACGTGTGTCTTTCACTAATGAAAGCACGCAAATGGCTAAAGGCGGGTGCTTGTCCCACCTTCTTTTTTAATGTTCACTCCCATGGCGTTTTGCTTTCGGGAGCGAGGAGCGGCGCGCAGGGTGGCAGCTGCATTCCTCTTGGGTCAGGTTACACACAACGTGCTGTGCTTTCACTTTCACTTGTTAAGAGTTGCGACTTCCTGCCGTATAGCGTTACAAGCAAAGATCGACCTATGAGCATGGGAGCAGTGAAAGGAGACGGGAGAGCATTGGCAGCTGCCAGGCCACCTTAAGGTTAATTAATGCCCTAAAGCACACTCTTGGTTTGTAAGGTCCTCTTTCGTCATAGTTAGGGCTACTCTGTGCCTACGCGTGTTATACAGGAGTTGAATAACTGGACGTGACATGGCGGAGTCAACCGGTTTCCAGAAGGCTACCAATATTTTGCTCACCGGTGAGAATGTGCATCTCTGGTACTAATAGCTGATGGTATTGCACTAGTTCGCGGTAAATTGTGTTTCACTTTGCGTAGCTGTTGGTGTGGAAAGGATGGGGCTGCATCAAATTCCTGTAGATAGGAGTCCAGTATATTGCACAACCTCAGTACGCGGACAGGACGGCACAGCAGCGTAACCCCACGGTTATCCCAACTCTGCAAAATAATTTTAGTTATGTTTTCTTGATACTGGCATCATTCAACTGCATCTCTTCGAGACGAGTCACACTGTTCCAAAGACTCGTAGCCAATTAACTGCAGACAATCTAACATTTTTGTTGTTGCTTGATCAGAAAACAAATCTGCAACCTTTTGAAATCACTCAAATTATTTCATATTTATGATACGTTATCAGAATTTGGAGAGCATGGCACAGCTTCCTAGCGGCGAGGGCTGTGCGACCACCCCTGTTCTTGGCTTTCTCATTGACCAGAGTGGAGATTAAAAAGAGTATCTGATGTGTTTAGAAATGTGACAGGGAGTCTGCCGTGGGGTGTGTTTGGCCCAGGTCCTTGGTGCATCTGGTACGTTTGATTCACCTGGTGCATATTACGCTGTGAAGTTTTTACTTGCTATGATGAACAATCACTCTGTGGCCCTGTTGTGTTTGGGTGTTTGCTCGTAATTATTTTAGTCTTTACATTCAGATTTTGTGTCTTATTGAATAACCCATGTGTATTTTTTTGTTATCCTGTTGTGATGATTAGCCATAGCCTGGCAGCTAATCTTGTACTCCTGTGTTAAAGTTAAAGTTAAAGTCCATCAATTGTGTGTCTTTTGCTTAAAGTTCGGTAATGTGTGGCTAAAAGTGTTCTGTTGAGTCCGTGAATGTTGGGTTTGGTCTTTGCGCTTGGCAATATTAGATGCTCTTGTATTAGTTTTATTTTGGAATTAGAATGATGTGTAATGGGCATGAGAGTGTTCTGTCAAGTGGGTCTAATTGGTTTAATTAATATTTCCTATGTTTTCCAGGTGCGAGCATTGTGGTTGGTTGCGTTGGAGTGTTTTATTTAATCATCTCTTTACTTTTTTAGAGTGTCACATTGATAACTGTATGTTTTTGATGCTGTGCATGTGATGGTACAATTAATGGTCTGAAATATTAGTAGTATTAGGATTGGTTGTATAGGGCGTGGGTACGTTGTTGGAGTTTATTTCAAGCCAAGTTGCATTATTAAGCCAGCAATCACATTCAAAAAATTGTGGGTATTCGTATAACATTCAGCCTATTACAATTAAGTGATCCATACCTTTGAGTTCACATTCGTTAAAACATTACGGTTGAGCTCATTGATTTGATATAAAAAAAGGCCTTGTACATGAGCAAAGTATAGATAAAGAGGCTCTTCTGTGTTTGATCTGCATGGCTATTTGTACAATTTCTTTCCAAATATCTCTTGCTAAACACTTATAAGGTCCCAAAGGCGAGACCTATTGGCTATGCCAATGCTTGTTTACTTCGGCTTCCGCCTTTTTAGATCTTGCCTAACGAGAGCTTTACCTGTTTTACCTGCGTCATGTTTTCCTACAAAAATAGTAGCAAAAATACATACATATTTACATGCATAGACGGGTTTTGGTCAACCCTTGTCATCCATTGGTCTGTTCAATTGAATTGGCCTTTATACTTTGCTTCCACCCACCCCAGCCTACAGCAAGTGGCAGTGGTACAACCCACTTCAGCCACTGACACTATTCAATGTGAGTAATGGCATTTTACTTTTTCTCAAGTGCACGTCTGTGTAAAAAGAATTTCCCCAGTTTGCAATTCTCTGGATTCTACAGGGTGACCGAACATTTCAGTTTCCATGCCCATTCATTTTCTTTTTTGGAAAGAGTAGCTTTAAATAACAATGCAGGTCTCTTGTACTGCCCATTCCAACCTTGGCCTCTGTCACCGACCCAAGTATCACAAACCACTGATGTGTGTGCAAAGAAGGATTAATTGTAATATTGAGGTCGGGAATACAGCTCGAATATAACAGTCTCTGTCTCCCTTTTGCCCGTGTCCTGCTTCTTACTGTTCTCCTTGGACCTGTGTCTGCTTCAGACCCCCGTGGCGTCGCACGTCCCCTCAGGAAAAGAGTAAGGAGAGGCCATTAGTGTTGTGCTCTCTGTTAATACAAGTCCAACCCCAGTTTAATCCCGCTCATGCCCTTTCGGCTGACCTCTGCCCTCCTATACCAGTGAGGGATTTTTGGTGCTCCTTCACACCATTCAGGGTATGTCGCCTCTAGGAGGGTCCTGACCTTTAGGCTACCCCTTTGTGAATCCCTCCTCGCTATTGGTGGGTTCCTCACCGTGACTTGCTTTTGGCGTGGTTGTGCCCCTGTGCTGGTCAATCTGCTTAGCGGTGAAAGACAATTAGTCTGGGAGCGTGTGGGGAATGGTGAACCCCTACCCTTCCTCCCTCTCCACCCTTGTCCTTCCCTACAACCCCGTAAAAACCTTCTGGGACCACCACCACCTTCCCAGCGTGTGTCCTGTTCCCTGCAGCACTTGCCTGAAGCCGTGACCTGCTGACAGGGTCGCGGCCACCTCGTCCATGGAGCCTTCTGCTGGGGACACCTCTTCCATCTTCGGGTTGTCCACATCCTCCACAGCGCTTTCGATCTCCCCCACTCCGCCCCTCTTCCATTTTGTCCGGTCTCCATCGCTCACTCTTGCTTCCTCAGTCTCCCGCACTGCTCCGCTATTCTCCACGTTCGCTCTTGATGCCGTCCTCCTCCTCACTCCCGGCACGCTCCACCTCGCTCCTCACCGTCCTTTTGTCGTTGCCTGCTACCGGTTCACAAGATGCGTCAGGGCTCCATCACAGAGCCTCCCCACCAGGCATGGACGATCGGGCCATGCAGGAGACGCAGAGCGGGACAGGAAATCCATGTTGGTCTGGAGGGGACCAGGACGGTGGGCCACCTGAAATAAAAAGGGTTGTAAGGCCAGGAACCATCGAAGAACCCAGGCATTAGTGTCCTTGTGCAGGGCCAACCAAACCAGGGGAGCATGGTCCATCAGGAGAAGAAAAGGGCAACCCTGCAAATAGTATTGAAGAGCCTGGATGGCCCATTTAATGGCCAGATATTCCTTCTCGATAGTGGCATACCTGTTTTCCCGGGGCATCAGTTTGCGACTGAGATACTCCACAGGATGAAGTCCCCCCAGAGCCGTCATCCTGGGACAACACTGCCCGAGACCCCAGTCAGAAGCATCGGTTTGCAAGGTGAAGCCTTTCTCAAAGTCAGGGCAGTTAAGGACAGGGTCGCAGCATAATAGGCCTTTGAGCCGCTGGAAGCTCCGTAGTTGAGAGGGGGACCATTCCCTTATGGTGTTAGGGCACATTTTCTTTAGCATGTCTGTTAATGCGGCAGCCTCCTCCGAGAACTTGGATATAAATCCACAATAGTAGCTGACCAGGCCAAGGAAAGCTCTGATACCCTTCTTTGTGGTGGGGGTCGTCAATGACCTGATGGCGTCCACTTTGTCTACCTGTGGTCGTTATCAGGCCTTCCTGGATATGGTAAGCCTAGTATCGTATGGCGCTTGTGGTCAGCATACATTTGTCCGGATTAGCTGTTAATCCTGCTTGACGAAGGCTGGTTAGTGTGGCCCTTAGGTGTGTGAGATTCTGTCTCCATGTACGACTGTATATGACAATGTCATCTAGATATGCGGCTGCATAGGACTGATTGGGCCTTAACACTATGTCCATGAGCCGCTGGAAGGTGGCTGGGGCCCCGTGGAGGCCGAAAGGTAGGACCTTGCAGTGATACAGCCCAGAAGGGGTGGAAAACGCATTTTCTTCTCGGGCCTTGGTGGTTAGCTGTATCTACCAGTACCCCTTCATCACGTCGAGCGTTGTTAGATATTTGGCTGTACCTAGTCTTTCTATCATTTCGTCTACTCTGGGCATGGGGTAGGCATCAAAGCGAGAGAGTTCATTCAGTCTTCGGAAGTCCACAAAGAATCTAACAGTGCCGTTAAGTTTGGGTACAAGCACGATTGGAAAGCACCAGGGGCTTTGAGAGGGCTCTATGATGTCGCTATTGAGCATGTCCACTACCTCCTTTTCTACCACCCTCCTTCTGGCCTCTGGTATCCGATATGGTCTTTGCCGGACCAGTTTGGCTCCATCTGTGATGATATTGTGTTGTACATGTGGGGTCCTCCTGGGTTTGGGAGAAAAGACATCTCGAAAGTCATCTACCAGGGAAAGAAGGTCTTTCTTCTGCTCCGTCAATAACTGGGGGCCCCTAGTGATGGAGTCGAGATCGAGGGGCGCGTCTCCCCTTGGAAAGGGTATGGACAAGGATTGGCTATCGGATATCAACAGGTCAGCATTGATGGCGTTGTCTGATGCATCAGGTGTGTCAACCCATTTCTTAAGCAGGTTGACGTGATAGATCTGTCCCTTATTCCCTGTATGGGGAACGCCTACCCTGTAGGTGACGGGTGTTATCTGGACCAGTACCACAAAAGGGCCTTGCCATTTGACCAAGAGTTTGTTTTCAGTGGAGGGGAGCAGAAGGAGGACCTGGTCCCCAACAGAAAATTGCCTCAATGTCGTTTGGTGGTCGTATCCCTTTTTCTGCTTTTGTTGGGCCGTGTCCAGGTTCTGTCTCACTTCCTCCCACAGGGTTGTCAGTCTGTGTTTGAGATGTGCGGCATAATCAAGCAATTTCTTCCCTTCGTCCTCTTCCTCCTCTCACCTTTCAGCCGCCATGTCAAGCAATATTCGTGTAATCCTCCCGAACACCAGTTCGAAGGGGCTATAAACCGTGGAGGATTGGGCATGAGTCCTAATTGCGAACAGGGTGAGCGGCAGCTGTCTGTTCCAGTCCTTCCCCGTGTCTGACACTGTTTTCCTCAGTATGCTTTTGACGGTCTGGTTATATCTCTCTACTAGACCATCGGTCTGGGGGGAGACACAGAGGTGCTTATTTGGCGTACCCCCAGGAATTTATAGATCTGAGACATGAGTCGCGACATGAAGGGCGTACCTTGATCAGTCATTAACTCTGAAGGGAACCCGACCCTGCTGAAGAACCCTATCATGGCTTGTGCAACGTTGCTAGTGGTCATACTAGAAAGTGGTATGGCTTCAGGGCATCTGGTGGCGTAGTCCACCAGCACCAGGATGTACTGGTACCCCCTTGCTGAAGTGATCAGAGGACCTACTAGGTTCATCCCTACCCTGGAGAAAGAGATCTCTATTATAGGAAGGGGATACAATGGTGCTTTGGGTACATGTGAAGGGTTGTGTAGCTGGCACCGGGGACAGGCTGCGCAATACTCCCTGACATCAGAGAAGACCCCTGGCCAATAAAATCTTCGCAAGAGGTATTCTATTTTTTCATGGCCGTAATACCGCCCTCCCACCTGATTGTGTGCTAGGACAAGGACTTGAGCGCGAAAGGAAACGGGGACAAGGAGTTGTCTTATAGTCCCGCTGGGCTTTCTTACCCTCCTATATAATAGCCCCTGTGATATCAGAAAAAAAGGGCCTATCTGGTCGTCTTCTTCGGTCACCGTGTGGGCCCATGCATTCCCCAAGGTGGGGTCTTCCCTTTGAGCTGCCCTGAAACTATGCGGCTCTCTCTGCTCTCCGTCTGCAACAGTAGAAGTAGTGGAGTGTTAGTTAACCCATTTAATATCACTGTTCTGTTGTGTTCTCCTTTTTCCTTACCGGTCTTATTAGTCCTGTACATACCCCCTTCTATTTTTTCGCTGGAGAAAGGAGCCTCCCTCCACCATGCTCGTCCCTCATTTTCTCTAATGGCCCTGGAAAGGAGGACATGAAACTCATCAAAGTCGGTACCAATGATCATGTCCTCAACCAACGGAGGTATGCCCCCATTGCGGATGGGTCTCTCCTCATTTCTGCTTCCCAGGGACACGACAGCCACAGGTAGGTTTTCTAGACCCCATGTACCCAAGTGATCGCCACCCTCTCCCCCTTTTGCCATTGGTGACTCAGAATGCGTTCCTCTGTGAGGACGGAATGGCGACAGCCAGAGTCGATCAGTATTTTGGTCTTAAGGCCGTTAACCAGTAGATAAAGGTGGTATGTTTCTTTTCCCTCCATTGCCCAGAGGGCCCGCCCCCTTGTGTACCCTACTTTCATTGGTTCCGAGGGGTTGGTCTTCTGGGGACAGTTAAGTGCTATGTGGCCCCAATCAGCGCAGTGGTAGCACTGGGGCCCTTGCCCGCTCTCTCTGGGTGGTGGCCGAGGAAGCAGCTGAGGGTCGATGAGTGGACGGGGAGAGAGGTTTGAGGGTCCCGGTGCCGAGAGCCTCCATCTGTGAACCAATGGGTAGGTATACGTGGGGTAGTAAGCTCGTTGTGAAGGAACCCTCTGATGGGCATAGGCCAGGTCTATGGCACTGGTGACTGTTACGTTCGGGTGTTGCTTGACCCACACACGGGTGGCGGTTGGAAGACCCTCCAAAAACTGTTCTAGCAGTATCCGGTCCATGACCTCCTCTATGGTGAAAGTGTGGGGTTGCAGCTACCGTGTTCCCAGATCCTGGATGCAATAGAAGAATGCGCGGGGATTGTCTTGGGGTAGCCACTTCTCTTTCCGGAACTTCGTGCGGTAATGTTCCTAGTCATACCCTAAACGCTCTAAAATGCCTTCTTGATCACACCGTATGGGGTAGTGCCTTCCGGATTGGCCGCCTGGTAAGCAGTCAGAAGTTCCCCCGATAAAAGAGGTGCCACATACTGCCCCCGCCTTTCCACTGGCCATTGAGCTGTATTGGCCACCCGCTCGAAGTTGGTAAAGAAGAAGTCTGGGTCTTCCCCTGTCTGATACTTCTGCAGTACTGAACTCGGTACATTAGGATGGACCTTGCTGCTGGCTATGGTGTTGGTTAGGTGTTGGATGGCTGAGTCTTGAACCACCTGATTTTGTGCTATTAGGCTGGCCTGGGCCTGCAAGTTCCCGATCTTTCTGGGCTTCTGTAGTCTGTCCCTCCACTACCAACTGGAGGTGTCGTTGTCTTCAGCTAGTTGCTTTATCATATCATCCAGACTGACGGTCTGCGTCATCTTGCTGCCTCCCTTCGGTACCGGGTCGGGTTTGTGAAGATCCCACTTCTGACACCACGTGTCACCGCACCAAGTATCACAAACCACTGATGTGTGTGCAAAGAAGGATTTATTGTAATATTGAGGTCGAGAATGCAGCCCGGATATAACAATCTCTGTTTCCCTTTTGCCCTTGTCCTGCTTCTTAGTGTACTCCTTTGGCCTGTGTCTGCTTCGGACCCCCTTGGCATCGTACGTCCCCTCGGGAAAAGAGTAAGGAGAGGCCGTTCATGTTATGCTCCATGTTAATGCAAGTTCAACCCCAGTTTAATCCTGCTCCTGCCCTTTTGGCTGACCCGGCCCTCCTTTATACCAGTGAGGGCTTTTTGGTGCTCCTTCACACCATTCAGGGTATGCCGTCTCTAGGAGGGTCCTGGCCTTTAGGCTACCCCTTTGTGAATCCCTCCTCGCTATTGGTGGGTTCCTCACCGTGACTTGCTTTTAGGGTGGTTATGCCCCTGTGCTGGTCAATCTGCTTAGTGGTGAAAGACAATGAGTCTGGGAGCACGTTGGGAATGGTGAACCCCTACCCTTCCTCCCTCTCCACCCTTGTCCAACCCAACAACCCCGTAAAAACCTTCTGGGACCACCACTACCTTCCCAGCGTGTGCCCTGTTCCGTGCAGCACTTGCCTGAAGCCGTGACCCGCTGACAGGGTCACGGCCGCCTCATCCCTCCTTCCTCTGGGGATACCTCTTCCGTCTTCGGGATGTCCACGTCCTTCACCACAGGACTTACAATCTCCCCCGCTCCGTCCTTCTTCCGTTTTGTCCGGTCTCCGTCGCACACTCCTGCTTTCTCTGTGTCTGGTACTGCGCCGCTGTTCTCCATGTTCCTTCTCTCGACGATGTCCTCCTCCTCACTCCCGGCATACTCCACCTCGCTCCTCACCGTCCTTTTGTAGTCGCCTGCTTCCGGGTCACATGATGCATCAGGGCTCCGCCCCGTGACGCCGCCAGAGACAGCTGAGGGTGGTTTTCTTCAGTTCCCCCGGGGTATGCGGGGCTGTCACCTGGGGAGGCCCCATCACAGCCTGTTTGCTATATTCATACATAATACATTCAGTACCTCCAACTTTTGAGTACTTATATATGTGTTCTGCTCGATTTCCCCGGCCTTCTTGTGTGGCACAATGATGGAATGTGACTTCAGTCTCTTATCATTCAAGTCTAAGGGTTAGAGTAGTGAATGGAGCCTATTTACTAGGCACTTCGACATGATCCTGTGCTCTTCCCCATAGATCAGGGCTCGCACACATAGCCTAGGGGATAGATTCGTTAGTATTAGGGATAACCTGTCCTGTAGTGAGGGTATTTCATGGAGCCGTGCTGAATTCAGGCCTGGTAGGCCTCAAACGGGAGAGACTCCATCTTTCTTTCTGCACCGGCAGCTTGGGATGCTTCTAGGTCAAATGTAATGTTTTAGTTATGAGGTGTTATTCGCTTGGAGAGAACCGGTTCAGGCCGGCCCTTATCGAAGGATTGTATTTTTCTTCATGCTGAAGACACTACATCAGGCCGGCCGGCTGGGAACGTGTCCTTGGTACGGGGAGGTACAAGAATTTGGTGGGCGGCAGGTTACAGGCCGGAATTTTCCATGAGGAAACGCACCTCTATATTAGTGAAAGTCTGAGGCAGTTACATGTTCAGTCCGTAGGCAGCATCTAGCCGTTAGCAGTAAAGCTACTACTTATTCCAGGGAAGACAGACGCCATCTTGAAGGCGGAGAAGAACCGAGAGACAGATGCTCTCCTAGCAGAATAGCCAGAGAGGAGAGAGTAGCCGATAAGGAAGAGGTCCCAGTGACTCGGAGAAGGGTGATTCCAGGCGAGCCGAGGCACAGACGAGAAGGGAACCTAGATGACCACTGAGTGCAGGCTACATACTACTAAGGTGATGTCGACCCTTTCTTATTAGAGTGTACAACTTAATCTTTCACTTTTCTTTGCAGGTTATGTGTTATATCGTAATGTTATGTGATTGTGTATGTAATGAGTAATAAAGTACCCAGTTTGTAGTGAACCAACATGTGCTGCGTGTTCTTGTATGAGAGGGTAGCCTATTCTTCTAGTCAGCTTTGGCTACATGAACAGATGTTAACCCTGATCAGGTAAGTGGTAACTGAATAAGGGAAAGAGGAACCCCTCGAACCTGAGAACAGGCTATGCTCGAACTGGCAATCCTTGTGTGATCTGATGAATAGTGAGACTGATTCCCTTTTTGTATGTTATGGTGATCATAGGATGAACTGTCGTATGAGACTGCCGTCTAGGTAGAGAGGTCTGGATTCGTATAGGATCGCGAGGCCGCCACTTGTGATACTGTCGTATGGGCAGAGAGGTCTGGATTCGTATGGAATCGCGAGGCCGCCGATTGTGCTGAGACTGCCGTCTGGGTAGAGAGGTCTGGATTCGTGTGGGATCGCGAGGCCGCCACTTGTGAGACTGCCGTCTGGGTAGAGAGGTCTGGATTCGTGTGGGATCGCGAGGCCGCCACTTGTGATACTGTCGTATGGGCAGAGAGGTCTGGATCCGTATGGGATCGCGAGGCCGCCGATTGTGCTGAGACTGCCGTCTGGGTAGAGAGGTCTGGATTCGTGTGGGATCGCGAGGCCGCCACTTGTGAGACTGCCGTCTGGGTAGAGAGGTCTGGATTCGTGTGGGATCGCGAGGCCGCCACTTGTGATACTGTCGTATGGGCAGAGAGGTCTGGATCCGTATGGGATCGCGAGGCCGCCGATTGTGCTGAGACTGCCGTCTGGGTAGAGAGGTCTGGATTCGTGTGGGATCGCGAGGCCGCCACTTGTGATACTGTCGTATGGGCAGAGAGGTCTGGATTCGTAGGGGATCGCGAGGCCGCCACTTGTGATACTGTCGTATGGGCAGAGAGGTCTGGATTCGTAGGGGATCGCGAGGCCGCCACTTGTGATACTGTCGTATGGGCAGAGAGGTCTGGATTCGTAGGGGATCGCGAGGCCGCCACTTGTGATACTGTCGTATGGGCAGAGAGGTCTGGATTCGTAGGGGATCGCGAGGCCGCCACTTGTGATACTGTCGTATGGGCAGAGAGGTCTGGATTCGTATGGAATCGCGAGGCCGCCGATTGTGCTGAGACTTCCGTCTGGGTAGAGAGGTCTGGATTCGTGTGGGATCGCGAGGCCGCCACTTGTGAGACTGTCGTATGGGCAGAGAGGTCTGGATCCGTATGGGATCGCGAGGCCGCCGATTATAAGAGGTCTTGGTATGTATAGTAGGAATTCCCTGTCCTTAGGTGGTAGATATATGTGGTTGCACTATTGTAAATAGGTTCTAGGGAGGGGGTAACGTTCTGGCTGGGTTAGTGAGGCTCTGATGAGCGGGTTCTATCTGATCCGAAAACCCAAGCAGAACAATATGGTACACTAAAGGTTATCAGATTGCTCCATGTACACCAAACAATGTGCATCCAGTCGATGACTTTCCCTTTAGAAATAATTATTATGGTATGCATTGGTTAGATGAAGCAAACAAATGCTACAACTCCCAGAATGCACTGATATATTAGATGAAAAACCATTGAGAAAAAACAAGGCACCTGCCGTACATAGTGCAAGAAAGAACATTTTTACATATTTTTATACTCCTGACTTCATACAAATTAAGTTCATCGTTGCATTTCAAACAAAACGCAACCCATTCATTTTCGTCGTAGCTCTCAATTTACAAGCTCTTCTTGTGAGAGCTGAACTCAAGCAAGCTCTAACAAATGCAGGGGTTCATTGCTGTGATTCTAAAAGGTGCATTGCATGTGAATACCTTTTACAAACATCATCAGTAACAAGTTCTGTTACAAGAAGAACCGATTGCATTAGACAGTATTTTACATGGCGAACAACATGCATTATTTATGTGATTCAGTGCCAACGCCAAAGCTTGAAAAAACAATACTTAGGCCAAACAAATGACATCTGCACATGATACAAGAATCACAAATCAGCAATAAATAATAAGAAACTTGACCAGCTTGTCGCCATTCATTTTAACCTTGTGGACCAATTGAAATCAGATTTGAAGATTCTCCCTGTAGAACATGACTTAAAGGAAGAACTACTGGACTCCAGAGAAGACTTCTGGATGTACCGTTGATAATCATTGCATTTAGATGTACTGAACATCACCGACAACACCACTTGGATACCGTATATCTGAAGAGATCTCAGAACTGCATTGATTTCACATTCCAAATTGAACCTTCACTCATGATGGTTTTTTTTAAAACTAGCAATGGTTCAGCTGTGCAGCCTCTGAGAAAACATATATTGTTGTTCTTTGGTGAGTCCATGTGTTTTGAGTTACTTTTAATGTATATCTATATGTATAAATATATTGCAAAATTAGCATCTGCAATGAAGATACTGAGAAGACACTCCAGGATATAGTTTCCCCGTTACTGTGAAAGACGGTGACGCATCCTCATTGAGGGTACTATTATTTTTACTTATATTACAAGCATGCACCCAGAACGAGCACCTCTGCTGAGATCACTTGTGCAGATACTGGTAGTGTAATATATATATATGTGTGTGTGTGAGATTAAAATTAATTCAATTTACATAATTATTATTCTTATTGCCCGCCTCCATTGTTTTCTATGAGAGCGAGTTGCAGTCCCAGTGGTTGCCCATCTGAAATGCTTGACCTACTCCATGGCTAATGGGCCTTTAGTAGAATTACAAGTGCATTTTGTGGGTGAGTGTTTAATATTAGCATGTCCCTCCCGAAACCCTTCCTTAAATTTCCATTACCACCCATTTTGTAGCAGTTATTCTTAATTTTGCCACCGCTCCCCCTTGACCATCCCATCTTTACTACTAGATCCTATACTTTTGTGTGAGGAGTTCCCTGCCACCGGGGCGGAGATCTCCTTACAGAAAAAGAAAGGTGTAGATGGAAATCTCCTGCCCTATGTTTGTGGACTGCATTTTGCAGTAATGAAGTAGTACTAATGGAGTACTACCTTACATACTCCATATGACTTTTGTACATTGGGCCCTTTGTTTCCAGGCACAGCAGTAGGCCGCAAATGAAAGCAGCAAATATTATATAAGAATGTGAGAAAGAAAAACTCCATTCCTGAGCCATAACACTTGCATGCATCTCTCTCACTCAACCAGTCACATAGCATTCCTACATACCAACCCCTTCTTGTATATGCAATCATCTGCGATGAAAGGCCACAAGTGACCAAATCACTGCCAGACAGAGACAACTTCAGAGCTCTTTATGCACATGTTTTCCTTTTTTAGCAAATGCCTTCACGGCCAATTTTGCTATGTTATCTATGGGCTTACTACTTTAAAGTTTAATTGACTTTCTTATAACCTTGCACAGCACTAATGCATGAAATAGCCTGGGTAGTGCTCTATGAAATTAAACAAGCATTGGAAAAGCCAGTAGGTCTGACGTGGGCAAGCTGGCATAAAGGTTATTTTTTTATTAGAACACAAAATTAAAAAGCAGAAAGGAATTGTCGTCATTTCAATGTAGCCGCCATATGCTTGGAATAACATGAAGAAATAAAAAAAAATAACAATTACATACAATTTTGGTAAAAACAATATAGATGCTTTCTAGCAAGCAGGTGTACTTTGAACACTTTTCAGTTTTAATGCGCATCACATCACATGAAAATATGAATTTTCATGGTGCACAGAAAATACACTATTGGCTTCGAATTACAATAAATTGAATTGTGCTGCATTGCATTGTGGCATTTGTATATCGCTTACTACACCTATGTGGGGCGCTGAAGAGTTTACCCACAGGGTAGCTAGTTTTGCCATGTAAGGTGTGTGGTTGGAAAGGTGTTGGTTTTGTTTGTGCCTATGTGGTAACTAGGTATTGTTTCCATGTTATGTGTGATGACCCCCAAGGTGTGGTTATTATGGCATGTGATGAGGAGCCTGGTGGTTTGATGGGTGAGGGTATTTAAGAGCTAGACATGCAAATTATTATAATAATGACTGAAACACATAGGCAACTACACAGCATCAATCTTGCCATAATGGCAGTGTAATGCTTAGTGCGGGTGCACCAAAACAGGAGGAAAGGGTTCAGTAATCCGTATGGCAACAATCACCAGGCAGACATGGTGCATACTAAGTAAATGGATGCCAAAGGGTAAGAATTGGAATTGGTAAGTGAGCAGTAGCCATGCAATTTTTAGATCAATGATACTGCCTACTGCTGAACAAATACATCCCATGAACGAGGAAGGAAATGGATGAGCAATTGAGGCTGGCAATCTGAGCAGAAAGTACAAAATCTTTAAAAAGTCTAGATCCACCTACTTCTGCTAGGCAAAAGGAAGACAATGTTCTGAGCAGGAGTTCAAACCCAAAGCCCTTTTCACGCTATTGAAGGCTCCCAAATGCGTTCAGCACCAGTCAGTCGAGTCCGGTTGTGGCTCAGACCATAGCCAGACTAGCACTGTGCACATGTGATGGTGAGAGATAAAGCGCTTGGTTGGTTGCTGTCCTAACAGTGCAATAGCAGATTAGCTTGCCTTATGTACCCTTCTGTGCTCCCCCGCATGCTAGTCTAATACTTTTCTCAAATGCCAGAGACTCTTGCTTTTCTATTTTACATAAGGAGGCACCCTCCTTACCTTTTAGAATTTCCTCCCAGACTATTTCACTTTCAGTGTTATTAGTGAATTACATTTCTCGATAAAAGAGAGACAATGTGATTAAAGGTGTCTTAGCCTGCTTCCACTGTTTTATCTAGGACATTAGCATGACACAGCTTTAGTAGTTTTCATTTTTTTCAGTGTTAGCCCAGATGTTCTCTGACAAGTGCGGTTTGCGAAGAACACCTTTTATATATGTGCTCTCAAGCTATCATTCCTTCAGAACTCCTCTGTCTCGTCTCTTCCTATTCTCCCTCTCTTTCCTCATTATCTCTGCTCTCATGTCTAGCAAGAGGCCTTTGTTCTGAGACAATATTAACCAAGAGGTGTATACATTCCTGTCCTAGGCAACTCCTAATTCAGCTGCTCTGCATGACGGCTGCAGGCAGCCGAGTGTGATGATTGAGCTTACTGGACATGGCAGCTCCAGTCTGACCTGGGACAGCAGAGCCTTTGCTTACCTTGTTCATCCAGAAACTCTGGCCTTGGACCTGGTAGCCACATTTTAGGGACAAATTAAACAACGCCTTACTACTTTATGGATGGCTGATATGTTGTGAGCTAGCCTGGCTGATGACTGGGCACTTAGTCCCATCCTGCAAAGATATGTTTGGCAATCTGTCTTTAGCAGCAGTAGAAGATAAAAGTATACAGAGCCTTGCCAACCAGGAAAAATCAAACTTTCCCCAGTCACTTTAAGTCTGATTGTAATGTCTTGCCCTAGCCTTGTTGATTCTGGGGGTCCCAGCCCCATACTGAGAACCCTTCCTGTTGCAAACATATGATCCGCAATCTGCTTTTATTTCAAGTTAGAAGATAAAAGTATGCATAGCCTTGCCAGCTAGGAAAAAACAGACTGCCTCTATCACTTTAAGGATTGTCACAAAGTCTTGGGCTGGCCTTGCTGATTTCTGGGCCATTGATCCCATCCAGTTAACTATTCCCAGTGCAAATATATAACCTGCAGTCTGCCTTTATCAGCATTAGATGATCAAAGTACGCCAAATCCTACCAGCCAGTAAGAATCAAACTACTTCCTAACACTTTAAAGCTGTCCACAATGTCTTGGGCTAGCCTCGCTGATTCCTGGGCACTTGGACCCCCAGCATTGCAGAGATATTGGCCACAACCAGCGATTATCAGCATTTGAAGCTGAAGTAGAATGAGCCCTGCCCAGCAGTAACTTTACTTTGACCAGAGATGTCTTGGTGGCAGGTACGTTAGTTGGTGAATTCATTAGGACTTTGCAGCTCAAGTCTGCCCTTTAAGAGTGGATCCCGTTGCTCACTCATAGTATTGCATTGTACTCTAGCATTTGTATAAAGCGTAGTACTCCTGTGTGGGTTGCTGAAGTGCTTACCCAAGTTAATAGCAATCTACACCAGGTAGGGTGCGTCCCTCCGGCCGAAAGACAGAAACTCTCTGCCAAGCAAGGCAAAGAGCAGGATACTGGTTTTGATTTACCAGGAGGCTGTATACACTGCATCTAAAACACACTAAAAGTTTCTATTCAAAATAACCTTGCTCCCCCAAACAATTTCCATTTTCCTTTTAGAGTAAGTGTGAAAAAGGTGTTTTAACAACTCTTTTATTTCATCCTACTCATTCCTGTTGCACCTGGTCTGTAACTCCATGGACTTGGCAATATGTCATTGTGTGGCAGCATATAAAATAACTTGTTAACCTGCTTCATCATTTTTTTACTATTCTTGTCTAGAAAAAAAGTATTGCCTGAGTCCTGCATAAGAACTTTCTTGAGCGCAGTATGCACTACTAGCATGTCTGGTGGGAAATGTGTATGAATAAAAAGAGGGGCCTGTGGTGCTGGTTAAAATTTCTTCCCCCATCAGAAGGGGAAGTGGGCTCACCTTAACAGGGTCTGTAAATTTGTCCATTGGAGCACTTTAGTTTTGTGTTGAGCATAGGAAGAATCAGACTAGTGCGTTCTGTTTTGAAAAGTGCTATGATTAAGAAATCATACTCTTCCACATGCATAGGTACCTTGAGGTGTGCCAGTACTCTTGCTATAATAGAGTGATATGCAGAGGTGTAATCTAGAGTTTCCCAGTAAGTTATGAAGGAAAGTCTTAATTTTATTAAAGACATGGAGGCAAGTATTATTTTTCCCTAATCTTGCATTTATTTCAATAGCAGCAGTCAAGAACTTGAAAAAACTACAAATCTTATGAGGCTTAGCGCGAACTAGCCAATGGGAGACAAAACATAGTACTAATAAGAAACAATAGTATCACAGCATTGCCTATAATACCTATCTTGACTACGAACAGTCCTCTTTTCTTGAACGAGAAGTTAAGAATAAATAGTAAATAAAATAAATATAGATAACACAATGGTAAACGCTAATGTAAACCATGAACAGTTCTTTGCAAAATTCCGTAAATCTGAGTCTCAAATTGAGAACTGGAAACTGCTGAGAAAAGGAGACATCAAGAAAATCTGCATCTAAAGCACTCGCAGACAATGAGCCAGGGCGTGTCAAAATCCCCTTAAATGGATGAACACGGTGGAGCTGGAGAAACAGTCAGGGTGGGAAAAAAAACAGGTTAATACTGTGCTGAGGTGCATTCTCGCCTCCGTGTCGGTAATAAAATTAGGACTTCCCTTCATAACTTAATAGGAAAATCTACATTTTATTGCAAGATCGGATACTCCTATTATGCTTGTTTAAAGCATGTTAATAAAAACAAAAGAGGCAGTATGTACAGGTTTACATTAAAATGTGTGAAAAACATTAGCATTAGACCAATTAGCTGATCTCAGGATGTCCTCTAGATGGGAACTGGCCCACAAGGCTTTGGAACATATGGCACCTCTTGACCAGTGGGCACCAAAGATGTAAGTATCATTACCGCCAGAGACATAACCCACTTAACCCAGTGAGCGAGTGTAGGGGAATACACTGGTTTGTGGGGTTTTCTGTAGGAAATGAGAAGCTGGGTGTTTAAGGACATTCTGAGATAAATTGTGCTTTGTTCATACACTTTAAAACATTTTCCAAAACAAAGTTTAGGATGATCAAGAAAATACAGGTTAAATACAGTAGTCAAATTTGTTTTTGTACGTTTGCAAACTGTGAACAGCACACCTGCTGGAATGATCTGACAAGAGGAAATATCTAACGCTTTAACATCAGTCAGACGTTTAATTGAAATGAGGCATCATAGCATAGTGAACTTTGCAGACAACATTTTTAGTGAAAGATCAGCATTATCAGGCCAGGAAATAAACTATTTCAAAACAACATTTACATCCCACAATTTAGTGTATTTTTGAATAGGAAGATTGCAAAATGTCACTCCCTTTAAAAGTCAACTGACGAGCGGATGCTCTCCCACCAGTTTTCCATTGATATAGGGATGAATCAAAGAGATGGCAGATCTGAAAAGGTTTATAGTTCGATAGGTCTTTCCACCACTAGCTTCGGCTGCCAGGAAATTAACAATGTTGTTTATATCCACTGAATAAGGATTGATAGATTTTCTCACACACCAGCTTGACCATAAAGACCAGGCTGATTTGTAAGCCTTGGTGGTCCCTGGAGCCCAGGATTTATCAATGTACTCTGAAGCGTCTGACGAAATTAAAGGGAAAGACTGGAAGATCCTGTTATTTTCCAAGCAGAAAGAATGAGGGAGTTGTCTTACACTAGATTGTGAGGAAGACCCAATGGGTCCGGGAGGAGGTTGGGAAAGGAAGGTAGAAGAACTGGGAAGTCAATTGCTAATTCCAGGAGAAGGGGGAACCATACCTGTGATCACCAGCAGGTGACCGCTAGAACCAGTATGGATCACTGTCTTCTGACCTGAGCCAGGACCCTGTTGATCATCAGAAAGGGAGGAAAAGCATAGTTGATAGAGTCGGACCAATCTTGCAAGAAAGTATCTGAGGCTCTAGGGAATCTGGCCGCCAGCTGAAGAATTGGGGAGGCTGAGAATTGAGTCTGGTGGTGAAGAGGTCTATCTGGAAAGGTCTCCATTTGCATAGCAAAGAACTGAATACCGAAGGATGAAGTCTCCAATCGCTAGAGTCACAAAGCTACGGGAATGCTAGTCTGCTATGGTGTTGAGGTCCCCTGGCAAATACTCTGAGTGAACTGAAATGTTGTAGTCAGGATTCTTGCCACAGCTCACTTCTCTTGACTATCACAATATATCGGCATGACTCATATCATTCCTCCTAGCACTTATGAATGAACAAACGTCTTGTAACCTGACTTTTGACCATATTACATGCTGTTAGTAATAGCTAGCTGCAGCTGGTGATCCCCGGTTTGTTTGAAAATGCTTAATAGCTTTTACAAATGTTTTACCATGCATATGCAAGTTCAGTATTCGGGTACCACGGAAACATCGAGAAAATCCACCAGAATAAGCATCAAGCAACTGGCATAGATGACCTCAACGTGAACCTTCCGGAAGAAAGCCCTCATAAAAGTAATCAGCTGCACCTGTTCCTTGCTATAAGCAATTAGAATGCGACCTTTGTAAACATTCTAAAACACCTTCTAGAAGACAGCCTCATTAAATTAATCAAATGCACCTATTCCTTGCTATAGACAATTAGAACGTGACCTTTGTGAACATTCTAAAGCACCTTCTAGAAGGCAGCCTCATCAAGTTAATTATCTGCACCTGTTCCTTGTTACAAACAATTAGAATGTGACCTTCATGAACGTTCGAAATCAGTATTATTTTAAGACTGTCCACACTCCTCCCCTTCGCTTAGCCTCTTTGCCTGCCACTTACCTGTTTCCCGGCTTCCAGGACTCTGTCTTGCCAGCTCCCATGATCCTTCTGCTTCGACCTCACCACAAAGAACGTCCTGCATTAGTCTCCCACCTGGATGGAAAAAAGAACAAAAAGAAAAGGAGAGACACATTAACAGACTTGATTTTACTACGCACTGAGCTCAGTCGCAACATCGTGCTGCAAACAAAGGTAACCAGGGTTTTAGTTAAACTTGTACATACTGTTGGCAGGGCTCTGCCAGGAAGGACTTGGTTGAAGGTAACCACGTCCAAATTTGCTTGTGGGTTTGATGCTGAAATCCTACTCACTACAGTTTTGAAAAACTTGATAAAGGAGCCTCTACGGACAATCTAAATGAAAACAAAAAAACATCAAAACTAAAGGTAGGTTGAGATTTGAAAAGCTTTTGTGAGGTGATACCTTAGAGATAGAGTTATTACTAAACTAAAGCCTTTTTAGTTGTTTGTTTAAAGGTACCATATCAGTAGGTACCATTCATCAGACTGGTGTGAATGCCTGCTGGAGGGCTGCTATTGAGTAGACGAGCCACAGCATCTTTGACTCTACACGCTCTCTCCATCCCAACCCCCTTCCCCCTGGGATTTGCTACCGAAGTAGTATCTCCTTCTGGACACCCAGGGCAAGTCTCAGGAGGATTTGGGAACTACCGTCGCCGCCCCATTTGCATCATCTGGGATCCAGGTAGGTGGATTATGACAGTTGTTTAGGGACATAATTCCCCAAAACTCTTTGCCAGTTTTGCTAGAGGCTTGGATCTGGTACCACCGAGATGATTGATGTATCAAACTGCGGTAAAGTTGTCCATAAGGAGAAGAATGGAGCAGTGTACCCTGCTTTTTTGGGTAGGTTTTTGATTGCAAAGGAACCTCCCAGCATGTCTAAACAGTTTATATACAATCTGGACTCCTTGTGAGACCATGTATACCCAGTCATGATTGGTCCACATTGGGCGCCCCAGCCCGAAAGGCTTGCATCTAATTCTAACACAAGATCTGGGGCTGACGCGAAAGTGGTTCTGCAGTTCCAGGCATCTAAATGGTCTATCTGCTATTGAAGCTCTAGTTGTGATTTGGGATTTATATTTATGAAGTTGGAGTAAGCGAGACCCCTGTGCAAATGGCGAATTTTCAACCTTTGGAGAGCCTGATAATGGATCGGGCCCAGGAACATGGCCTGTAGGAGAGTAGGGTCTGCTATCCTATGGTCACCCCAAATTTTTGCTTTTTGCTTCACTGGTTTTTGACATATTGAGGCTGTGGGCCTGCCAATCAGACCCCCAGCCTGCTGTTCTCTCTACTAAATTTACACTATGCACCCTAGGTGCATAACCAATTGGAAGTGGATCACCCTGTGAGCCCCTGTACCAGTGTACACTAGGTACCCAGGGCATTGGTGTATCTAAGGCCTACCAGGGGCTGAAGCATGTATTGTGCCACCCCTGGCCTGGCCTAACAAATTTGACACAACTGGCTGATCACTCAGCTGGGGTAAGTTGGTGTAACCACCTCTTACTTAGGTGTAGTATACCTATACCTAACCTTAAATGGGACACATGGTAACCTATAAGTCACTCCTATGGCACGCCTTAACAATCCTGAAGGCAGAGTGCTTGGTTCCATGTGAGATGGTGCTCTGGCATGAGCTGAGCCAGTCTGCAGTGGTCGGAACAACTTCCTTCTACTATTTCCAGATATCGTCATACCATATACTCTTAAGTGCATTATGAACCTCGCGGTTAAATGCTAACTTTGGTTTGGCTTTATCAAAACATGTCGAGTAAGGTGTCATACGAAATGGAATACTAACCCCTCGCCAATTCTGGCGACGGGGTTAGCATTCCACCCTTCTAGAGGGACACGACATGTACAGTACCTGAAACCCGGGTAAAATCAGACATAGCCTCAGCTCCACAAAATGGAGGCTGCCACCACAGACACAAGTCTGCCCTCCTGCTGCTGGGAGTCCTTCCAGCTTGGGAGGTGTGGACAGAGGGTTTCCTGCCAGGGGAGGTGCGTGCACCACCCCAGACAGGATTTTGTGTATTGGTCAGGTAGGGCTTGAAAGAAACCAGACATGCCTGAGGCTCACAAGGAGCCTCGGTGCATATGCCAGTTCAAGCCGGTCCTGGGGCACACCAGTCCCGGGCCTGGGGCGAGCTGGACAAAGGATTGGGGGTGTAACCACCCCCCTTCCTGGTCCCACCCTTAGGGAGGGACCTAGCAGGTAGTCCGGCCCCTAGAATCCGAATAAAGGTAGGAGCTGTGTCCTAAGACTTTAGACATCCTGGAATCAACTTGAAACTAAGAAGAAGACGGGAACTTCGACGCTCTGCCGCACAGAGGACTGAAGCCAATCTCCCCTGTGGTCAGGGAGTGACCACCTTGCTAACGCAAGCACCATCCAGCGAATCAATGTCTGCTTTGCCGCCGCCTCCCGCCGGAGCCCGAGCCCAGAGACTGACAAGACCTGGACCTCCAGACCTCTCACCGCCCGATCCACAGTCCCTGAAAAAGAGAGACCCGTGGAGGCAACGAGACACGTGGACCCAGCCATCTTGAAACGACCACGACAAGCTGCAAGTGCAACAACCGAGGCTCCCTCCAAGTTGTGCTTTGGGATCTGAGAAGCCCAACCCTCGAGCAGCATCTGCACCAAAGGTGAGCCCTCCAGCATCTCCACGATCTGCGTGGGGCCCTTCTGCATTTTGCCACTCGACGCGCCTAACCGGTTGCTGGCCCGCTGGCTAGTGGCCATCTTGGCGACGAACTTCAAGAACTACACCACTGGTCTGGTTGCTCCAGACTGGCCCTTGCTCCCCTTCAAAGGAGCAGTCCCTCTGACCTTGCTGGTCAGAACCATCAGCTTATTTCGTTTTCCACAACAATTGCTTTTGCCAAGGCTTGTTTGCTTCGATCAAGTCGCCGACACCGCCGACAGCGAGAACCTGCGTGGGACAGCTTGTGAACCGACTCCTGGACGTCGTCGATCTTCAGGGACCACGTGGCTGCAGAGAAAAGCTACACCTTTCTTCCTGTTTGCACCCGACATCGCCTGGTACCCACCTGGTGCCACGCTGGTCACTGGCTAGTGACTGTGAACACTGTCCCCTCTGCTTACAGGTCTTCTACAACTCCGATCCACTCTTGGATCCACCGCATCTCTTCCGGACCGACCGCCTGCAGCATCTTTGTCTTCAGGCTCCACTGAACAGATAGAAGAAACCCGACGCACTTCAACACCTATGCACCCGCTTCCTGTGGGTGAGGTAAAGCTGGCACTCCGGTGCCCCAGTGTAGAGTAACATCTCTAGTATCTGTGTTTCCAATCTTGAGTTCATAGTCCATCCGGAAGATCCTTTTTGCAGTAACTTTGTAACTTTTACGCACCCATCGAAAACCTATGGGAGCACGCGTGTGACTATTTGCTCTGCACACGCAACCCGTGGACCTCCTGGTCACTACCTAAAGTTAGCTCCTTGTAGGCCCAGCGATTCTAGAGGCCCTAGGCCTTTTCCCTTTTCTGTTCGTGGTACTTATACCACTATTTTAGTATATGGTTTGAGCGGCCACCAGGGCCTATCCATATAAAGTGCAACTTCTGTGTATTCTACTGTAATCTTGTTTAACGATTTGTGTTCCTGTGCTCATAAAGAGTCTAGGGGATACTTTGAGAAATAAATACATATATATTTTCAATATATATCTGTGTGGTGTCCTTTCATTGGTATAAAGGGGGGTTACAATTGGTAAAACAGCCTGCTTAACACGCTTCACGAGTTTAGCCTCAAAGACTGCTTAGCCTACGCTACCACTAGGGCAGCTAGTCCGAAAAGGTTGACTTACAACCACACCATAAGGGTTGCTTGGCATGGTACAAGGTGATCACTTTAACTAGTGAGCATCATATACCAGGCCAACTTCTCACATTGGTGAGCAGCGGTTGGATTTGAGCTTGCTGTGTTTTACCATTGTAATCTCTTGGTTACCAATTGAAAGATCACATAGGTACCTATAGGTACATATAAAACAAGATTAGATATACTTAAGTTCTACTGAACTTAGTTGTTGTAGAGCAAAGGGAGTAGCACACCCTGACTACAACTACTAGATAGGTTTAGTAGGTAAACCCAAGTGTAGGTAGATTGCAACACATCCACCCACACTTAAGAGCAATGGCTGGGGCAGAGGGGTCCACTGTACCCATCTCTGTTGAGAGTGACCCCCAGAGGGCACCATCCATCTTTGCTACCCTTAATCAAAATGAGCTCAGGCAGTTGGCAAATATCAGGGGCCTTAAACAGCCCAAGAATCCTACTTCTGCTGAACTCAGGGAGCTTTTACAGGCTGATGAAGATCAGAAAGCTCTCAGGAAAGCCTCCCAGTTAGGCCCCTTAGGGACAGGAACAGGAGGCCCCCCTTCTGAAGATGCTACTGAAGTACCCCTTTCCAATAGCCATCCCTTAGATGAGAATCATACTACAGAGGAGGAAAGTGGTGAGGATACAGAAAGTAGTGAGGATGAAGGGAGAACTAGCCCAGTGCCAAGTGTTATACGTGGCCCCGCTAACTTAAGGCTACTGGGGACTGACAATGGGATCACCCCATTGGATCTCCCTAGTGGACTTAACCAGGGGTCTGGGAGGCAAAGGAATCACTCAGGTGAATCTAATGCTTCTCATGCCTCTAGAGGCTCTCAAGGTCACTCCAGGAGAAGGATGACCACCCCTCAGAGGAGGGAGCATGAGGCCAGAATGCAGGAAGCCCAGCTGAGGATCAGGAAGCAGGAGCTAGAGGTAGCCCTGATGGAAGAGAAACTGAACAAAGCTAGGCAACCTAGAGAGAGTGGGTCTATACCCACTGGTGGCAGCATTGTCCCTAAGGACAAAGATAGGGTCTTTGATAATAGGAACCTGTCTAAGGTTGTGCCCCCCTACAAAAGTGGGGATGACATCCACAAATGGATGAGTGCTCTTGAGAGAGCCTGCAAAGTGCAGCAGGTTCCTGAAGACCAGTGGGCAGCAATCCTCTGGCTCTCCTTTGAAGGAAGAGGCAGAGACAGACTCCTCACTACTAGAGAAGAGGATGTCAGAAATTACAGAGTCCTGAAGAGTGTCCTAGTTGATGGGTTAGGCTTAACCACTGAACAGTACAGGTTAATGTTCAGAGACACCCAGAAGACACAGACTCAGGACTGGTCTAAATACATTGAATGTGCCACTAAGGTTTTGGAGGGTTGGTTGCTGGGAAGTAAGGTATCTGATTATACAGGATTGTACAATTTGATGATGAGAGAACAGATTTTAAATAACTGTCAAAACCAGCAACTGCATCAACACTTGGTTGACTCTGATCTGACCTCTCCCCAAGAATTGGGAAAGAAGGCAGACAAATGGGTCAGAACCAGGGTTAAGCAAAAGAACCAGAACCAGAGCCAAGGGGGTGATCAGAAGAAAACAGACCAAAAGGGTGGAGATCAGAAATCTAAAGACCAGAAGTCTTCAACAGGGCCCCAAACTACTGCTAAAGAGGGTGGGTCCCAGCCTAAAGGGAAGAAGAAAGAAGGTCAAAAGAAACCCTGGTGCAATCATTGCAAGAATACAACTCACTGGACTAGTGATTGTAAAAAGAGTGGAGCCCCCAACACTGTTGCCCCTAAGGCACCTGCTCCCAGTAGTACTGTTAGCAGTGTTGGTCCCCAGACAAAGGGTGTAGTGGGAATCACTATGGGAACTGAAGGAGATTCTGACTTAGACAGAACCCTGACACAGGCAGTCTTGATCTGTGATGGGGACATTGATTTGTCCCTGACTGTGAGCCCCAGTAACCTGGGCAAGTACAGACAGACTCCTTTAATTAATGAAAAAGTGGCTCAAGCCTACAGGGACACATGTGCCAGTGTCACTATGGTGACACCAGGCTTTGTGGACCCTGGACAGTACATACCAGGTGAGAATTACCTGGTGACCAATGCCAGCAATGCCACTACTTCACATAGTGTGGCAGTTGTTAACTTCTCATGGGGAGGGGTAACTGGCCTCAAAAGGGTTGTGGTTAGTGCAGACCTCCCAGTAGAATGTTTTTGTTGGGCAATGACCTAGAGAGTTCTCTATGGTCTGAAGTGGAGTACAGGACACATGCAGAGATGTTAGGTATATCACCACATGTCCTTGCTGTGACCAGGTCACAGGCCAAAAAGTGCCTTACTGAACCTCAGGTCTTGGATCCTGGAACAATGGACCAAGCACCTACCAAGAAGAAGAACAGGAGGGTCAAGGCTGTGCCTTCCCCCTGCCTCAGAGTGATGATCAACCTTCCCAGGAAGCTGATCTAGAGGACCCTGAAGGAACTGTCCCGGAAGAGCTTGAACCTGATCAGGTTGAGTTTCTGGGGACAGGGGGACCTTCAAGGGCTGACTTGAGGCAGGCTCAGTTATCCTGTCCCTCTCTTGAACCCCTCAGACAGCTGGCTGCTGCTGAGGCTGCTGGGAATGCTCAAGGTACCCATAAAGTGTATTGGGATGAAGGGCTCCTTTATTCAGAGGCTAGAGACCCCAAGCCTGGTGCAACCAGGAGGTTGGTTATACCTCTGCAATTTAGGGGCTTCCTTCTTACCTTGGCCCATGATATTCCTTTAGCAGGACACTTAGGCCAGAACAAGACTTGGGACAGGCTTGTCCCTCACTTTCACTGGCCTCATATGAATGAAGATACAAAGGAGTTTTGTCGCTCCTGTGTGACCTGCCAAGCCAGTGGCAAATCAGGTGGCACAACAAAGGCCCCCCTAATACCACTACCTGTGGTGGGGGTCCCCTTTGAAAGAGTGGGAATAGATATAGTGGGTCCCATGGATCCTCCCACTGCATCTGGGCACAGATTTATACTGGTGGTAGTGGATCATGCCACCAAGTATCCAGAGGCAATTCCCCTTAGGGCCACTACAGCACCTGTTGTGGCCAGGGCCCTGCTGGGAGTATTCTCCAGAGTGGGGTTTCCTAAGGAGGTAGTTTCTGACAGAGGTACCAACTTCATGTCAGGATACTTGACAGCTATGTGGAAGGAATGTGGTGTCAACTACAAGTTCGCCACCCATTATCACCCACAATGCAATGGGCTTGTTGAGAGATTCAACAAGACCCTAAAGGGTATGATCAAAGGATTACCTGAAAAGCTCAGGCGAAGATGGGACATCCTTCTACCCTGCCTTCTGTTTGCTTACAGAGAGGTCCCACAAAAGGGGGTTGGCTACAGCCCCTTTGAATTGTTGTTTGGGCAACCTGTAAGAGGCCCACTGTGTTTAGTGAAGGAAGGATGGGAGTTACCTCTCAAAAAGCCTAAACAAGACATAGTGGACTATGTACTTGGTCTCGGCTCCAGGATGGCTGAGTATATGGAGAAGGCATCCAAAAACCTTGAGGCAAGCCAGGCCTTACAGAAAGCTTGGCATGACCAAAAGGCTGTCTTGGTTGAGTTTCAGCCAGGACAGAAGGTATGGGTGTTGGAGCCAGTGGCCCCAGCAGCACTCCAAGACAAATGGTCTGGACCCCATACAATCCTGGAAAAGAAGGGAGAGGTCACCTACTTGGTGGACCTAGGAACTCCCAGGAGTCCCCACAGGGTACTCCATGTTAACAGGTTAAAAGCATATGTTGCAGGGCAGACATGGGCTTGCTCATGGCTACAGATGAGGGACAGGAGGAAGAGAGTGACCCTCTCCCAGACCTGTTGTCTCAGAACCCTGAAGATGGCTCAGTTGAAGGAGTGACCCTTGGAGGCAACCTCACTGCCCATCAGCAGACTGAATGTAGACAAGTTCTACAATCATTTCAACATCTGTTTTCCTTGATACCTAGCCAAACTGACTGGTGTACCCATGTGGTGGACACTGGTGACAGTCTGCCTGTAAAGAACAAGCTTTACAGACAACCTGACCACGTCAGGGACTGTATAAAGGCTGAGGTACACAAAATGCTGGAATTGGGTGTCATTGAACCCTCAGAGAGCCCCTGGGCTAGCCCAGTGGTTCTGGTCCCCAAACCTCACACCAAAGATGGCAAGAGAGAGATGAGGTTCTGTGTGGATTACAGAGGACTCAATGCTGTCACCAGAACAGATGCACATCCTATTCCAAGGGCAGATGAGCTCATAGACAAACTAGCTTCTGCTACGTTTTTGAGCACATTTGACTTGACAGCTGGCTATTGGCAAATCCGATTAGCTGAGGAGTCTAAGGCCAAAACAGCATTCTCAACCCCAGGTGGGCACTACCAGTTTGTGGTGATGCCCTTTGGTCTGAAGACTGCACCTGCCACCTTCCAAAGGTTGGTGAACCAAGTCCTTACTGGGTTGGATGACTTTTGCGCAGCATATCTTGATGACATTGCTGTCTTTAGCTCCACCTGGGAGGATCACCTGATCCACCTGAAGAAGGCTCTTGAGGCCCTGCAAAGGGCAGGCCTCACTATCAAGGCTACTAAGGGCCAGATAGGGCAGAGTAAGGTTGTATATTTGGGCCACCTTGTAGGTGGAGGCCAAGTTCAACCACTGGAGAGTAAGATACAATCCATCAAGGACTGGTCTCCTCCAACCACCCAGACTCAAGTTCGAGCTTTCTTGGGCTTGACTGGGTACTACAGGAAGTTTGTTAAGAACTATGGGTCCATTGTGACTCCTCTTAATGATCTGACATCCAAGAAGATGCCCAAAAAGGTTCAGTGGACAGTAAGCTGTCAAAAGGCATTTGATGACCTGAAGGAGGCCATGTGCTCTGCACCTATCCTGAAAAGTCCTGACTACTCCAAAGAGTTTATTGTCCAAACAGATGCTTCTGAGTTGGGTGTGGGAGCTGTGCTGTCACAACTTAATGTAGATGGTCAAGACCAACCCATTGCTTTTATTAGCAGAAGGTTGACCCCCAGAGAGAGGAATTGGTCAGCTATTGAGAGGGAGGCCTTTGCTGTGGTGTGGGCCCTGAAGAAGCTGAGGCCATACTTGTTTGGCACTCACTTCAAGATTCAGACCGACCATAAGCCCCTCTTGTGGCTAAATCAGATGAAGGGTGAAAACCCCAAACTGCTTAGGTGGTCCATTTCCCTACAGGGGATGGACTTTACAGTGGAGCACCGGCCAGGTACTGACCATGGGAATGCAGATGGTCTCTCCAGGTACTTCCACTTAGGACATGAAGACGAGACTGGTCAAGGCTAGTTTAATGTCCCTGCGTTTGGGGGGGGGTTGTGTAGGAGAGTAGGGTCTGCTATCCTATGGTCACCCCAAATTTTTGCTTTTTGCTTCACTGGTTTTTGAAATATTGAGGCTGTGGGCCTGCCAATCAGACCCCCAGCCTGCTGTTCTCTCTACTAAATTTACACTATGCACCCTAGGTGCATAACCAATTGGAAGTGGATCACCCTGTGAGCCCCTGTACCAGTGTACACTAGGTACCCAGGGCATTGATGTATCTAAGGCCTACCAGGGGCTGAAGCATGTATTGTGCCACCCCTGGCCTGGCCTAACAAATTTGACACAACTGGCTGATCACTCAGCTGGGGTAAGTTGGTGTAACCACCTCTTACTTAGGTGTAGTATACCTATACCTAACCTTAAATGGGACACATGGTAACCTATAAGTCACTCCTATGGCACGCCTTAACAATCCTGAAGGCAGAGTGCTTGGTTCCATGTGAGATGGTGCTCTGGCATGAGCTGAGCCTGTCTGCAGTGGTCGGAACAACTTCCTTCTACTGTTTCCAGATATCGTCATACCATATACTCTTAAGTGCATTATGAACCTCGCGGTTAAATGCTAACTTTGGTTTGGCTTTATCAAAACATGTCGAGTAAGGTGTCATACGAATTGGAATACTAACCCCTCGCCAATTCTGGCGACGGGGTTAGCATTCCACCCTTCTAGAGGGACACGACATGTACAGTACCTGAAACCCGGGTAAAATCAGACATAGCCTCAGCTCCACAAAATGGAGGCTGCCACCACAGACACAAGTCTGCCCTCCTGCTGCTGGGAGTCCTTCTAGCTTGGGAGGTGTGGACAAAGGGTTTCCTGCCAGGGGAGGTGCGTGCACCACCCCAGACAGGATTTTGTGTATTGGTCAGGTAGGGCTTGAAAGAAACCAGACATGCCTGAGGCTCACAAGGAGCCTCGGTGCATATGCCAGTTCAAACCGGTCCTGGGGCACACCAGTCCCGGGCCTGGGGCGAGCTGGACAAAGGATTGGGGGTGTAACCACCCCCCTTCCTGGTCCCACCCTTAGGGAGGGACCTAGCAGGTAGTCCGGCCCCTAGAATCCGAATAAAGGTAGGAGCTGTGTCCTAAGACTTTAGACATCCTGGAATCAACTTGAAACTAAGAAGAAGACGGGAACTTCGACGCTCTGCCGCACAGAGGACTGAAGCCAATCTCCCCTGTGGTCAGGGAGTGACCACCTTGCTAACGCAAGCACCATCCAGCGAATCAACGTCTGCTTTGCCGCCGCCTCCCGCCGGAGCCCGAGCCCAGAGACTGACAAGACCTGGACCTCCAGACCTCTCACCGCCCGATCCACAGTCCCTGAAAAAGAGAGACCCGTGGAGGCAACGAGACACGTGGAGCCAGCCATCTTGAAACGACCACGACAAGCTGCAAGTGCAACAACCGAGGCTCCCTCCAAGTTGTGCTTTGGGATCTGAGAAGCCCAACCCTCGAGCAGCATCTGCACCAAAGGTGAGCCCTCCAGCATCTCCACGATCTGCGTGGGGCCCTTCTGCATTTTGCCACTCGACGCGCCTAACCGGTTGCTGGCCCGCTGGCTAGTGGCCATCTTGGCGACGAACTTCAAGAACTACACCGCTGGTCTGGTTGCTCCAGACTGGCCCTTGCTCCCCTCCAAAGGAGCAGTCCCTCTGACCTTGCTGGTCAGAACCATCAGCTTATTTCGTTTTCCACAACAATTGCTTTTGCCAAGGCTTGTTTGCTTCGATCAAGTCGCCGACAGCGAGAGCCTGCGTGGGACAGCTTGTGAACCGACTCCTGGACGTTGTCGACCTTCAGGGACCACGTGGCTGCAGAGACAAGCTACACCTTTCTTCCTGTTTGCACCCGACATTGCCTGGTACCCACCTGGTGCCACGCTGGTCACTGGCTAGTGACTGTGAACACTGTCCCCTCTGCTTACAGGTCTTCTACAACTCCGATCCACTCTTGGATCCACCGCATCTCTTCCGGACCGACCGCCTGCAGCATCTTTGTCTTCAGGCTCCACTGAACAGATAGAAGAAACCCGACGCACTTCAACACCTATGCACCCGCTTCCTGTGGGTGAGGTAAAGCTGGCACTCCGGTGCCCCAGTGTAGAGTAACATCTCTAGTATCTGTGTTTCCAATCTTGAGTTCATAGTCCATCCGGAAGATCCTTTTTGCAGTAACTTTGTAACTTTTACGCACCCATTGAAAACCTATGGGAGCACGCGTGTGACTATTTGCTCTGCACACGCAACCCGTGGACCTCCTGGTCACTACCTAAAGTTAGCTCCTTGTAGGCCCAGCGATTCTAGAGGCCCTAGGCCTTTTTCCTTTTCTGTTCGTGGTACTTATACCAATATTTTAGTATATTGTTTTGAGCGGCCACCAGGGCCTATCCATATAAAGTGCAACTTCTGTGTATTCTACTGTAATCTTGTTTAACAATTTGTGTTCCTGTGCTCATAAAGAGTCTAGGGGATACTTTGAGAAATAAATACATATATAGTTTCAATATACATCTGTGTGGTGTCCTTTCATTGGTATAAAGGGGGGTTACATTTGGTAAAACAGCCTGCTTAACACGCTTCACGAGTTTAGCCTCAAAGACTGCTTAGCCTACGCTACCACTAGGGCAGCTAGTCCGAAAAGGTTGACTTACAACCACACCATAAGGGTTGCTTGGCATGGTACAAGGTGATCACTTTAACTAGTGAGCATCATATACCAGGCCAACTTCTCACATGGCCAGTATGGAGGAGGACAGAAGACCCACAGTACTCGTCAGGGATCTGAGAGAAATGAAAGAGCTCCAAAGAGTTTGTAGAATCTCAGATTTGATGGCCTTGACTTTTGCCAGTGGAAGGTGCAGAGGTGCTCTGGAAGAGTTTATCAGATACGTAAGAATTAAATCTGATTTAAAGGAATTAGAATTGATTTCTCTGTGTTGATGAGAAAGCCGAGATCTAAAGAAAGGGAACAAGTGAAGTTAACTTGAGATTGGAGGGTAAATCGGTTTCAGCACATTAAAAAAAGAATATCGTCTAGGTAAATCATAGGCCTGATGTTGTGGGATCTGAGATGAGCGACCATGGGCTTCATTAGTTTTGAAAAGCACCATGGGGCCGAAGAGAGAAAAAATTACGTTTGTTCCTTCTAATGGAACTGAAGAAATTTCCTGTGATAGTAATGAATGGGGATTAAAAGATATGCATCCTGCAGATCCAATTATACAATCCAATCGTGTTGGAGTAATGAGTCCCTGAGATGAATGATGGTCTCCATCTTGAAATGGCGGTCAACTGCAAACTGATTGAAATGTCTGAGATTCATAACCAGTCTCATCTTTTTGTTTTTATTTTGTACTAAGAAAAGGGAACTGAAGAAACCTGGGTGATCGGGAGGGGAACGTTATATTGCTTGTTTTTGTCAATGCTACTCTATTTCTAGAGATATTAGATTGGACATTTTGGAGGAGAATTTTGGAGGGGAAGGAAACACGGATTGAAATGGCCTTGTGTAAAGCCCTATAGCATAACCTTAGACAGTGTTTAAGACCCAGGGATCTGATGGTATGGAATGCCACTTTGTGAGAAATAATCGGAGCTGGCCTCCTACAGAAGATGGCCAGAAGAGAGACTCACCTGATTGAGTGTTGTATCAGATGTTCTTTTGTCTGTGGCAACAAAACCCTTTACCTATTTGGGGGTAGAATTATGGCTTGTATTCCTAGTAGATTGAGTTATAGGAGCCTCAGAATCCTTGGTTGCTGTAGTTACGGCCAGTAAAACGATTCATGTCTCTACTGGCCCTGGCAAAAACATGCTGGGAACAAACTTTTTGAGTGACTGTTGAGCCATATTGAGAAAGGCAAATGTAAAGACATGTTTGCCAAGCTCTTTTATAAAGGAATTCCCAAACAAAAGACCTTCCGCCTTGATTCCAGGGTCCATTGTAGCAAGGTTTGCTAACTTGGGGTTCAGTTTTAACAAAAGACCTTTCCTGCGTTCATACGTAGTGGCAGACTTGGCATTGCCCAACTAACAAAAAGTTCTTTGGGCCCACACAGAGAGATCTTTGGGATCAACAGTAAAGTTGACAAGTCTGGCAGTTTCCACAGATCAAAAATATGGGAGAGTGGACCTAAAACATCTTATAGATTTTCCTGGCAGATCCTTGCCGAATTTGGAAAAAAAATGTGAGCATGGAAGGGTCAATATTGGTTGCTGGTGAGATATTAGAAGACAGTGAAGGTCTAGGGCACTCTAATTTTAATTTGGCCATGGCTTGTTTGTCAAGAGGTAAGCTAATTCTGGAGGCAATATATTCCCCTACGTGATCAGCAGGGAACCATTCAGTAAAATCTGGATGGTGTTTAAGTTTGGGGTCAAACATGGGAATGCCCCCTGTGTCCAAGACAATCTTTGCCTTAAAAGGATTTTAGAGGGCGAGACCACCTTAGCTTTCTTAGCAGGAGGAGCTGAAAAATTATCTGTGTCCCCCAACCCATCTTGGTCATCCATATTCAGATCACCCCAGTCATCATCTGTGTAAGAAATATGTGAAATGATAATAGGGGACAATTTGTTGTTAACATTTTTTTACTTTGCTTTGCATTTAGTAGCTGACACATTATTGCCATCCTTGGAAGGAGGCCTGGGAGGAACCACGTCCTGAGCCACATGTGAGGACACCAATATTAGATTTGGCTTTTGCTTGAATTTGTTTTGTCGAAACTGGATCCCCCATTGCTTTGCATGTTATACTTTCCCCCGCAAAATGAGCCAAAATCGTCTTTGACATCAGATTAATGACAAAATGTTCTATATTGTTGGTAACTTTATCCATAGAGGCTACAACAGTCTGTTCCAATGAGGCATGGATGAATTCATTTAAATCATTTAAATTATATTTATTGGTATCCCCATCCTCATCATTATCCTGTAACAAAGGAGAACTATTTAACTCCATATTCAGCAAATTGCAAAAATATGGCAAAAAAGGGGCTAATAGTGAAGGGGGAGGAGAAGGAACACATTCCCCTCCTTATGGGTGTGTATGCCGAGGGAAAACCTGAGGAGAAACAAGTAAGGGGCAGGAAGAAGGCCGCTCTACCCTGAGTGACTGAGACTCCATGTGTCGTATCGCCAATACCTCCCGGAGCTCGAGGTCAAAGCAGCAATGGGCAAACAAAAATCCTGAAATCAATGTAAACAAACGTATACAGTGCACACAATTCTTAAATTAAGCCTTAACAACAATATTGATATAAGGATAATGGAGCACAATAATTATCTTGACTGCGAGAAAAGAGGACTGTTCGCAGTCAAGATAGGAGTTACAGGCGATGCTGTGATTCTATTGGTTCTTATTAGTACTACGGTATGTCTCCCATTGGCTGCTTCACTCTATTTGTAGCTTTTTCAAGTTCTTCACTGTTGCTGTTGAAATAAATGCAGGTGGTAATGGATCAAATGAAGTGTTGGGGTCAGAATCATCCGATGACATGCATGTTGGTGGTGGAGGCAAGACTGTGTCAGCTTTCTTCTTTTTTGGAATAGCATAAGCCATTAGTTCCTCAGGAATAGCCACCTCAAATGTCACCTTCCTCTTTTTCAGTAGAACATAGAGGGAGGAAGGGGGAGGCACCAGAATATAACCACTGTCTGTCTTGATATAGATAGTGTGTTGCCTATTGTCAGGCTGCTCACCCTCTTCTAAGGAAGGAGGTGGAGTAATTGGTGTCAAGGGTATAGCTCATTATCCTCTCTGACTCGAGCCTCTGGTACTCGGTTCAAAATTATTATGAACTCAAATACACCTTTCTATGCTAAATGGTCTTAACATTAGTGGGCAGCTCAACTGTCCAGCCTTTTTGGAGAATGATTCCTTTGTCAAAGCATGACACTCTCAAGGCTGTTACTTGATATGGAGCCGAGGCAAGGTTGAGGATGATCCACGGAGGGAGGATCTTCAGTGGAGGGAGAAGCTTCAGTTGCTGGAGGATCCTTAGTGAATGGAGGAGCAGTGTCTACCTGAGGCTGTGGTGGGGTATGCCTGGATCGCTGTGTTCAGGTACGAAACCAGAGGTCTGGTACTGGTCCTAGTTGTAGGTTTCGCAGAGTTGCCTGGAGAGTCTACTCCAGAGTCAGAGCTATGAGAGGACATTTATGATGTACTCTCACTCTCAGTCGACCCCACCGATATGAAGATCAACTTCCACAATTGTATGAAGAGTGCCTCAGCTTGGGTGAAGGACAACTGCCTAAAGCTTAACACAAAACAATATCTCAACAGGGAAAATTATGTAAAAGGACCATTAAACAAAAGATTTAATCAAAACGACCAAGGAGGGACAAGGTAGACCAAAGGGAATGAAAATTGTTATTTGTAATTAAATATACAGCAGGTATGTACAATTTACAGTAACCATAACAATTATATGTGCCCTGATAGTGAAGTGAAAAAGTGAACGGCGCAGTGACATAAGTGTTAAAACAACAACGTAGTGCGGCAAAGAACCCGGTCTCAACTGGGATAACGGGTTTGCTCCTGTTTTTCTTTTTTTAAAGCTTAACACAGACATAACTAAAGTGCTGATCTCTAGCAAACACACCGCGCTCTGGAAGGACTCCTGGTGGCCGTCGTAACTCAGACCCACCCTCAAGCTGAAAGACTACACCCGCAACCTCAGCATCATCCTCAACAGCAAACTCTCCATGAAACGTCAGGTCAACTCCGTCTCCTCAGCATGCTTCCATATGCACCGCATGCTCTGATACATCTTGAAGTGGCCCCCCACCAGCACCAGAAAGACGGTGACGCAGGCCCTCATCACCAGTTGACTGGACTACAGCAACGCACTCCTCGCAGGCACCATCGCCTAACTCATGCAAAGACTCCAGGCCATCCAGAATGCAGCCGCCAGACTGAACCTCAACCAGCCCAAGAAAACCCACATCACCCAGCACCTAAAAGACCTCCACTGGCTCCCAGTCCAGAAGAGATGTCATTTCAAGCTCCTGACCCACTCCTACAAAGCCCTGCACGACAAAGGACCCCCCTACATGAACAACTGTCTGCCTTTTCACCGACCACCCCAGAAACCTCCGCTCCGCACACCTCGGACTTGCACATGACGCTACCTTGCCAGAGGAGGCTCCTTCTTCCATCTCGCTACCAAAGCCTGGAACTCCCTCCCCCTCCACCTCCGCACTTCTCCCTCGCTGACCCACTTCAGAAAGGGGCTTAAAACCTGGCTCTTCGATTAAGGCCTACTGCAAGTGCCTGGAAACCCTCTCCGGTGACAAGTCGCGCTCTACAAGGACGACCTGATTGATTGATTGATTGTGAGGCTTCTGGTTCATAGGATAGGCCTCCCCTGTTGTCATCAGAGATTACTCCTTCACCATCTTCGAGGGCAAATGGTAACTTAGTAAAGTCTCAGCGCTACATTGTAAAGTAATGCTCCCACCTCCAGTCACATCGGTGCTGAATGGGCTTTCTTCAAATAAAATGTTACAAGCCAATCACACACTTTCTGTTTGGTTCTTCAGTAGACAGAGGTTAAAGACCCAATGCTGACCCGACCGCTGGAATTTATTATAGCAAAAAGGACACATTGAAACATGAAAGGATGACCAAAAAATAACAAAAAGTGTAAAGAACGGAAAGCAAATAGCGCTGTGAAAGAGCAGAATGCTGTCCCGCAAAATGAAGTGTGCTGACCCATTGCCCCAAGCTGTATGCTGTGGAAGGAAAAACCAAAATGTGAATGACAATTGAAAAGACCAATAGCTGAACAGGGCTGAACCAATGCCCCTTTTAGCATGAATACATGTATGCAGTTTTTATTTTTTTTATTTTCTCTATCACATGAGACTGCAAAAGCTAAATTGTCACTAGGCCAGACTTAAAAAAAAAAATGAATAAATAATCCCAAGATAAATAACCTCATGTTTCTCATTACCATTCATGGCTGCAGAGGAGATATTTTCCATGTTGTGTTACTGAAAGCCGATAAGTCGTTATAATATGCAGTAACGTGTTACGTGCTCTTCAGTGCGGGACAACACGTGTGTGCTGGTATTCGAACCACAAGGTCCAGAGCTCGGTGGAATTCGCAGCTCTCTCGCCAGCTTCCACGAGCGGCCTCATTCATGTTTCCTCTGCCAGCGCAGCAGCCCTGCCCTAATCCGGGAACAATGCACCGGCAGGTCCCACAACACAATTGGCTGAACTTTGACCCGCATCCTCTTCTGCACGCCCCCGCCCGCAGCGCAGATACAAAGGAGTGTGCTGGAACGGTGTGACCACAGCTGGCGCGGCTCTTTGTGGCCTATCGCCTTGTCTGATTATTCCAGCGTAATCTCCCGGTGACCTTGCAGTGCTGAACCTAATTGAACTGCCAAGAAGGCTGCAGCGGGGACGCAAGAGCAAAAAAAATCCGAGGAGGCGAGGGAAGAAACCCCCACCACACAGGGATGGCACCCGGGTCAGAGTATGGGAATTCATGACGTGAATCTTTCAAGCAGCCTTGTATTTTCTGATTGTTCATGGATGTGGGATAGCTTTAATTAGAAAGATCGACCGAATTATATCTCGTTCTATGGGTATCTTTATAGCTCAGACTTGGTCTGGGGAGGGAGGATTACAGCGGAAGACTTTATGGGGTTTATTTACAGCCCCTTGCGCGGCCTGTGCGTCACTTTTAAAATGGGAAAACGTGACGTACAGGCAGCGCAGGCGGCTTGTTATGGGAAGAAAATGCAAACGAGCTTACAGAGCACGTGCTCATTGGGTACAAGAACAAGCATTTGCAATGCAATCGGTCTCGCATTTTTGAAAGTTAGAGCTATTGGCGGTGTATATACCTATAGTTTTGTACTAGAGGAGTGTATAGGACTAAGAATGAGGCATTACCACTGGGAAGAGAGACACAGCTGCAGCACTGCCTAGAGAACTTAGAATGAGACGTCACCGACGGGATGAGAGTAGCAGCTAGAAGCAATAATGGTGGTTAAGGGCTGCATCTTTGGCCTGCTACTGGAAGGAAATCAGGACATTTTGTAGCGGCACTTATACTTCTCTACAGCTGATTCCCAGCTCACCCAGTGAGACACTAATCTAAACCGAGAGGAATGATATAACTGGTGACGGTACTAAATATTTACTTTTGTCTCCATGTGCCAAAGTTCGGAGGCTGAGAGGGCGGCTCAGTGGAGTTGAGTGCTCTCTGCCCATACAAGCAACGTAATGCATATGACAAACCCTTCCGTGTAAATGTTAACATCTTATTTGCTGCACTTATCAACGCGTAGTGTAAAACACTATGTTCAAAACAAGCTAACCAAAAGTTTTAACGCCTGCATTAAGAGCTATATACGTGGCCGCTTAAATTATGCAGTAGTGGAGGACCAAATTATGCGGCAAGGAAGGCAAGTTATGCATTTCAATGCAGAACATTTTATGATAGTGTTACTAGATAATTGTCTTTTTCACGTGATCATCGTCTAGACAAAGGTTTCACCTCATTAGTACTATTTTAGCCTTTAAATACAGTAATAAGCAACAGAAAGATTACCAGTCAACCTTAGCATACAGCTTTACACTACAGTGCATGGCAACACATTGCTGTGATTCTGGTAACTTTAGATCCGTTTGTGCTAGAAACATTTCTTGTTAAACTCTCATCTGCTGTGTGAACTGCAGATTTTATGTGGCAAATGTAGCACGTCCATGATTGCAGTAATTATGCGGCTAAGGCTGCGACCGCAGAATCACAATTTCAGTGGCCCTGACTATATAACAGATAGATTTTACATTTAAGTTAAGGTGAAATTAGTATTAAGAAATAAAACCAAACCGCACCGAAACTAACCAGTTAAGTTAGGCCACATCCCACGCCAGGAGAACAAAAACGTCTCATCCCTGGCCCCTAAAAATTGACTACTCATGGTTATGCCAAGAAAAACAAAAATAGGACTTTACACGTCATTAAGCTAACTTAAAAAACAAACAAACTGTATCCATTGCGATGCTATTCACAAGAAGATATTAAATATAATCGGTGATGTGTGACTCTCGATGGTAGCCATCACAGCATGTGTCTGCAGAGCTGTTTAGTGGAAGTGCCACACAATTACCCTTGGCGGTACTGCACGATTTAGTCAAACCTCCTGCCGAGTACAGTAAGACCCTACAACATGTCCAAAAAAACAGGGCACGGGTCACACAACTATGGGGGGAGGTGCCAGAGCACCTTGAAGTGGCTCTTCGAGCACTTCCTGAAATGCTATATAGAGCTTTGTAAACTGTACACAATACGTTAAGGTCTTGCGGATAACTTTTTCAAATGTACTTAACTCTACCAGCACTACACGGGGCTGCAGGAGCTCGGCCACACCAGTGATTTAAATTAATGGTCCTGAGGTTAGGCCAGGACCTTACACATAGTTTACACTAAGCACGCGCGAGGCTCATGCGCCGTCAGGCACTGTTTTCACATGGACTAGGTGTGGAGGTGATAAGGGTATGTGTGGTGGTGGTGGTGGTGGTTGGGGGGGGTAGTGCTGGAGATGATCCCGAGTACCCAAGAGTCACATGGCTGAGAGTGAACTGAAGCTGTGCCACTAATGCACCTCATCAATAAACTAAAATAAAAACACTAGAGAGTGCCTCCGGGTGTGGTGCTTGTGATGCACTTAACTACGTCTGAAGATCTGAGGATCGGAGTTTGAACATGGGGCGCGGCACCCGTTGAGAGCTGTGACAGGCCTGGAAGGGCACCTCAAGGACAGAGTGCATGTCTTTCATGTCAAGACTGAGAAGCAGAGGCGAGCTACCAGCAGGGTAACGTAAAATGATTGGAGTCCCAGCAGAACGAGTCTCCCACACTGCACAGACATTTGACCTTGAAGGTGAATGGGGCCCCTCTAAATGACTGAGGGCCCTTAAATGAATGCTAGTGATGTGCCCTGTCTATTGGGGGGTGCGAGTTGCAGCTAAGATTGCCTCATAAGAGGTACTCACATGTCTGCATTGGAGATGTAAACTAAACACTTAGTGAGAAGGGCCCAGCGCTCTGAACCACATTACTGGAATAGTGAAAGCTCTGCGGGCCACGGATAATGCGCACCAGCTGCCTCCATTTCTGCATTGAAAAATTTTGGGGTGCTGCTAACGTCGTCGCCCTTATGAAGGCTCCAGTATATACCTGGGCCCTGGCTCGGCGTCTACTAGGAAACTCGAGCCAAAAGCGAGCCGATCCTTGAGGTGGCTTCTGCCCACCCCTCCACTTCATGTGACTGAAAACTGCACACAGGAACGTATTGGGAATCAAAAAATCCTAAAATGTATCCACTCAAGCTGGCATTCTATGCGCTTGTGTACGATCTAAATACTGAAAACCGGAGCACTTTACCCCGAGGGATAGAGACGTGGACATGCACACGCGCACAAAAGGTCCTTGCGCAGCTGCACTCTGCCGACAGCGCTATAATAAATGCACACACGTCGGTCCCGCAGACCTGGCCAGCTTGTGTAATTAGACAGTGCCCTACACGGCGGCAGGTCAGATTCTGAACAACGACAAAGCAGGAACCGGCTGCACCAAAACACCAAGCGGGCTTTTGGCATGAGAGCGAAAGAAGCTGCCCCAGACCGAGGAAAAAAGAGCAGCACCCCCGGTAAAATGCCCGGTACCAGTAAGGCCACTCGGCCATGATTTAACAACAGGAAACCTAGGGTCAATCCCAGCTTCCCCGCATGACCAACGAGCGATCGTAGGCAACTTCTTTATTTCACTTACCACCTTCTACTTTAGGTTCACGTTTGAAAGCATCCTAAACACATCATGTTAGAATGTGCGCTGTACACCCTCCTACAATGTTTGAACAAACTTTAATGCTACTCCACTTCTAACAGACACAACATGTACAGTACATGACAACTACCTTGTCTCTTAATTCGTCAATTGCATCGCGTCAGAGCCGTGTGGGCGGGGAAGGGGAGCAATTGATGTTTCAAATTCATGTTTAGAAATGTAAATATTGCAAGAGGTCACAATGCGATGAAAGAGTCCATTGTACTGAATGAAGTGCCACACGCCCGCTTGTCTTCATGGGGCCATGTGTTTCTAATTAGAAACACATGGCCCCATAAAGATAAGAAAGTGCTTTGCGACAGCAGCAAAGCAGGCAACCCAGTCGGAACGGAGGCGAAAGGGCGCCCACAAAAAACCCTCATTTCCAATGGCAGGCCACCGTTTAGCATAAACGGTAACGCCAGCCAATGGAAATGAGGGGCGGGGCATAAAGCCCTTTTCTGAAACTCCTCGTTCACAATAATTCTCACCTAGCGAGCATCGCATGCACTGCAACGCTAGGCGAGACCTAAAAATGATCATTGGGCTTGGGGCAGGGTTTGGATGGAAGGAGGGTTTACATGAGGTGGGTGGAGAGATCATAGAATCAAGAAACTCCGTGTTCAGCAGAAGTATTAATAAAAGGTGGACTTTACATAAGGAATAAAGAGAGGGACCGAGCCTGCAAATTGTTGGTCATCATATAAAGCAGGAAATCTCTCGGCACAATTATCGTCGAGACGGCGCATGCTTACCGTTGTACGTAATTACCCAATTGTTATAAACAAAGAGAGAGTGGCTCCACTGTCCAAGAGACAGGGTACCATATACAATAGTATATCAAATCAGGACCCAAAAATCAATTATAATTTTTTTTGTATGTATTAAAAACACATTTATTTAGAAAACGATTTTGATTATATAAAACACAATTCATAAATACAATAATTTTTCAAAAGTTAAAAAGTATTTTTGATACATACTAAAAAAAATTATAATTGATTTTTGGGTCATGATTTGATAGTTGACTGAGGGCATTTGAACATCCTATGAATATTTGAGTGTGGATTATTCTTGATAATGTGATCCAAGAGAAATTCTCTTTTAATACGTGATCACCCAATCACAATCTTACACAACGCGAAATGTTGGTGTTTAACACAAGTACGTTTTCACCGTGAGAGTAATGCCAGTCCTTGTGAGTTATGAGTTACCACTGCATGTTTAACCATCCAGGGACTTATTCTAGCCAGGGCCACTAGAATCATGCGGTAGGTGAGGGCCAAATTATACAGCAGGGTCGAGTAAATTATGCAGCAAGAAAAAGCTAATTATGCTGCGTAATGCTGCACATTTTTTAATAGTATTACTACATTAATTTGTTCTTTTTACACTTGTTAACGCTGTCTAGGCATTGGTTGCACCTCATTAGTACCAGTTTAACACCCAAATATAGCAATAAGCAACAGAAAGGTGACCATGGTAACATGTGCTGCTGCGTTTTTAGTAACCTTTGAACCGTTTGAGCTGGAAACAAATTTATTTTTGTCAAAATGTGCAGATTATGCAGCAGATGATGGATTATTTGGCAAATGTAGCAAATATATAAATAAGCGAAAAATGCTGTGGCCGCACAGCAGCGTCGGATTGGTAACGTGGGCACTCGGGCAATGCCCGAGGGGCCGATGTCAGAATTCCAGCTGCGGGCTGCTTTTTTGAGCAACCTGGGAGGGGGGCCGATTTGGGCGGTATCTGCGTTGTTCAATGCTGCCAGAGGCCCAGTGGGTGCATGAGTGGCCTTTCTGGAGGCAGACGGGCGTCCATTACCACCCTTTTATCAACGGCCGAGGTGCCACTCCCTTTCTCTCGCTGGGCCGGCCCATTTATATATGCATATTGAGCGGCGGCAGGGGGCCTGAGCAAAAGTGGCCTTACTTATTTTCAGGTGTGTTTCACCAGTGTAAACTAATTCCTTTTTAAAAACATTTCGCCAAAGCAGTGTTTTGCAGAAAGGCAATATGCAAATGTGAACCACTTTTTTTTAGCGCGCCCGGGACGATTTTTAATCCCAATCCAACCCTGCCGCACAATCGCATAATTTCAGTGACCCTGGTTATAGGTAGCCCTTATATGGTGGGAGGACACCAGGGTGACAGAATACCCAATTCCTGCCTACATCCCCACACTATATGGCAGCAGGCGCGCATCGCCCATTGGGCTAAAATAGGTTTAATACCCTCGTTGTGGCTCACTTGAAATGCATATTGGCTGTGCAGTTGCTAGGCCTTGCTGCTGTACCTCAAGCTTTTTGCAGTCAGCTGGTACCTGCTTCACCTTTTACAATTCTATGCCAATATCAAACCAGCAAGCGTCGTCCTGTGAGTTAACACGCTGCTATGACAGAGACCAGGTACCTTGCCTGTTTTTTAATGTCTGCATGAAGAGTAGATTTTAAAGCTCAAGCTTGGCGTACAGACAAAACTTGAATTGTAACACATTTATTAGTTGCCTTATGCTTTTCTGCCCATGCCAGCTTTTACCTTCCCATTCGCTGCAGTGCATATCGATTACTAATGCATCATCAATAGGCCGTCACCTGGGTCTTAACACTGGTTATCCTGCCCTCTATCCCTGTAAGGTAAGTGCAGTGGACAACCCAATATACCCTTGAGGGCTTGGGCAAATATGAATAAACAGGTAGAAAGGTGCCTTCAAGGGATTTGTTTGGTAAATAATTTGTATAATTTCGATTCTTAATTAAAGGTAGGGCAGTTATATACCTACAAATTTATTAATTATCACTTTTTCAATACTTAAATCAGCTTAGTTTGTCAGAATCAGGATTGAATAAGGTGTGAGTGAATCATCACATATTAACCTGAATACAATAAATTCAATAAACCAAAAGGAGGAGAAACAAGCGGGTGTATATATAAAAATTGAATTTATATTTCTAGTTCAAAAAAGGGTACTTCAAATTACAACAATTAAATACAGTGAAAGGAAATATTTCAATATTTGATGCCTTCACTTTCAAATTGATCCAACACTTTTTCACAACAATATATAGCCATTTCTCTGGAAAACAGTGTGATTGTCGACGTTTCAGTCTTTAGGTTTTCTTTACCAAGACCATCCTCAGGACAATTTTATTTACAAGGTTGACCACTCAAATCACTGCGGGTTATTTTATCCACTGAAAATCAAGCGGGACGTCCTAAATTCGTAACTAATCAGTATATTGTAGTCAAAGAAATAAAGTTGATTGTCAAAAAGCTCCCGTCTTAATCTGTAGGTTATTTAAATCTCAAAAGAGCCTCTGTTTGGCAAAACTACTCTTGTGTCTGTTTACCGACACCGTTAAACACTCAAGTGGTCGTGAAGATGTCAGCAAATTAATCTGGCTGTTCTGAAGGTTTGAGTCTTGCATGCACGTCTGGACGTCGAACCAGACCTTCAGAACAGCCAGATTAATTCGCTGACATCTTCACGACCACTTGAGTGTTTAACGGTGTCGGTGATTTGAGGGGTCAACCTTGTAAATAAAATTGTCCTGAGGATGGTCTTGGTAAAGAAAACCTAAAGACCGAAACGTCGACAATCACACTGTTTTCCAGAGAAATAGCTATACATTGTTGTGAAAAAGTGTTGGATCAATTTGAAAGTGAAGGCATCAAATATTGAAATATTTCCTTTCACTGTATTTAATTGTTGTAATTTGAAGTACCCTTTTTTGAACTAGAAATATAAATTCAATTTTTATATATACACCCGCTTGTTTCTCCTCCTTTTGGTTTATTGAATTTATTGTATTCAGGTTAATATGTGATGATTCACTCACACCTTATTCAATCCTGATTCTGACAAACTAAGCTGATTTAAGTATTGAAAAAGTGATAATTAATAAATTTGTAGGTATATAACTGCCCTACCTCTATCCCTGTAGTCACTCTTCTTATGCCGCTGCCTCTTCTCCTGCTCCCTGCTATCCTCTATTTATTTTTTTCTCCAACTGCTGCTTCCCACTTCACTTTTGTATTATTGTTTTTATTTACCGTTGTCTCCATCCCATGTCTCTACTTCCCTGCTTTTTTTCTAAATTTCCTCACTACAGATGAAGGACAAACAAATATTAAATTGACCTAAAAGCAATAACTGTCTAGACAGCATTCACGACAAAATGTAGATGGTGAGGAAGATGGCGGAGGAAGAGAGGTGTGCAGCAGAGAGTGGATTAGAAGACAAGGTAAAAGTAGATGAGAGGTTCACCTGCAGTGCAAAGCATCACGTGTCTAGTGTGTTGCTGCATAATGTACCAATGGAAGGGCTAGGATTGTTTGAGGTGCACATTTCAGTGCCTATTTTATTAAGGAGAGGAACCTAAAACTAAAGTTGATTTCTCATCTCGAGTTAGGAATGAACATCTAGTAGACATAAATGAGTTCCTGTGCTGATAAAATGAGTTTCTGCAGATTTGGAAAGAGTGGGACTGTGTCATGAATAGGTCCCATCTTCTTGTAGATCTGAGCTGAGCTGCAACACAGATACAGCTGAGTCCCTTCATACATAGATAGTGCCAAACCCAAGTATAGATGGAGTAGAGTCCAACCACAGATGGAGCAGAGGTCATATAAATATATTGTTGAGCTCATTTACAGACAGTTCCTTTCTTGCACTAAACTAGAGCTGATTCCCTGGTATACAAAGAGAGCCAGTTCACAGGCAGAGTCGAGGTATTTCAGTACTCATTCCAACCAAGTAAAAGCTGATCTCTGTGGGGATTGAGATATTTGGCACCAACTCCTATTCAGTGGAAGTATCTTAGACCTCTCTCCCAGGTTAGTCACCAACATGGCCTGTCTATGATTGGAAGTGAGGAGGAGGTGGGAAGGAGGTTGAGAGTGAGAGAAAAGGAATAGACTGAAGAAATTGTGGAACGAGATAGTGAAAAGAGATACAGAATAGTGAAAAAGAAGAACGAGAATGTCTGAGAGAATATGGAGGGAAAAGGGGAGAAAGAAATGAGAGGAGAATGTGCCTGAGACAGCGAAGAAGAGAAGAGTGTAAAATGAGAGGGCAGAGTGAGTGATTTGTGAACAAGCAGCACAACAATGATGCTAAGGCAAATTATACAGCAGATTTCACCAATTCCTTTTGCTTCTGTCTTCAGCAGGCGTCTGGATGTCACCTTGTCAGTAGGTGATTCAGCCCTGGCAGCGGAAGCCCCAGGTATAAATCTCTAATGTAATGTTTTAAACACCAGCACCTTGATAGCTGGGGACCTGGGTTTGAATCCAGCTTGGCACACAAATGAATATTGTGCAGTTCTGCGCAAATCACAATCTCATTGTGCCTAAACTTTAAATATGTGAGATGCTAGTGTAAAAATGTGTAAAGATGTGAGCCCCCACTTGAGATCATCTCCAATAATGTACAGTGCTCTGTTGTTAACCAGCTAGGTCCATGCAATATAAATATCAACAAATACTTGTTTTTACATTTTGAACAGGTATTCTACATATTCCACTTTGAGCATGCTACTACCGTTTTCACTCTTGGTGACCCATCCTCATTTTGTGACAGCCAGATATAAGCTCCCTCAATAATTTTTATTAATCCCAACACAGGCTCCATCCACAGCATTAATGGGATTCATATGTCTACTTCTCTGTGTCTATGAGAGCGAATTCATGTGCTCATTGGGGGATCCTCCCACACACATCTGCTTGTTCTGTGGAACCATTTGTTTATTATTATCTGGCTTATGTTGCTTTTACTAAGAAAATACACATTCCTATAGAGTTTCAGTGCTTTATTTTCTGTGTCAGACATGAAAACCAGACACAGGACTCCCTTGGTACCATCTTGCAGTCATCTGATGCTCACGTGATCTGGCTAGAAAATACAGGCATGAAAAATTGCTGTTTATATGCGTTAGCACATTAAAAGCGCACCTGCTAGGTTTGCTAAAGTGTGTTCTCATACAGTCTCAGATGATGCCTCCGCCCCCATTGCGTGAACTGGCAGCCTCACCATTGTGGCTTTAACTAATAGTTCCGCCGACGTTCAATTCTAGTTGCACCCCTGACAGCAAGCATTACGGAAGATTCCACCCAGAATAGGGGTTTTACACACTGGTACCAGAGATACCAAGTCCTTTTCTACATCATTCTCCTTTCTAGGCCGAATATCTAGGTAGCCCTTTTCCACAGTCATTTTTTAGGTCTCGGCTGCGAAGGCTGCGCTTGCGCAGTCTCGCTCCGAGATTTAATGTTTTTCAGAAGAGGGGCTTGAACCCGCCCCTCTTCGCCCCTCTTCTCCATTGACTGGCCTCTTAAATGCTGGTCAGCCGTTGGAGAAGAGCTTTGTCTCTCCAAACAAGCCCCGTCTTTTTCGGATTCGGGGGCGTGTTTTTTACTTTCTTTCTCTCCTCTGGAATGTAAACATTCCAGCCAATGGCAAGAGGAGAGAAAGAAAAACACACCCCCGAATCTGAAAATGCCGCTGAGTTTCTCCGAGGCATTTCTGCCTGACCTCGGAGGAACATGGTTACCAAGTCGGTGAGCTCCTGCTGCTGCGTGGCCCGTACTATGGGGAATGGTGACTTTGAGAATGGAAATATATTTGCACTTCAATCAAAACATGAGGATCGGGAGATGATGGTCGATGTGCTTTCCATTTTTGAAATTGTGTGTAATGTATTTACTTCAGTCAATACATTGGACATATGCCACATAGGCTCTGATTATGTCCCCTGGCCCTACCTTGCCATTTGTGCCATCGCCCTTTTAATATTCCTCCTGGTGAATGCATGGGTAGCACGCTGGAGCCCCGCTGCTGGCTGTGATTGGCCCGCCTCCTTGTGTTGAAGGACAGCCTGCCCCCTCATTACCAATGGAGTTCCCGAGCACCAGAAATGCCGGGGCAGCAGGCGCTGTTTCTGGAATCAGGGGGTGTGAGCTGTCAAGAATTCCTGTCATACGAGGGGAGGAAAACGGTAACCAGCGAAAACGGACTACATCTCCCAGGATGCTTAGCGGTTGAGAGGTTATGTAAACAGGAGAGCTGTTACATAACTCAAGGGAAACACGCCCTTATGTAAACAGGAGAGCTGTTACATAACTCAAGGGAAACACGCCCTTATGTAAACAGGAGAGCTGTTACATAACTCAAGGGAAACACGCCCTTATGTAAACAGGAGAGCTGTTACATAACTCAAGGGAAACACGCCCTTATGTAAACAGGAGAGCTGTTACATAACTCAAGGAAAACACGCCCTATAAAGGGAGGAACCGGGAGGTACAAGGCTGTCGGATATTGTGTTTACACCGACGTACCTGCTTCGTGAAGAGCAGTGTTCCGGAGTGGTGCTCCAGTAAGGCAAGAACGGAGGTAGGTCGAGTCGTTACTCCCTGGGCCCTGTCTTGCCCCATCGTCACCTGTGAAGGACCCGGAAGCTCTACCGGTCAACCATTGAGCTTCGCTTTTTGACTCGGCTGAGTCCAAGCGCAGTGGCGCTTTTGCTGGTTGGAGTCGTAACTCCCAGCCCGACCAGAGACACAGGGACTGCCAGCTGTAACGCACACCAGGAGGTGTTTGCCGCGTTACAGACTCGGAAGTCCACAGGATCGATCGAGCGGCTGCTCTCGGTTCAGTCTTCTTGCTTGTGATTGGGGTATCGGTGACGCATCACCAGGAGGTGACTCCGCGTCCCGGTGCAGTCTGAGGAAGAGGTTGAGCGGCTGCTCCCTTCAGGTAGAGACCCCGGCTGGGTGTTTCCCTGACTCCTCGATTCTCCCCAACACTCTTCGTGCCCCTCACAGCCTACCGATTGGCATTGTCGGCCATTTCATTTCTGCCCTCTGTTGGCATACGCCGGGATCGGCGTATATGCAGAGGACGGTTAGGACCATCCGTGCTGTGGGCTGGTAACGTACTTAGCCTGGAGGATTCCAGTGACTATAACTTTTGTTTGTTCTTTGTATTTTATTTGCCTTCATTAAAAGAACTAACCCTTCACAAGTGGTTGCGTCCTCATTGTCGTGTCTGTTAAACGATCCTGAGACGTTCAGGGCGTTACAAAATATCCGACCTTAATAACACTAACTGTCTCTCGGTCGATAACAGACATGGCAACACTTTATGATGTGCTGGCTGCTTTAGCGGCCATGCAAGTTGAAGTGGCTGCCTCTAGGCAAGAAGCAGCCGATGTAAAAGCCAGACTGGATGCTATCCAATTGGACCCGCTCACGCCCAGCACCTCCCTCACGAACCAGACCCCTGCGGTAGTAGTGGAAATGCCGGTAGCCATCCCCTTGGCAACACCAGAGAGGTACAGTGGGGATCCTAACACAGTGCAGGTATTCCTCACACAAGTGGCGCTACATTTATCGTGCAAACCAAAGGCGTTCCCCACGAGTCAGGCTCGTGTGGCTTTCCTTATATCCTATTTGGCTGGAAACGCGGCACAATGGGCCGTACCTCTGGTGAGCAGGGACGACCCCCTCTTATGTGATTGGGGTGCTTTTCGCGAGGAATTCCTGAAGGTATTCGACAGAAGGGCTGACTCGTACACGGCGGACCGTGAAATGCTTGAGTTGAGACAGGGATCCAACGACCTGGTGCAGTATCTCAACGCGTTCCGAAGGCTGGTTGCGGAAACCAAGTGGCCTGTTGCTAAACAGACGGCGCTCTTCCATCAAGGGCTGTGCGATGAGCTCAAGGACGCCGTGGCTCATATTGACCCTCAACCCAAGACATGTGAGGGCCTTATCAACCTGGTATTACGGCTGGAACATAGGCTAAGTGAAAGAAAGGGGGATCATGGGAGAAAAGGAAAATCCCTTCCATCCTATGTGACGGTGGGAAGTCCTGAAACTTCCACCGCATCCAAGGGAGAACCCATGGACATCAGCGCAATACGAGCGAGCCTCACAGCCACGGAGAAAGAGTCACGCCGTAAACAAGGATTGTGCCTATATTGTGGCAAAAAAGGCCACTACGTACGTGAATGCCCTGCCAAACCGAAGACGTCACGTTATCGGGCCAACCGGTCGGTAACAGCCGTGGTGGACATACCGGCGGAAAACTAGAGGACTCCAAGACCAGAGAAGGGGCATCTCGGAGTCACTCATCCATCCCTTCACTTTCCAACTCGGTCACTAAGGGACAACGACACCTGTTTATCACGGTGCACGTGGGAGTGCATGACCAGTGGATACCCGTTGTGGCCATGGTGGATTCAGGGGCCACTGGCATGTTTATGGACCACAACGAGGCATGCAGGCTAGGGCTAGTGCTTCTTCCCAAAGCAGTACCCGAAGACGTCTATGCGGTAGACGGAAGGCGATTGGTGACGGGGCCCATCGGACAGCACACGGGGGTCCTTCCGATGAGATATGGGAGGAACCATTTGGAACAAATCGATTTTAACATCATCCGAGCTCCCCAATATGGCGTCATATTGGGATTGCCGTGGCTACAGAAACACAACCCCTTTGTGGATTGGCCAACACATCGCATCGAAATGACGTCACCGTATTGCATCCTGCATTGTGGAATAAGAACGGAATCCCTTGACGCAGATGAGAGCGGGAGTCAGACGGTGGCTACAGCGGCAGAAAAAGATGTGGCTCTCCCCCAGGCTTATCACAGTTTTGAGGATGTATTTGATGAGGTGAAGGCGGAAGTGCTACCACCACATAGACAGTTTGACTGCCAGATCGACCTGGTGCCAGGGGCCAGCGTTCCCAGCGGCAGGCTGTATGCCCTGACGGAGCCTGAAAACGTGCATCTCCGGGGGTACCTGGATAAACTCCTCAAGCTAGGATTCATCCGCCCGTCCAAGTCTCCGGCCGCCTCGCCACTCTTCTTCATCCCGAAGGCTAATGGGGAGCTGAGAGCCTGTGTGGACTTTAGGGCATTGAATGCGATAACCATAAAAAATCGGTACCCCTTGCCTCTCATCAGTGTACTTCTGGAACAGGTCAAGAAAGCTTGTATCTACACCAAGTTGGATTTGAAAGGGGCATACCATCTGGTGCGCATGAGGGACGGAGACGAGTGGAAGACCGCCTTTAAGACCAGGTTCGGCCTTTTTGAGTACCTCGTCATGCCGTTCGGTCTGTGCAACGCCCCGGCAGCCTTTCAGTACTTTTTGAATGAGGTATTCAGAGAGGAGTTGGATATCTACGTGGTCGTATATATCGACGACATCCTCATCTATTCGTCCAGTGTGGAGGAGCACGTACACCACGTCAAAGCTGTGCTCCAAAAGCTGAGGGAAAACATGCTGTTTTGTAAACTCAGCAAGTGTGACTTCCACGTCACATCCGTGGAATTCCTCGGAATGATGCTGAGTCCAGAGGGACAGGAGATGGCAGAACGAAAGATCAAGGCGGTGAAAGAATGGCCGGTGCCCCAAAGCGTGAAGGACGTCCAAAGTTTCATTGGCTTCGCCAACTTTTACAGGCGGTTTATAGATGGATTTTCAGGAGTGGTGGCCCCAATCACACAGCTACTGAGGAAGTCCAAGGAGTTTGTCTGGTCCCCTGAAGCGAACAAAGCCTTTGAGGCCCTGAAAAGCGCCTTTGGTAAGGCGCCGGTGTTGGCTCACCCCGATCCGGATCTCCCCTACGTGGTGGAAGCGGACGCGTCGGATGTGGCGCTGGGGGCTATCTTGTCCCAACGCAACCACGACACAGGGGTGCTTCATCCCGTTGCGTACATGTCCCGCAAACTCAACGACGCCGAACGCAACTACCATATTGCGGAGAAGGAGCTTCTCGCAATCAAGGACGCCTTCACCGAATGGAGGCATTGGTTGATGGGGGCAAGACATGTGGTATCGGTGTACACGGACCATCGGAACCTACAGTTCATGACGGCCACTAGACACCTTTCTCCCAGGCAGCTGCGGTGGATGATCTTCTTTGCGGGGTTCAACTTCCGCATCACATATCGGCCGGGGACGGAAAACCGGAAGGCGGACGCCCTGTCCCGTCAATCTGCAGTTAAGGAACCATTGCCTGCAACCGAGCGTTCCATCATTTCCCCGAGGATGGTATTGGGGGTTATCCAACCGGATACTTTTCTGAGGGGAATAAAGAGAGGGATCAGGTCATTCGCATGGCGGAGGTGGCTCCTCAGTCACAGAGAATGGCAGCTGAAGGACGGGATACCCCTGAAGGGCAGGTGCCTATTGATACCCACGCCTAGGCTAAGGAAACAAGCATTCATCTGGTGCCATGACTCTCCATGCGCAGGTCATTTGGGCTTTGAAAAAACGGTGGCTAGCATGGGACGGCATTTCTGGTGGCCAACCATGAGAGTGGATGTCAGGAGGTGGGGACAGGAGTGTCCTACGTGTGCTACCATGAAGGCCGACCATGGCCGAACCCAAGGGCTCTTACATCCACTTCCGACCCCGGATAGACCATGGGATAGCATATCACTGGACTTCGTGGTGGGCCTACCGGTAGACCAGGGGATGACGGCAATACTGGTGGTGGTGGATTACTTGACGAAAATGGGGCACTTCATCCCCTGCAAGAGAGTCCCTACGGCCGGGGAATTGGCGTCACTACTCCTAAAGAATGTGGTACGACTGCATGGATTACCTGGGGTGATCGTGTCGGACCGGGGGTCGCAGTTTACTGCGCAATTCTGGAAGACTTGGTGCACTGCGCTGCATGTTAAGACCGCCCTGTCCACCAGCTACCACCCTCAAACGGACGGCCAAACCGAGCGCCTGAACCAAACGCTCAAACAGTATCTGCGATGTTTTGTGGACCAGGGCAGGGAAGAATGGGTCGACTTGCTATGGGTTGCAGAGATAGCCTATAACAACGCCACTCACAGCTCCACACAGTCATCTCCGTTCTATAGCAACTATGGCCAACATCCCAGGTTCTTGCCATTTCTACATCCGTTCAGAGAGGACAGGATTCCCGCCACAGCGGACAGGGTGGCACACATAAAAGACACGTTGATGCGCTCAAGGGCTGTCCTAATAGAGGCCAAGAGAAGATACAAGGCTGCGGCAGATAGGAAGAGAAGGCCCGGGCCACTGTACCGCACTGGAGACTACGTCTGGATATCCACAAGAAACATGAGGTTTCGAAAGAACAGTGTGTTCCATCCCAAGTACATGGGCCCCTATCGAATTACCAAGTGTATGGGTCCCGTGAACGTGAAGGTGTGCTTGCCCCAGTCATTGCGGATACACCCTGTCTTTCATGTATCATTGCTCAAACCAGCACCCTCCAAGCCGTCTGGGACACCTAGGCCGGTATGCGTGGAGTCGGAGGTGGAGTATGAAGTGTCGGGCATACGGGCGTCCAAATGGCGCAGGGGGAAGCTGTGGTACCTGGTTGCGTGGAAAGGCTATGGCCCGGAGGAGCATTCATGGGAACCGGCTGAAGGGGTTCATGCTCCGCGCTTGGTCTCCTTGTTCCATCGGCGTTTTCCTGCCAGCGCTGGACCCGTGGGGAGCCGCTGAGAGGGAGGATGTACTGTCAAGAATTCCTGTCATACGAGGGGAGGAAAACGGTAACCAGCGAAAACGGACTACATCTCCCAGGATGCTTAGCGGTTGAGAGGTTATGTAAACAGGAGAGCTGTTACATAACTCAAGGGAAACACGCCCTTATGTAAACAGGAGAGCTGTTACATAACTCAAGGGAAACACGCCCTTATGTAAACAGGAGAGCTGTTACATAACTCAAGGGAAACACGCCCTTATGTAAACAGGAGAGCTGTTACATAACTCAAGGGAAACACGCCCTTATGTAAACAGGAGAGCTGTTACATAACTCAAGGAAAACACGCCCTATAAAGGGAGGAACCGGGAGGTACAAGGCTGTCGGATATTGTGTTTACACCGACGTACCTGCTTCGTGAAGAGCAGTGTTCCGGAGTGGTGCTCCAGTAAGGCAAGAACGGAGGTAGGTCGAGTCGTTACTCCCTGGGCCGTGTCTTGCCCCATCGTCACCTGTGAAGGACCCGGAAGCTCTACCGGTCAACCATTGAGCTTCGCTTTTTGACTCGGCTGAGTCCAAGCGCAGTGGCGCTTTTGCTGGTTGGAGTCGTAACTCCCAGCCCGACCAGAGACACAGGGACTGCCAGCTGTAACGCACACCAGGAGGTGTTTGCCGCGTTACAGACTCGGAAGTCCACAGGATCGATCGAGCGGCTGCTCTCGGTTCAGTCTTCTTGCTTGTGATTGGGGTATCGGTGACGCATCACCAGGAGGTGACTCCGCGTCCCGGTGCAGTCTGAGGAAGAGGTTGAGCGGCTGCTCCCTTCAGGTAGAGACCCCGGCTGGGTGTTTCCCTGACTCCTCGATTCTCCCCAACACTCTTCGTGCCCCTCACAGCCTACCGATTGGCATTGTCGGCCATTTCATTTCTGCCCTCTGTTGGCATACGCCGGGATCGGCGTATATGCAGAGGACGGTTAGGACCATCCGTGCTGTGGGCTGGTAACGTACTTAGCCTGGAGGATTCCAGTGACTATAACTTTTGTTTGTTCTTTGTATTTTATTTGCCTTCATTAAAAGAACTAACCCTTCACAAGTGGTTGCGTCCTCATTGTCGTGTCTGTTAAACGATCCTGAGACGTTCAGGGCGTTACATGAGCACACAGAACCGGCAAGAGAGAACAAGGGGGAGATAAGCACGCTTCTGAGCGGCGTGCGCGCAGACAGAACAGAAGTGAAGGCGCTGGAAACTGCAGGGGCGGGCAGGGCAGCCCCCTCTCCCTCGGATTTCTCAGAAGTGCTGGGACATACTGCTTCTTCGCACTAGTGCACCGTCACTTCACGTGCATCACCGAGGGGGCTGCGGCGGCGGGGTGGATGCTCCTGCCAAGGGCAGAGGTGGCTTCGTGCGGGACTGAAGTGTGGGACTGGCACAGTCAGCAGACAGACAGACTCAGTGCTGGAGGAGACACAATGAGACACTGAAGGGGTCTGGCTGCTCTTCCCGGGCGGGGCAGTGGGTCTTGTGGGTGTGAGTGTGCAGAGACGTCTGACAGACACTCTGAGTACAGGCTGTGAGTGAGAAGCAGACACCCTGCTTGGCAGCCACTTGGTTTTGCTGCCTTTGTTCCTGCCTGGTGCTGTCCTTCCGTGCCCCCTGGTAGGTGGAAGCGCAACTCTTGGTTGACCCTACCATGAAAGCCGTCGCCTACCCCGACTTTGTGGCTGCCCAGTGCCTGATGTCAATCTCCCACCGCCCGTCTGTGCTGATGCCCCAACAGAGCCAGGCGCTGCTGCCAGCGGTGCCCAAGGGTGCCACCGCGCCAGAGGAGTCGGACCTGCTGCGCCAGAGATCGCGGCCAGAGGTGACCAAAGAGCCGCCGCTTCTGCAGCAGCGCCCCGCCGTACTCGGGGACACCTGGAAGGACTACTGTACCCTGCTGGCCATCGTCCGGAGCCTGCTGGACCTCAACAAGTACCCGACGGCACTGGAGTAACCTCCCCCCAGCAGCGTGCCCGTCGCCCACAGCCCACCGTCACCAGAGCAAGAGGACCGCAGCAGCCCTGCTCCCAGCCCCCCGGGGCAGCAGGAGGACTGTACCCATGACTCCCGCCAGGGGCAGCAGGAGGACTGTACCCTTGACACCCGCGACATCAGGGACAGTTCATCCCCGCCATCCACCCCAGACCCGCAGGACAGGGGCGGCCCCGACAAAAGGCACCGGTGCCCGCGCAGCGGCTGCGGGAAGGTCTACGGCAAGTCCTCGCACCTGAAGGCGCACTACCGCGTGCACACAGGTGAGTACTGGGGCAGCCCGTGCGAGCCACGAACTAAAGTGGGGTTTTCTTTCAGGCTGAATCACAGGTGAGTATCGAAGAGAAGTGCTGTCGGGAGGCACTCCTGGCGGTGACGCGTGGCCGCAGACACCTCAGACACCTCGTGTTGCATGAGACAGGAGCAGGTGTGAGCCAGCTGTGGGCTGCCTGCCTGGGGTGCGGTGAAAGCCTATATACATGTGTCTAGGGCATGGGGCAAACATTGGGGTTATCCGTTTTCTCCCAAAACACGATTTTTATCTCGGGGCTGTGACGAACCTCACTTTCCTACGTATAGTTGCCAAACATCAGTTTACATGCGAGTCCGCTCTAGAATCGTGCCTTATTTCATACTACTTTTTAATGTTTCTAACTAAAAAACGCCTTTTAGATTTTTATTCATAGGCGACGCCGCACTGACTGGTTAGGGTCAATTTTCTAAAGACTGACCCCCCCCACCAAAGAAAATACACATGTAGACATGTGCATTTATGACTGAACTTGCGGCTCATGTCCGAGGTTCCTCAGCGCCACCGTGTGCTCTGCTCGTAACCGGGAGGGCGCGCCGTACAACAGACGCTTCCAACATGTGACCCCAGACAAAGAGCGGGAAATATGACCGAGGATGAGTCTCCTTCCTGCCCTGTGTGGCTCTGTGTGTGGGTGCAAATGCAATAGGTCTTGCATTGGAGAGTGATTAAGCTATTGACATTGTAAATATCAATGCCGTTTCTTTAAATGTTTTAAAAACAAAAACATAAACAAGAATAATGTCATGAGCAATGCCAACAGCTATAACTTTAACAATGCCGAGACCATTGCATTGTAAATGCTTGTTTTAACTTGCTTCAAGCAGGTGGTAAATGGGTGTGGGGAACTACTGCTGATCAGGATTGGGAGAGGCAAAGTGAGGGGAGAGCGTTGTCTGCTCCCCCTAGTGGTGCTGCAGGAGCTGAGCAGGCAGGTCGGACTTGAACAGAAAATTGTACCGGGCAGCAAAATAAAAGTGGATAGTGAATTAGATAGCTAAAAAAGTGGCTGAAGTTTGCAAATTGGGGCAGTTTTGAAGCTGTTAAGACATGCTGTATAAATGTTTCGCAAGGTATGTAAAACTGCATGGATTTGTGCTTGCTGCAGGAAATCTTTGTGGTAATATCAGGGAAATCAACAGTAAAAACCGTTGCAGCAGACTATAAAAACTGCCCACAAACAGACAAAAAACTTCCCCCACACACTGACCTGACAGACCAGCCCGTCAGGCACTGCCTGATTGCCTTATAGGCCATACCGACCCTGTGAGCAGTGGCCAGACTATGCCTGCAAGCATGGCTCCTGCCTGTGGTTCCACTTGGTATGGATTTGCACATGTTCAAACTGTGTCACGTGTTTCAAGATTTCCAGTCTTGGGGTTAGTGGGCCTAATAACCCGGGGTCTAGAAACACCCGGCCACTTTGTGTGTCCATCGTGAGAAACCCCTCCCTCATGTCAACTGATACAGACAAGTCACGATGAGGCCCTCATTGCCTTTTGTCGTGTTTCCACAGTCCATGTGCTCCTTGACATTCATCACCCTGTTTTTCAGAGCCATAAGCGGATCTATTGGAATATGCAAGGATAAAAGCTGAGCAGTCTGTGCCAGCATTGCTGATTTCCAGAGTCAATATCACCCTGCTCCATGACTTTTTACTTTCTGGTATTGTCTATTGCACTTAAATGCGCTCACAGGACTCCTCTCTCACCTCATAAAGCCACACTAATGTAAGGGTTTGGGTCTTCCCTGACCCATTCCTTTAGGTGAATTAGTAAAAAAATTTTAAAACACCTTCCCTGAACTATCTGAAAGGCTAATTAATCTATTGTTTGATGCACACCTTGTATCACCTTTCATCAGAATGGGGTTTTACAGCAGACCCTTTCCATTCCAAGATTCCAGACAGTTCCCTGTTTCAGCTATCCATTTGAACAAATATGAAAAGATTTTAGACCACCAGCCACTATTAGTTTTGATAATTACTTCCAGGATGCTATCTGGCCCGGCAACTCTTCTCAACTTCAGGGATACTATTGTAGACTTGCTATCTTTAAATGAAAACCAATTTGACATCTGTCCATCTACAGCACCTGACTGGGCGTTATAGTGTTTTGTTAGGGACGTACTGAACAAGGGGTTTGGTATCAGTTCTAGCTGGATACCCTCCTGCGTAACTGGAGGGCCATATAAATTATCCAGATGTGTTTCAGGTATACTCTTGAATTGAACATTGTACTGCCCCTGGGTAACAATTATCGACTAATTCACCATTTTCCAAAATTGCTTTTGGTCCCTAGACTCTATTACTCTATCATTTCCACCCATTGGTGGTAAAACACATAAAATGTCTTTTCTATTCCCTAATGAGTTGCCTATATTGGGTTGTTAGGCGTCACTTTCTTGTTTGTTAATACCTAATACACCCCGACTATAGTTTTTAGCTGCTTTTGTCACCTTACTTTTTTAAATTTCTTGTATGATAGGTCAAACCATGCCTGATGTGATATCTCCGTATAGACTTTAGCCTTACTCGTGCTTGATCTAAATTCAAGTGTAAACAAGAAAGCACATTTCTATCAGGACATTATAATACAATGTGATAATTGCTTGATATTTCATCTGGGGGGGCTCTTTTTTTGATTCTTTCGAATCCATGTACATTCCAACTTACTAGTTTGAGGTATGCGGGAAAACTCCATATTCTATGCTTCCTCCTGCCAGCCGACCCAATCTGGGCTACTACGATGACTCAACAGAGGACCATAGCGGTTATTAAACTCCACTCTTGGAGCCAAGCTAAAATAATCAAAAGGTATATTATTTGAGATGACAATTTTCAGATAATTGTTGTATTGTTGAACGGCATTCCTATAGGGCTGAGAAAGGTTGTTGTGGACTAAAGTATTTGTTGCCAGGGACGTGATAAATTCTCTCTGTTTTGGGGGCAAACCCTCATGGCGATTCAATGCTGGATTTACTATTTGCTACATTGAGATTTCTAAACCTTTTGTTATCCTCTGACCTTGACCCAGGAGTTCTTCCTCTGCCTTACACGCAATGTTGGCTTTTAGAGGGTATATAAATCTACTGTGGTTAATTCTCTACCCCTTCATTCATCAGGAAACCCACAAGATATTTCTAAAAGTTATGGTATCTTCTTGAAAGTAAATAGCAAATTAGACCTGTTCAACAGGTGCAATGTTGTAGCCTTCTTCCCTTTTCTGATTATATCACATAGTAAGGATTGGCCAATTGGTTTTGAGATTACGACCCGAGTGTCCGATGCCTCTGCTGAAAAGATCATCTCTCCATGAGTACCTGGATCCAATTATCTCTGGGAGACATTTACATTATTGCTTCCTTTAATGGACATGATGTTTATGGAGTGAGAGTTTTTGAGTTTTCCTTTTTTGCCTTTCTTTTGCCCTTTTTAGAGGATTTTATACTTGTGGACCTAGTGTTACCTCTCAAATGAGCTCGCACTATGTGTGTGTGTGGGGGGGCGGGTTGTACTTGACAGTTGGGTCTTACACCTCCTAAATTCTGCCTCCAACGGTTTGGTCACATGAGGTGTGTGGATTCCTCTGGCACTGTCCTTTTTTCTCTTCTCTTTTTTGTTACACAACCCAAAAGACTTCTGTTTATAGGTTTGGTACCTGCTAGCTAAGGACAAAATATGAGGTTAATTTCAGACAAACATAACTAGGGTACCTTTGCTTAACCAGCATGGATGTCTGGAGATGTATTCTGTATGGGATGCCCTGCTGGGCAATGCCTCTCCATCCTGGGAACAACCAGGAGGAGACCTGCCCTGTGAAATTATTTCCTGATCTTCCTGACTTTCAATATGCTCTAGCTGGGAATTTTTGTGAGGACGAAAGTCTGGGGACTTCTCCCAGGTTGGCAAATAAGACCCTCCAAAGGAACACCTGACGATTTTTGTCCGAATTCAGTTTCGGAAATCTCTTGTTTTTCTTGTGGGAATTCCCTCTCTTCTTCCAAAGGCTGGTCTTCCTTAAGCTTAAAATGCTTAGAAACCTATTTCAGACTTGAGTTAGGTAGGGGATAAGTATTCCTGTCTCTCCCTGCATTTGTAGACCTTTCTCTTCTTTTCCTAGTTCTATCCCTTTTTTGGTGAAATTTCCTTTGCCCCTTTTATTCATGCCTGTTATTTCAATGGAGGACGACTTCTCAGAGCTTAAGGATTGGGGAGATTAAAAAACCGGGGTAGTCATGTAGTAACTTGCTCCTGCGACCATCTGGAATGAAGCCTCAGTAGAAATAAATAATAACCAAGAAGAGAAATAATACAGAAACTGATGAAGAGCTATCAAGACACAACCTGTCTGCAGACTGAATTCAGTCCCAGACACTGGAGCCTCTCAATGCCATTGGCTGAGTCCCATAATCAAGCCTTTCCCTATAAGTTTGTGAAACAATCAATAAGTCAACATTTGTATAGCTCAACACTGTCACCTCGAGGAGTATCAGGGTGCCCATGGTGCTGTGTCTTTGTTAAAAAACAGGTCTTCAGCTTCTTTCTCAAGTCTGCCAGGGAGGGTGCTGTACAGAAGTGGAGGCAGGGCCTTCCAGGTCTTGGCAGCAATGTAGGAGAAGGAGTGGCTCCCATTGCGGCTGTGACGGATGCAGGGGGTGGTGCGAGGGCGAGAGATGTGGATCGCTGGTGTCTTGCGGATAGGTGGAAGTTCAGTCGATGGTTAATGTAGGTTGTGTAGGGCCATGTATATGTGTGTGAGAATCTTCAACTAGCATCTCTTCTGGATGGGTAGCCAGTGGAGGTTTCTGAGGTTGGGGTGATGTGGGTGTATCTGGGGAAGTCCAGGATAAGTCTGGCTGCGGTGTTCTGTATGGTCTGGAGTCATTTGAGAAGCTGGGGGGAGATTCTGGTGTAAAGAGTGTTGGCATAATTGAGGCAGCTGGTGTTGAGAGCCTGCATGACTGTCTTTCTGGTATTGATTGAGATCCATCTGAAGATTCTGCAGAGCATGCAAAGGATTTGGAACCAAGAGGAGGCGACCCCGTTGACTTGTTGTTCCATGGTTAGTTGTCTGTCGAGGATGACTCTGAGGTTGTGTGCATGGTCTCTCAGCGTGGGTGTTGGTCCGAGTTCCGCTAGTCATCAGCTGTGGTCCCATATAGAGGTGTTCTTCTCGAAGATCGGTACTTCTGTTTTGTTATAGTTGAGTTTGAGGCAGCTGTGCCTCATCCATTTGGCTACATTGGTCATGACGTTGCAGAAGTTGGTTTTAATGTTGGAGGAGTCCTTGATGAGTGAGAGGATGAGTTGGGTGTTATCAGCATATGAGATTATACTGAGTCTATGGGATCTGCCGACGTCTGTGAGGGGGGCCTTGTAGATGTTGAACAGGGCGGGTCTGAAGGATGATCCTTGGCTCATGCCATATATGATGTCCTTGGGTGCGGAGGTAAAGGGAGGCAGTCGGATACTCTTTGTGCATTCTGAGAAGAGGAGGTGATCCACTTGAGGGCGTTTTGCTGTATGCTGGTGTTGTGGATTCTGTCGATGAGAGTGTGGTGGGATATGGTGTCGAACGCAGCAGAGAGGTGGAGGAGGATCAGGGCCACAGTTTCTCCACGGTCAAGGAGGGGTCGGACGTCGTCTGTGGTGACAATCAGCGCAGTCTCTGTTCTGTAGTTGACGTGGAATCCTGATTGTGAGGCGTTAAGTAGGTGGTTGAGTTCCTGGTATTCTGAGAGCTGTTTGTTGCTGGCTTTCTCAAGTACTTTGGCTGGGTAGGGGGTGGGTTGGTAATTTTTGAAGTCACTGAGGTCTGCGGAGGGCTTCTTCAGGAGTGGTCTGACCTCTGCGTGTCTTCATCTGTCTGGGAATGTTGCTGTGGAGATGGAGGTGTTGAGAATACTGGTGAGTTCCGTGCTGATTGGGATGGCTCTGAGGCTGAAGAGATGGTGGGGGCAGGAGTTGGTGAGTGACCCGGAGTAAATGGATGACATAATGGTTGTGGTGGTCTGAGTGGTGAGCAGAGACGAAGTAGTTATTGTTCGGCTGGTGTTCGCTGGTTGATTGCAGCTGTCAAGGTCGAGGGTGGTCGGTGAGGGTTGAAGTTGTTGTAGATGGTGGCAATATTGCGTTGGAAGTAGTTGAATAGGGTGTCACTGAGTTCTTGGATGGGGTGGATGGTGTTTTTTGTGGCTGATGGGTTGGAGAATTCCTCAACAATTTTGAAGAGTTGCTTTGTGCTGTTCGCTGTGGTGTCGATGCGGTGAGTGAGCGATGCGGTCTTGGCTTCCTTGATGCGTCTGAGGTAGTCGCTAAGGGCAGCTTTGTGGGCAGCTCTATTGGTTGGATCCTTGGTGACGTGCCATCTCTTCTCTAGTCGGAAGCAATTGCACTTACTGGTTTGAGCTTTGGGGTGTACTAGGAAGCTAGGTTTGCGGTTTTGTTTTTGCGAGTTTTAGCAGGAAAAGCTTGTCTGCACAATTGTTGATCCAGGCAGAGAAGTTCTGGGTGGCTTAGTCGAGATCTGCTGAGGTTTCAGGTTGTGTGGTGCTGAGGGCCCGAGTTCACTGCGTCTAGGTGACCTAGCCCCAGCTGCGTTCGGTGGAACTGTGGTGCCTGGCGGAGTGAATGAATGTGATGAAAATTTTCTATGGGAGTGATAACCACTGATGATGAAACAAATGGTCATGGGGTAAATTCCAATCTGCAATTGTAGAGCCACTTACCTCTCCTCCACAGCTCGCCTCCCTTCTCACCATCCACTTCCGCCACCACCCTTCTAGGAGCTAATGGATCCCGGGCTTCGGATTAGACCCTGGAACTGTCTGCGTACTTTACGAACTTTCACCGACTCACTTTCTTCTTCTTAACCTACTCCTTCTTCAGTGAAACCACTTCGAAGGTTCAGAACAGGTGCAGGTTAGAAAGCTTAGAAAGTCGACCTGGGGTTAGCCTATTACACCATTTTACAAACCCCAGTATCAACCTAATATTGTTAAGGTGAGGTGTGACCTTCTGCTCCTACTCCTGAAGGCCAGTTGCCCTCTGTTATCTCCAGTCTCCTGGTACCTCTGGGGTTATGCATTGACTGCATGACACTCCCCCCCCCTTGCTGGGGATCAGTGCCGCTTGAATGGAGTGGCGGGGGAGCGGGAAGCTCAACTCTGCTCAGGCAACGAGTGGTGGATAATTGTCCCTTCTTTCCCCAGGCCCACTCGCTAGATGTAGGGGCATTGGAGCAGCGTGGTGTGTGGGCAGGCGGTGCATTCGGTCTAGCCGTGCTCTGGTGCTGTCAGAAGCTCTGATGCACAAACAGCAGGCCAGGCACGAGCAAGGCGTGGCGCTGAGGCGCTGTCTAGGAGTGTTCCTGGGTATCAATCGGAAATCCCAGAATGCTAGAAGACAGCAGGGTCGCAAGATGAAAATGAAAATGGCAACAAAAAAAACACAAGGAACTAAGCGTAAGGAATAATGGACCATGAAGAGACCTTAAAAAAACACTAACGGTGTGGAACTGGCCTGGGGGGAGGTAGGGTGGATGGAAAACAAAACAACATAGGTACAAGGACAGCCGGTACGCACCACAATGCCAGGGGTTGGCTACATCTTGAAGGGACCTTAAGTACCTGAAAATCCCACCAACACCCCAAAAGTGTTCAGACCAATCTGAAAGCGAGGATCTCAATTGAAAATCTGTTGTGCAGGCTAGTGTATTTCATAATCTTCAAGCCTTGCATCTGTCTTCGATGTAATCTGGAATCAGCTGCAGCGTCAACCTCATATTTCGTTGAACCATAAATTAACTCTAGAGAAGGGATTTAGGCAGGTCCCTTTGCAGCAGCTAGGGACTCAGTGCTCTAATACTGTGTCAAATACAATAACCTTGGAGGGCTCATATGCTTGCTCTGCAGATGCCTCCTTGTCCCAAGAAACACATGGATGGGGACGGTGACTTGGATTTCTTTGTATCAAGAAGAGTGGAGAGGACTGGCTCATCTGGGGCTTCACCTGCCAGGCCTTCTTAACCATTGAAGCTGGTTGTACAGGAGATGCTCCAGAGTACAGAAAGAACTACAAGAGAAACGGCCTAAAAGCAGGCCATTCGAAGCTGGAGACTACAATGAACAAAAAGGAGGGCTACTTAAGACAGTGGCAGATGGGTTCCCTAGAACTGGCCTCATTTATTAAAGAAGGAGGATTGTGCATGTGTGGCACAATATAAATTGCCGTTGGATCAAGTGGTTGGAAAACCATGCAGGTGCTCCATACCTGCAGGTCATCAGCTTTGCCGTGGAAGTTTAAGGGTTAGATCTAAGAAGTTTCCTGGGGACATGGATGGAGGAGCGCTACAGCTGGTCTTGAGGATCTACAATTAGAGATTATAGTGTGTCAATGGGTCTGATCAAATACTGGGAAGGACTGCTTGGGAATGGAGTGGGTCTGTGATCATGGTTCAGTTCAACACTGAGCTAGCCTTGGAACACGCTCCAAACAAAGTTAAGAAGCGTGGAAAGGTACTCTCCTGTGATTTTCCAACTTTAGATATTTATTGATGTGAGCGGTGCCAGGGAAATGAGAAGGAACTTGCTGGTGCCCCTAAGGAAGATGTTCCTAAACTTTGAGAGAAGGAGAGAATAGTGTTCCCAGCTAAGTTGAGAAAAGAATGCAACTACAAACAGTACATTTTGGGAGGCATGAAGCAGAGTGAGGCGTTGATAAAAGATAGCAAAATACGCATGGGCAGGGCTGGGGATGTTGTGTGTTCTGTTGAATTAGGTGGTGGGGCTCAACAAAGTTTGTTTCTCATAAGTACATTAACGGCTGAGTTTCTTTACTATTTTTCCTTTTTATGGGCTACTGTGCATTCAATGGTGAAACAATTAGGAATTTTGATGCCATGTGTCTCAGATTTTTGGTCAAGAGGTTTTCAAAGAGGGTGCGACAAAGGAAGATAAGGAAATGCTATTGGGAAGTTGGTCTAATGATGTGTTTATGGGTTAATGTACTTTTTGGGATTATCCAATGTAGTGAATATTGTAATTGTTCAAAAACCAGTTATAGATAAATGATTTTAAAAAAGTGAAGCGTGCCAGTGAAAGAAGTTGTACTGGAACAATTTTGGGTTTACTGTTTTACTCCACACAGCACTAAACACGTTTTGAATTGTCGACGGGTAAATTGCTGTTTCCAGTTGTTTCCTTACTGCGTGCAAATGTGGGACAAACAGTAATGCAGGATGCAGATGGAGTCCAGAAATAAACTGCACAAGTGCATAGAGAGGCAACAAAGAAAAGAAAATCTTATGATAAATGCAAAGGAGTGTCGCGAGCTATAGTTCAACCAAGAACTTACATGAGGGTGGAACACCCTCATTGTAGGAGTCATAGCAGCATGTGTGGTGAACCAGAGGAAGCAGATCATTTAGAATAAAGAGTGGTTAAATTGAGAAGTGGTAAATGGTGGAACATGGCACATTCAGGGACAATGAGAGTCTGCAATGGTGGTTAGGTATAATTCCAATTTTGAAGGGAATATGGGAGAAGAGGAGGAAGAATCTCGGAATGGTAGAAAAAGGTATTGATGAGACAAGTTAGTGGACAGGGTGGCAATGATGCGAATAAGACAGAGTATGTGTATGAAAACGTAGGAGTAGATGGGGAAGAATATATGGCAATTTGTCTATGAATGTTGGTATACAAAGATGATTTCAGAATTGAGTAATACAGTGGCGGCTGGCACGGATGGGGGTGGGGGGATAGTAAAAGATTTTTATTAAACCAACCTCCTTGCCGCTGTGTCTCCTCTCGTTGTCCCTCCTGTGCTTGCTCTGCTCCAGCCGGAAGCAGGAAGCACCCAGGCTCCCCTGAGCCAATCACAGTGCTGCAGGTGCTGGGAGCTTGGGCATGTTCTCCACACAGGCTGTAAGGCAACCTCCGTGGAGAACATGCAAAGTGTGCATGATGGTTTGGCCGGCCTGAGACGGCCAGCCAAACTGTCATGTGCACTGATAACAGTGCATACCACTCCTATGGGTGCCTGTTATCCCCCTGGCCCCGTCCCCAAGACTCGGGGACATAAAACGATAATAAACCACAAATTATTATCATTTTATTTTTATTTTCTTTGGGCTGCTAGAAGGGGGGGCAGCGCTCCTCCGCCATAATGGAAGAGCGGCCGCTGAATACATACACAAGAATGTGAGTGCTAAAATGAATGCTGTCAATGGTGTACAAGTTACATGAGCAGAATGTTAAGACAGCAGTGTCCGAGGGACTGTTGGGGTAATAGTTGGTGGAAGTAATTGCTGTGATATTTTTTATGTTTAAAGTCAGGCTCTCTCTGTGTTTATTAAAATAGTTTTTTCCAGATTGTTATTTTAGGAGATTGGTATTACAAGAGGGCAGGAGAAAGGAGGCAATGGGAGCTATGCAATGGGGTGGCGCGTGCTAGACAATGGCCAGGGTCTCAGTGAAGAAATAGGATGACATAAGAAGGACCGCACTCTCATCCCAAATGGGGAAAAAGGATCGAGAAATAATAAGGAATTGTGCTCAACAAAGTGCACCTGAAACGTGACTAAAGGAAAAGAGCAACAGACAGAGGAAGACGCAGAACCCGCAGTGAGGATATAAAGGGACCAATAGAGGGAGGACAGGGAGTAGACGGAGAAGCAATGGCAAGGGCACCACAGTTCCAGGAGAGTAAGAAAACAAGCATTGGGAAAGCAAATAGGTCTCGCCTAGAGACCTACTGGATTTGACACATTTCTTCAGTCATGTTGTACAGCATCATGGCTGCTGTACAGCATGGCTTGCCAAAAACATTTAAGGCGTGATGATGTGGCTACTGTGCCATTTTGCAGGCGCAAGCATGTGGTGAACACACATGCCCGTGCCTGCAAAAGGACACAGGTTTCTTTTTACTTTTTTTTTTACCGAACTGAGATGGATAAGTATTTTTTTTTATCAAAGTAGCATGAACATGCTTTTTAAAAACTAACTAGAGAACACGAGTGCAAAGGGAAAAACAGAGCAACGTAGCGCACGCTGGGGGAGAAGCACTCAAGCGAGAGTGCAACAGAAGTGCAAGTGAGGGAGAGAAGCATATTGACAAGAGAAATCAACGTGAAGAGAGGGAGAAAAGCACATGGGGAGACAGCTGAAAAACACATGCACTCTCATGGGGTGCTTAAACAAAAAGAAAAATAGTTCTCTAAAAATAAGCAAAGGAAGCATAGACGCTAGCCACTCAAAGAAAAGGTAAAGAGGCTATGCTCCATGGGAAACACAAACACAAGGTGGACAGGCTGAAACAAAAATAGCCATCAAATACAAAGCAAGCAAATAAGAGTGACAGTAAAACCAACCAATGGTAAGCAAAGGGTGGGTTGCAAGCCCCTGTGTGTTCCTGGTAAGTCTGCAATATGTATTTTGCAATCAGAGAGCTTATGCTGTTTAGAAGGCTCGACCTAAAAATCCCAGAGTTCCAAACATCACTGCATATGGTGACGAGCAGTATGAGACTAATTGGTTCTTGAAAAGGGATGGGGAGAGAGCTTAATTAAGTGCTCCAGTAACAGTTGTCTCTAGGAATCTGGACAAATACATCAAAGCCGAGTAAAACCGTAAATGGTAATTAAAGGGTGGAGAAGTGATTAAGCAGTATCTGGCAAATTCATGGTTGTGGTTTGGACACTAAGAAAAATATGTTAAGATGATGTAAATCCTTGAGAGAGGCATGAGGAGGAAGTAAGTGAGGCTGAGAGTTGCAGTGCACAATAGATAATATAGACAGTGAGAAGTGGACCAGAGAGAGATTTTATTTACCAGGCAGTTTTGCAAGAAGGGAGGGGGAAAACACCATGTAGGGCCCTGATGAAAAAGGAGGGAGATGCTAGATGAGAGCGTGCTAAAATCTGGAAGAAGAGAGAGTGACAGAAAGGTGCTAGGATCTGTGCCAGTCAGATAAGAGGAAGGGAAGCTCACTTTTAGGCAAGGGTAGTGTCAGAGAAACGCTTCATTTAAGAGAAGAAAACAGGCAACAAAGGCTGATAATACAGGGAGCGACATAGTGTGACACAGGAAAAAATACATCCGGTGAAAGGGAGAAGAAGGAGAATTTGCAAAGGAAAGAGAATATCGTATCAACACATAGAAAAAAGGCAAAAGAAAAATATATGCCAAAGATTGAGTGGAAAACCTGGGATAAATACTTAGCCACTGCCTGCAAGGGTCTGGTGGGGCTCTTTTCCTCCTTCTCCAGAGTGGCGGCTCCAATGCAGAATATGAGGCTGTCAGCTACGGGCCGCCAGTTGGCCTGGTGAATCATGAACTCGATGGGAGAGGGGCAGTAAAATGATGCTTCACTAAGGTGGCAAAAATTCGAGCACAGGCTCTGCATTTTACCCCTGCATATGTGTAGCAGGCCGAACAATAATCCCTGCGTACATTGGAGCTTTCATCACTGATTTCATATTTAGCTGCAGCAGGTGTTTCAACCTCCTGAACTTTATATACAGGACACCGACATTTACATGGACATACTAAGAGACAGACAGACGTATACAGGTACATGGTGGCTTTACACACAGATAAATATAGGCATGCACAAACCGACAGATATATACAGACGCAACCATACAGAGATGCACGGAGACACACACAAACGTACACAGAGATATACAGACACAAAACAGACACATGGTTGCACGCACCGCACACATGTATAGACATACACACAGATTAAACTTGTAATAGACACACCCACTTAAAGACACGCTACACACACCAAAACATACAGACACAGGCATACAACAATATACACACAAATATGAATACAGATACAGGAGCACAATTAGATACCCACAGGTATACAAAGAGGCAACTGCTGTACAAATGCTACAAAACAGTTGAACACAGCCACATAGACACCTACACATTGATTCATCCATAGAGGCCCATGCACAGACTCATAAAGACACATACACGTACACTTAAACACATGTACAGTCTGTGAATTACTAGAATCACAAAAATCTATATTTTTGAAACACCATTTTATCTTAAACGTTTTTGTAGTAGTCCATATTATACAGTGTGCGATGAAAATTTTAAATAATAAGTTACATATCCACACAGGTTTCTGACCTCGTAGCACTATAAATACACAAGTCACTATACTCTACAACAGTAACCAAGATTTCATTCCATTTCCTAAGGCAAAGATGCATTCCAGAATCAGACTTCTTGACCCAGTGTGTAGTAATTGTATAGCTCTTCAATCCCCGACGGCACAGCACCCAGGGTAATATTCTGAATGGCTTAACACTTATACATAGGGTAACATGCTGCATGGCTAAACACTTATGAACCAGACTGCTTGCCCAGTGTGTAGTAATTGTATAGCTCTTCAGTCCCTGACGGCACAGCACCCAGGGTAATATTCTGAATGGCTAAACTCCAAAGCGTGACCTTTTGGCTATGCCAATGCTTGTCTAAATCATGCAATGCATTGTGACCTACTCCTGAAATTTTCAACACATTTCACCTATCGGTGATCAACACCAGAATCGATTTGCTCCTGACCCTATAACGTGCTTTGGGGTCATGGTGGTTGACTGGCTAAGACTGGGCAGCAACAGTTTTCTCTGAATGAACGCACCACAACCACGTAAAGACAGTCTTGTATGGGTTTGCTGGTGGGAGGTAGACAGCGTAGTAGGCTTTACCAGAGTTGGAGGTGGGTTTAAAGGACGAAGACATCAAACCCACTGCTTTCAAGCGTAACCCAAAAACTGATTCCTGGCAAAAGCAACATATGGAGCAGAACTTTATAAAACAGAAACAGCTCCTTAAAAACCCTCAGCAGAAGGTCTTAACATTTAGGAATTTAATTATTTGTCCCTTTGAGAAGACTGAGGTTGCTATAAAGAGTCCACTACTGGCATTATTGTAACGTAAACAAGGTATCAGCAGACATGCTCTTCACAAGTGTGTCTTCAAACACAACAGTTAAAATAAACATCTTGCAGTGACCACAATCTTGAAATGAGAAAGGGGGTTTCGAACTATCTGAGAATCAAAAATCTTGGGCTTGTTTAGTGTAACTGCAACCTGCCTCTGGCATGTTTCTTGCTGGTGTTGACTTTGCATCACTTCATATGTCTGGGTAAATTTGCGCAAGCATTTGCAGGTTGGGCAACAGGCCCTGTTTTTGTGAACCAGGTCTTTTGTTTTTAATCTTTAAACTTTGACCCTAAACAAGAGAGATCAAGGCAGCAAAAGGGGGAAAAGAGGAGGAAGAGAAAGACGGAAAAACAGTGGCAAGGGAGAGAGTGCAGGGCAGAAAAGGAACCTTCGGCTGCCTGATATGGTGGCAGGGATTAGTATGATGGTGGAAGAAAGAGGCATGAGGTAAAATAAAGACTAGACAGCAACCTGACATTCAGCAGTAGCGCTGACAGCCATTTTTGAAACAAATCGAGCCCCAGCCCTTATTCTTTTACAAATTAAGCACTGCTAGTCTCTAAACATCGGATGGCCTATATCCTGGCACAGGAGATGTGAAAGCTGGAAAACCGGCATGCTCAGCCCAACTGTTTACATCTCTATAACCTGTGAAGTCCATCTACTAATTCTCATGAGTTCAGCTACGCACCTACTTAGTCTTTTGATAAGAGTTTTGTCATGTGACCAATATTAAAACTGCTTGTGTAGTAGGGTGCATATTTGAGCTCTGTCTTTTATTGAAAAGCCCTGCCCCATGGCTTATGTGTGAGAGGAGTCCCCGTGTTGGCAAGCTCTGGGACTCAGAAAGGCCACCAGCTAGGTTGTAAATGTTCTTGATAATTTTCTGGCAAAAAGTTTCTGTCAGGGACTACAATGTATAAATGCGAAAGGTGGCACGCATTTACACTATTTCTTTTAGTTATTGTATTAAGGTACAACGTTCTTTAAATATATACAAAATATTGTGTAGGACTGCCTGTATTTCGGAATGCTTTGACCTAGGGTGAGACTTTGTTGTGCAGAGGTACAGAATAATTTCAGCAGCAATATTGTGACAGGAGGAAGTGTCATCAGTTAATCAGTGGGTGTTGACAAATGGTTTTGGTCCTGCCTAAAAGAAACATCTACGGGATTCTCTAAGATGGCTGACAAGACCGCAGATTCATCCGTAGGAAGACACAAGATCGCGAGGTCCTCACAGAAGGCATAACCTTTTTACTCCACAGGTTGATTTTACCATAGGTCCGCTGGATAAAGTTTATACTCCGGAAGTACATCGACCAGAAAACACCATAGTGGTGCAGAGCAACATCTCAAGCAGACCACTTTGTTACCGGATGCTGTAGAAACAGAATTCCTTCAGAAGTTATACATCATCCATGGTGAAAAAACAGACACAGGTGAAACTGAAGTCAACAATAGTGCAGTGAATAAGAAACCCACGATGGAAGGCTTATGAAAATCCATGGGTTGGGAAAACACAACAACTAAGCCCTCACGCAGAAAACTGTAGGGTCAGGAAGAGCAATGGCTGTTTGGAAAAATGGTAAGCCAAATGCTTTCCCGCACTAAAACTAGACTCCAGGACAGCATTCAGAAATGTAGGAATGCAGCAAGTGTCACTACAAATGGCTTTAAAAATAGGTGTCAACATCAAGCAGCATACCCATGCTTCAACCTGCTGCCCATCACCAGCCAACTACAGCCACAGGAGGCAGTTAACAACCCAAACTGAAAGTGACTTCCTAGGAGGATTCTATACGGGATCAAAATAGAATCAGGCGTGCAGGGTACCAAGTGCCTGGAAATTGGTAGAGGACACACACATGCCCAATATTACCAATCTACCTGTAGAATATGCGACCAGTCATACCGTAGTAAAATCCACAGTACTGCATGGGGCTTACATAGGAGGGGCATTTTATAGTAACAAATGGGAAAGACAGGGTGGTCATTACAGATTTAAAACAATCTTCTTTCCAAGATGTGCAAAAAAAAAAAAGATCTTTGCTCAAAACCCCCTTTTCCAAATGCATGTATCCGCTTTTATTCTTACGCACTGGTTTGGGCAATTGGCACCATGTCTCCTAGAAACTATTTGGTAATGTGTGCTATAGAAGTGTCCATACTCCCAATTTAAAAGATGCAATTAGCCCCATATAAACTTCACACTTGTATCTAACTTAACTGATTTCTAGTCTGCCATAAATTATGGGTAAAGTAATATGGGAATTATATGGTAATAAATGTCAAAGTATCACCCTATGCCGCTGTATGGCGGTCGCTTTTGTGATGTGAACTTTCTGTGTGCATTATAATTCTTACCATGTGGATGTGGGCAGTTACTGCACTGATGCAAGCCTTGATTGAGAGTTGGGGCAGAGGAGTAGATAAACGTGGCACCTATTCTAGGCCTCATAGAAGCTATTTTCGGATTGGAATTATATGTGCTTATTATCTATTGCAATTGAAAGGAAAACAGAGACATTTAGAAATACATTTTCAGGCCTTTGCTTAACTAGACCCCACTAGACCACATCTCCATTTTGATTAAGAAGGCTTCTGTCTAATAATTGTGATTTAATCTGAATCTCTTTTTTTAATTATTTTTATTGAACAAGCTCATTAGACCGTATATTATGAAACATTTATGCATGTGCACCATTCAATTAATTGATAGTGAGAGTAGGACATAAGTGGGGAGTTGAGACTAACTCAATCTTCGGAGGAATAAGCATGGTATTAAATTAGCAGTTCTTTCCAGGACCAGGAGATAATTTACAGCAGATACATTATCATACATTACAAAGTAAATGGAACAATATCGCAGGTCACAGGCTTCTCTATGCATTTCTGTATCTGTACCATGCAGACCATATTTTTTCACACCCCCTCTACTTTTGTATACTACTTCTTCCGCTCGCTGACACCAGTCTAAATCCTTTCTCATTCTGTTGCTGATTGGGGGGGGGCGTGCCTGGCGAGTTTTCGCTTTGCGACACTCGCCGCCAATGAGAGCCAGAGCCTAGTGTGGCTGGGCCCGTCTTCCTCCCCCTGAATCATTAGAAGGAACCAGCTGGCGTCCATTGAGACCTCCATCCCCGTTAACCTTGACATTATTGTCGTAACTGTTTGCCAGAATGAGCTAACTTTGGGGCATTCCCATAGTATGTGAAAAAAGGATCCCTCCTGCTGGCATCCTCTGACACACAGCGCTGTTTGCGCCTTTACCCATTTATAAAGGAATGGGCATGGGTAGTAGGAACGATGGAGTATCTTGAGTTGTATCAGTCTGAATCGTGTGCGGATTGCAATTTTTCTGGGTCCCTGGAGGGCCTCTGTCCAGTCGTCATCCTCTACATTGCCCAGGTCATCTACCCAGGTACTACAAAGGGAAACCAGGGGATCTGGGCATTGTTTATGAGTTTTCGGTATATTGTAGAAGTTCCGTTGTTGGGGATGGGGTCGACCAGTAGCCTGTCCTCTAAGGGGGAGTAGTCTGGAATGTCTGTGCCTCATTGTATGTGCTGTTGTAAGGCATGTGTGAGTCTCTGGTAGGGAAATCTCAGGGTCGATGCCAGGCTATACTCTTCACTGGTATAAGGAAACTGGAAGGGGGCCTCCCTGCAATGCAGGTGGAGGGGCCCCCTCCGGGCTCGAACAGGAGCTCTGCAGCCAGAGTGCTGTCCTGAGGGGGCCCCTTGGAGCTTGGGGGACCCCCGCACTGGGGGGACTGCGGGGGCCTGTGTTACGCCCCTGATACTCTTGTTGTAGGTCATCGAAGGGGAGAGGTGCACCATATCTCCACACATCTCTGAGACGTTCAATTCCTATCGTCTGCCAACCCCTAAATCCCACCAGTGAGGCCACCTCCCACAGCCGGTCTCCTAGCCACAAGGGTGTCATGCCAGTCAACCTTCCCTGCCATCCCAGAAACCTGTTTGCCTCAATCCAACATGTCACCCTGGCTGTCGTATGAGCTGGCCATTCTGGGTGTGTCTTCGAGCGCAAAGGAGCGGCTCATAGCTAATTAATCTGAATCTTGAGATTAAGATTTTGAATAAACTTTGAAATGTTCCCTCTTCAGTAGAATTACCAATAAATGTGCCAATAGAGGACCAAAACAGGCAAATGTAGGGGGATGTCCTACTGGTTCTGCCATTGGGAATAGTGATCCAGAGACTTCCCCTAACTTGAAGAGAACAGTGCATATCAAGACCTACAGGATTCCACACAGAATCCAACAAACACTGTCCCAGACCACAATCTTGTATCATAGAATCTTATTGTGGCACCATTCATTGTTTTCCAAAGGCAGTTAAGTTAACTGGGGTATTGTTTACCTAAAATGCTGTCCTTTTTAGTGCAGATCAACAGCAATTGATCAGGTTTTAACATTTCTAGTGCCTTACAATGCCCGTCAGTAGCTAACTAAAACATACGTAGGGAGATGCCTATGAGCCAACACAAAACGACTCAATTCCTCCATACCATTCCTATTCAAGAAGCAAGAGGTGGTGGCACTTGTCCCCATACCTTAGTTATGAACCGAACAGCGTGTCCCATATGTATGGTTTGGTTCCACATTATAGTCACCCATGCCCAGGAAGAGGGTGTGCTCTTCCCAAATGGTAAATCATTGTCTCCCTTCTGTAGGAGCACTGGAAATCTACCAACACCCAACAAATACAAGTGACACAGACATTGTTACTCATATTCAATGCATGACCCTTCTAAGCTTGCACTAATGCTTGTAGTCAATATGTAACTGTTTACATCATGCTTGTGTGTCTGCAAAAAGCGTGTGCACGGAAATTTGAAAAGTTCTCCATATCTGTTCATCAATGCCATCTTTTGATTGACTCATGTGACACAAAATGTTATTTGTATGTCATATTCTCTTATTTTGAGTCTTCTACTACTTCCTTCCACATTTTTCAGCTCAGCTAACAGGCATGATGAACTAATTCACATCCTGTGCTCGACCTTGCGCTTCAATTTGTAATCGTGTATCACGTTGTTATTTCAAGATTTATATTGGCTTTAACTTAACTGGTTCATAATCTGTCTATTGTTTCTTCAGACCCGCGATTTCTTACACATCATCTTTTTATGTTGGCAATAAAAATGTTGTCCAAAGTTCCACTGTCGAGCACATCCTAGCCCTACACATAGTCGCTCTTTGCTGTACCCAATAATTAAGAAAATTTCAGCATATCCACGTACACGGAGGTCGTAGCATCCTAGACCGTCCAAATTCAATGATAACAGATATTACTGAATAGTTATCTCCTCGAATGCCAGCTTTTTTTTTTTTTAAACACCTTTATTACCCCCAGGTCCCTCCGGTCCTCGTCCCATTCCTTACAAAGTGGAGATTACTATCTCCGCGACAGAAAAAAAAGAACAGGAGCATGCTGGGATACCTAACCCACTCCCTCCCGCTGGGAGTACATAAGCGGTACCAGCCCAGCATGCAGCCTGTTCTTTTTTTCTGTCTTCCGACTGAATGGGACGTGCTGTTACTTACCTCTGTGTTTCTTCCTTGGATGTCTCGTGGGCTGCTGGGCTGTCCTCGACGTCCTGTTTCCGCGTCTCCTGGCCTGCCGGGCTTGCTGGGAGTCGCGTTGATTGGCGCCCGGCCCTTTGCGGCTGGGGCGCCGGATCTCCGGATTCTTCCGGGTTGCAGCGCGCGTCTTCCTACGGCTTGGCCTGGCTGGAAGACGTGCTGATGTGGCTGTTCTGGAGGTCCAGGGGCTGCGCCGGGCGGTGCTCCTGGTCTCTCTGCCTGGTTTGATGAGGTGCTGCTCGCCTTCCTTCCTCCCGGTAGCCCCTGCTGATGTTGGTGCATGGGCGAACCTTGATGGGGGTTCGGTCTCTGACCGATTGCTGCAGTCCTCTTCATCGCCCAGCGCTAGTGTCTTGGAGGGCGCCTGGGCTGGTTCTTGGGGGCAGGGCGCTTGTTGGGGTGCTTTTCCTGCCCCTGGGGTGAGTACCGCATAGCGGCTCCGCTTTTTTTCCTTGTTCCTCTGGCTATGTGGTCTGTGCTTGCCTGGCTGTTTCTGGCTGTGCGCGGTGGGCTGCTTCGGCTGTCTTGGCTGGGGGGGGACCTGCGCGGCTGCTTCGGTGATGTTCTCGCTTTGCTTGCTGGCGCTTCTGGTGCTCTGGGACCGGGAATCCTCTGGTCTCACCGTCTGCTGGTTGGTTCCTGTTGGGGTCTTTCCATGCTGGCTTGTGGCGCTCCCTGTTCCTGCTTGCTGGGTTGGTGGCATTGCGTGACTTTCTGCACTCTGTCTCTGCCTTGCTTCCTGATGCTGCGGGGGGGGGTTCCTCATCTGGTTGTGGGTTCCCTGGCCTCCTTGTTTTCCACTTGCTCGGCGCTTGTTGCTGGATGGCGTCTGGTCGTTGGAGTTGGGGGTCAGTCTCTGTTTGATGGTGTTGGCCTTTCCCCCGGTGGGTGCTGTGTAGCAGGTTTCTTTTTTCCCCGTGCTGTGCTCTTCTGCTGTGTTGGCTTGCGGCCTTGGCTCCTGTCTTCCACTGCTGGGGGTGTGCCGGGGCTGGCGGGTGCTGTGGCCGTCCGCCCGTTCCCCTGTGCGCGCGTCTGCTCCTGGGGGCTTCTTCGTGTTTGGGTGAGGTTCGGCCTAGGTTCGTTCCTTTGGCCTGTGGGCTTCCGGCCTTCCTGCCCTGCGTGCATTTGTTCCCCCTGGTTGGTGCCTGGTTGGATGTCCACCTTGGTTGCCTGTTGCCCGGCTTCTTCCTCCTGTCCGCCCTGTTGGTTCATGCCTGTTCTTGTGGTTACGGCCTGGTGCGTGCCTGTCTGGGTGCCTGCCTGCGACTCCTGGTGCTGGGTGCTTCTTGCGTTCTTCCGGGGGTTTTGGCGTGGCCCGTGCTTGGGGTGCCTTGTTTCTTCTTTACGGTGGTATGTATCGGTCCTGAGGCGGAAGCCGGGACCTTGTGAGAGCGTTTGACGAGACTAACTATTTTAGCTTATTCATTTTAATTGCACCTCGCACTTTACTTTACTTGCTCATTGAGCCTGATTTTTAGCATTTTCCTTTGGTTGTATGCATGCTGAGCCGTTACTCACCTGCTAGAAACCGTCATTTTTCCTTGAAACGCCCATTGCAGACGATTAGGTTCTGCGTGAGGTATCAACTTTGGTCGCCATCTTGAGTAAGGCGAGGAGCTGGAGAGCGGTCTAGTGCTCGGCCCCTCCCGCCGCACAGCATAAAAACCTGGTTCTTTCTCCTCACTCGCTGATTTACGGTGGTATGTGTCGGTCCTGAGGCGGAAGCCGGGACCTTGTGAGAGCGTTTGACGAGACTAACTATTTTAGCTTATTCATTTTAATTGCACCTCGCACTTTACTTTACTTGCTCATTGAGCCTGATTTTTAGCATTTTCCTTTGGTTGTATGCATGCTGAGCCGTTACTCACCTGCTAGAAACCGTCATTTTTCCTTGAAACGCCCATTGCAGACGATTAGGTTCTGCGTGAGTTATCAACTTTGGTCGCCATCTTGAGTAAGGCGAGGAGCTGGAGAGCGGTCTAGTGCTCGGCCCCTCCCGCCGCACAGCATAAAATGGCGCCCTGGCATAGGAGGCGCAGCGGACGGGCGCAGAGGGCGCGCCGGCGGCGCGCCGAAGGCTCGCCAAAGGCAAGCCCGTCTGCGCCCATCCGCGGCCGACCGGGGCTAGGGGCACGAGATACTGCCCGTTTAATTATGTACTCGCCTGCCCTACTTTACTCATACTGGACCCCTGGAGCTGTTGACCTTTCAGTAATCACTTACTTGAGACAGCTTGGTTTATTTATACCTCCCCCTCACTGCCCCCCTGCCATTTCCTCACATTTAGCTCCTCTGTCCATTTCCTCACATTTAGCTCCTCTGTCCTCCTCTCACTCTCTTGTCTCCATCGGCCCCTCCTTGCAACACTTCAGTCACGCTCCTAAACACTAGGTCTGCGGTCAATCACCAGTATGAGCTATTCGATTACATCGATACTCACGCACCAGACCTCCTATTCTTAACTGAGACCTGGTTTAAGGCCGACTCCTTACCTAATGTTTTAACAGCACTGCCCCTTCATACTCTGTTATTCGAGCAGACCGACCAGAGGGCAAACGGGGCGGTGGAGTGGCCTTAATAGCTCGGACTGATTTTAGTTTTCAAACCCTCCCTTCCCCACCTATTCCTGATGTAGACTACTTGGTAGCTCGCTCGACTCTTCATCGGATACCACTCACTGTTGTTTTAATTTATCGCCCCCCCCCAACCTACTCCGTCTTTTCTCCCAAGCATTCAGACCCTCCTGGCCACCTTGGTGATCAACAACTCATCAGTAGCAGTTTTAGGGGACCTAAACAACTGGCCCGATGAACCTGCTGAGAGTGCTCAATCCAAAGAATTCACTGACCTTATGATCTCTCTGAATTTTCTACGGCTCACTCAAAACCCTACGCACATACATGGCCACATGTTGGATCAAGTCTGGGCACTAAATATTCCATCGACATCCCCTAGAATACTTCCGTGTCCCTGGTCAGATCACTCTACCATTTCCTTTTCCTTTGCTTTGACCGCGATGGCCAAACCCCCACTCCCCAAAAATATTTGGGTTAGGAAATGGGGTAAAATAGACATGCCCTCTCTCTGCTCAACTTTGGCCAAAACCAGTCCTGACCTCGCAGATCTCGCCACCACCTCCCAATTAGCCATCATCAACAACTGGCTGACTCGGGCGGGCGACGAGTTCGCCCCCTTGAGGCGACTTACAGTCAAGTGGACCCATGCAGCCAACCGATGGTTCACGTCTGACTTAAAAGTAAAGAAATTGGCTGCTAGGAGAGCCGAGCGAGCCTGGAGGAAAACTTACAGTCCTGAGCTAAAGACAATTTATTTGTCTGTTCTAAAAACTTATAAAAAGGGCATTCTTGAAGCTAAAACCGAATTTCTACACTCGCAGGATAATGGCAGCTGAGTCCTGCTCGAAGGAAATCTTCTCCACGGTCCACGAACTAGCATCATCCAGTAGAACCACGGCTACCATTCCCCCCTCTCAGTCCCTCTGTGACTCGCTCAACGAGTTTTTTATTGACAAAGTGGTCAAAATCAAGCTTAACATTCCCCCTCCTTCCCTTACTTTTGTCAACCCCTCCCCCCCCGTCCACAGCCCCCAAACTTAACCTTATCCCCTTGTTAACCACTGATACACTTCTCTCATTACTTAGTCGAGTTAAATCGGGTTCACCCCTAGATTTTGCTCCAGCTCACATTCTTAGGGAAATTTACTCCACCTGCCCTACCCCACCTTTGACCCTTCTCAATGACTCACTAAGCAAAGGATCTGTTCCCTGCTCACACAAATCAGCAGTTGTAATTCCCATTATCAAAAAACCTGACGCCGATTCATCTTCCCCTTCTAGTTATCGCCCCATCTCCCTTCTGCCTTATTTAGCAAAAGTCCTGGAAACTCATGTCACAACCACCTTGAGCACTCATGTAGAAACTAACCACTGCCTCTCCCCTTGTCAAGCTGGTTTCCGCCCCTGCACTCCACCGAGAAGGTGGTGATCTCGGTAATGGACGTGCTGCGCGAAGGAATTGACACCAACTCTCCTCAAGCTCTGATCCTATTAGACCTGTCCGCCGCCTTTGACACGGTTGATCATTCCATTCTCCTTAGCCGTGTCAGGGCGGCGGGCATAGAAGGCTTGGCCTTCTCATGGATTGAGTCCTTCCTGACTGGGAGGGCCCAAGCCATCCACCTGGCCGATTTCACCGCTGTCTCCCACAAGGTTGAGTGTGGGGTTCCTCAGGGCTCATCACTCTCCCCCCTCCTATTTAATTTATACATTTACCCCCTCATTTTTTCGTTACAGCAGATGGAGGTCACGGTGTTTAATTACGCCGATGACCTCCAGCTTATTTTCAATCTCTCAAATCCCTCCTCATCTGCCCTCAACGTCCAAACAGTCATGACATTTATCCAGGATTGGATGAACTGCAACCACCTCAAACTCAATCCGGACAAGACCGAGTTAGTCTTGACCGGAGGTGGTTGCAGTCCGTGGGCCCCTTCTCACTGGCCTTTGTCACTTGGTGTTCCCCCTCTCCCTGTCCCCAAAGTTAAAACGCTCGGGATTCTTTTAAACTCACAACTTTCCGTTCATTCACATGTTGGATCAGTTGTCTCTGCTTGCTTCTTCTCATTAAGAGTAATCAGGAAAGTTTCTCGCTTTTTCTCCCTATCTGCCCTAAAGATCATTGTGTTGGCCATGCTTATGCTTTTCACCGTTTGCAACTTGTACAGAATCAAGCGGCCCGCTTGATCCACGGCCTACCCAAACATCATCGAGCCACTCCATTGCTTAAAGCATTGCACTGGCTTCCGGTGAGAGAGCGTGCTCTTTTTAAACTGGGCTGCCTCACTTTCCAGGCTAGGTCGGGAACCGCCCCTGAGTTCATATGCTCTGCTATAAAATCTTACCTTCCAAGCCGTGAACTTCGTTCCACCCATATGGCCTTGTTGGCCATTCCTCGCTTTAAGAAACAGAAGTCTGGCGGAGCAAAGTTCGCTGTTCTCGCCCCGCTCTTTTGGAACTCCCTTCCTGCTGCCCTTCGCACATCTCCTTCCTATGCACAGTTTCGGAAGGACCTCAAAACCTTTTTATTCCTGCGCGCCTACAATGTCTAGTCTCTCTCTGCTGACGGCCACCGCATTATCCAAAGCGCCATGAAACCGTATGGTATAAGTGCGCTTAATAAATGCTTTTAAATTCAAATTCTTCTGCCCCCCTGTGCCTGGCTGGTGCTCTGGGCTTCACTGTGTGGGGTTTCCTGGCCTGTGGCCTTTTCTCTCTGCTGGAGCCTGGTCATTCTGGGTGTTGCGGCTGGGCGCGCCGGTGCCCTTGCGTTCGCTCCTGTCCTGCCCTCCGGTGTGCCCTCCTGCCCAGACGGGTGGGCTCCTTCCCCGGCGGGTTCCCTGTGGGTGGGGTTCGTGCTGGTTGTGGGTCGGGGTGGTGGCTCTGCCGCTCCCCGATGTTCCCCCGTCTGCGACTCCTCTGCTCCTGCGCTTGGACCCTGCTTGGGTTTGGCTGGGTCGCTACTTGCGTCCTGAGTCGGGGTCCTTGGTGCTTCTGGACTCCCTGTTTCTTGGGTTCCCGGGGTGGGGGGGGGGGCGGGGGGATGTTGTGACCTCCCTCTGTCCTGTTTGGCCTTGTCCTTGGTTGACGGTTGGCCCTGGGGCTGTCCTGGTGGGGCCCCTGATGGGCTTTCTGGCTGGTGTTGCGGATTGCCTCTTGCCTGGTGCTGTGTTGTGTTGCGCTGGGTTGGCTGGTGGGGTTTGGTTTCCTGTTGTGGTTCCCTTTTCCCCTCTTGTGTCTCTTATTTGTGGCTTGGGGTCCTTTGCCTCTCGATGCCGCTCATTTTGCCTCCTGTGGTGGCTGGGTGTTGTGGGTCTTCCTTGGCTACTGCCTGGGTGGCTCCTTGGTTTCTTGAGTGCGCTGCTTCTGTGCCCCTCCCTGTCTGTGGGTTCGGGCTGCCCTGTGCCCTTCTTTCCTGCTTGGGGGTGCTGTTCCCGGTGTCTTCCTCGGCGTACCTTCTCTTAGGCTTGGCCGGTGGCTTTGTTGGTGGGGCTGCCGGTTGTGGTCTGGTGTCGGCCTCCCCTGTTGTGTGGGACGCGTTGCTGCGTCCCCGCTCCCCTTTTCGGCCTTGTGCTAGTGGTTGGCTTTGCCTGGGCCCTGGGACTGTGGTTTTCCCCTTGTGGGCCTGTCCTTGGGCTTCTGCGTTTCCCGCTATTGTGGGTCTGCTTTCGGCCTGTGGTGTCTCTGGCCGTTGCTCTTACTGGCTCTGCGTGGTTTCTTCTGACCTTTTGGGTCTGTTCCCTCTCCCTCCGGGGGTTGTGCGCCTTTGGTTTCTCCGGGCTCCTCTCCTTTGGTTTGGGGGTGCCTGGGGTGTTCCGGGGTGCGGCTGGGGCCTCGGCTCTGCCTCTGTGGCATTTGCTTTCTTACGGTCCTTGTTTTGGCCTCCCTTTGCAGGCTCGCTGCCTGGGTCCCTGCCTGGGTTCTTCCCTGGCCGCTCGTTCTCTGGTGCTTTTGGGCCTCTTTTTGGCCTCTTGATGGCCGGTGGTTCTGGCCCTGCTGGTCTGGATGCCGGGTTGGTCCTGTGTCCTTTCCTGTGCTGCTCTTTTGCGCCTGGCTGGTGCGCTGTGGACTTTGTGTTGGTTGGCGGTTGTGGCTCTCTTGGTGGCTTGGCTTGCTTTGGTGCCGTTCCCTGGGCCCCTTCTTGGTTGGGGTTTTTGGGGTTGGGTCGGTTGGCCCTTTGCCTTTCCTTTCGGTTTCCGGTGCTCCGTATTGGGGTCTTCCGGGCTGGCTGGCTTGTTGGTTGTCCGGTTGGCTTCTGGGGTCTTTCTGGACAGCCTGCGTTGTTGGGCTGTTGGCTTCCTTGTTCGTCCTTCCTGTTTTGCCCTTCTTGGGGATCGCCTTGGGTGGTTCCTTGGTGTCCTCCTGTCCTGTGGGTCGGCTCTTGGATGGTGGGGGTTCCTCCTTCCCGGTTCTTGGGTTTGTTTCCCCGGTTCTGTGTTAGGCCCTTGGTTGTTCTCTCTGGGCTGTGCACTGGCCGTGTGTGGAGTCTGCTTGGGTTGCGCTTGTTGCTCTCCCTGGCCTTGCTTGGGTGGGTTCCTGGGTTCGTGTCCCTGTGTCTCCTGATTTTGGTTGCCTCGGTCCTGGTCTCTGGCTGGTTCCTGTGCCCGGGGTTTTCTTCTCCGGGTGTGGCGGCCTTGGCTGCTGCCGTCTGGTGTCTCTGCTGGGGTTGGCGGCCTGTCTTTCCTGCCTTTTGGCCTGGGCCTTCTGTGGGTTTTCTGTGCCTCCGGTTCCTTTTTCCCGCGGTTGTCGGCTGTTGGTCGGTTGGGGGGGGGGGGCCTTGTCTGAGTTCCTTGGCCCCTTTCTTCCTGTTGTTGTTCTGGGTCGGTGCCTGTTTTCTTGTCTGGTTCCTCCCTCTTCGGTTTTTGCAGCTCTGCTGGTGGCTTCCCATGGTGTGTTGGGGTTGGTCCTGTGGTTGGTCGCGTTCGTTGTTTCTCTGGGTTAGGGGTGCCTCTGGCCTCTTCCTTCCCCTCGCCTCTTGGTGTGGTCTTTTGTGGGTTGGTCCGGCTGTGGGTCGCCTTCTTCCCTGCTCTGGGGGGGTTCGCTTCTGTCTGTTTGGCCTACTGTGTTCCTTCCTGGACCTTTGGCCTGTCTGCCTGCTCTCGTGCGCCCCTTTGGCGTTGGGCCTGGTTGTCCTGTTTTGTCCCTGTTGGGGCGGCTGATTGGTGGTGCCTGGTGCTGTGGGCTTCTCACTTGGTGGTTTTTCTCACTGGTTCTTTGCCCTTCCTGGCTGGGTTGCTCCGTTGGGGCGCTTCGGCTTCTCCGGGGCTCCCTTTCCCTGGTGGTTCGGGGGGTGGTTTTTCTTTCTGCCCCTCTGGGGGTTCCCTTGGGGCTTGCCTCTGGGTGCGGGGCTTCCTTCGGGCTTGCCTGGGTGGTCTTGTGCTCGTTTTCGGTCCTTCTTGGTCGTCCCCTGCTTGTTTTGGGGTCTCGGCTCTGTCAGCTTGGTTGGGGGCGTGGCTGGTTGTGTGCTCCTGCCTGCGTTTTCTTGTGGGCTCCCTTCTGTTTCGGTTGGGTGCCGTTTTTTCTCGGTCGGGTGCCCCTGGCTTTGGTGGGGTTCCGGAAGGCCGGGTTCTCTGCTTTGGTATTCTCCACTTTGTAAGGAATGGGACGAGGACCGGAGGGACCTGGGGGTAATGTCCTATTACTTACCGGTAATCTTCATTACTCCTGGTCCCGTAGGTCCTCGTCCCATTCCTTACTTCCCTCCCTCCCTCCCTGGCGGCCGGCCTTCCGGTTGTTGGCTTGGTATTTTCAGGCTGCATGCTGGGCTGGTACCGCTTATGTACTCCCAGCGGGAGGGAGTGGGTTAGGTATCCCAGCATGCTCCTGTTCTTTTTTTCTGTCGCTGAGATAGTAATCTCCACTTTGCAAGGAATGCGACGAGGACCTACGGGACCAGGAGTAATGAAGATTACCGGTAAGTAATAGGACATTTCCTAACGGGGATTTTTAAGGCTATCCTCACTGCACTCCAGTCTATCAATCAACTAAAAGCTGAATACTGTCAGATTTAAGGGTTCGACGCCTACAGCACCTGGTAACTGAATCTCATGACTCATTTGCATTTATTTTCACAAGCGAATAGCACTGTTAATTACAAAGAAATTATGCCTTCTAAACGTTTAGAATTTCTCCAACAAGTACATCGTTGACAAGTACTTAAAGAACAAGTTACTTACCACTGGTAACCAGGGCACAAGTCCTAAAAAAAGAAGTGGGGGGACGCTGACGTCACAACAGGAAGTGACGTCACGAAAGGTGGCTTGCACCATCAGACTCATTGCCTCCCCTCGCTCACCCCTTAGATGCGATTGCATCAGAGAAGCCAGTGCGTGAGCAGCGTTCTGAATGAGCTTCGATCTCGCCCCAGAGAGGCCAAAGAGTGAATGTGTAGCTCCATTTGCTCCAGTTATCGAGCTCCCGGAAAAATAAGTGGGGGGACGCTGTCTCGAGCCCTGCTGGTAACACTCTTTCTGGTGTATACTTTATCGAACCACGGATTCCTAAACTTGTGACTATTCCTCAGGCGTCAGACTGGATCCAGAAAATGCTAAAGCAATACTCCTGCACAATGACAGGTGGGGCTATGTGGCTCAGCACAGCCTTTGCTCCGCTGCGAAAATGACAAACTGAGCCATATATAAACGCCACCCATACATGCTGATGTCAGTTCCTTTCAGCTGGCTTATCTGTGCACCCAGACGCAGAGCCCATTATCAAATTGGTGTGACCAGTGTTCAAATGTTTAAATTGTGACATTTTGAATGAAAAAAGAGGGGTCTGTACCCCAGAAACGAGGCAGTGAGAAATCGGCAGTAACAGTATCCATCTGAAAGAGCATTATTAAAGGTACGCAACTTGTTCTTTTTGATGGATACTTCTAACCGTAGATTCCTGAGCATTTGTCAGGCTGCTTCATGGGCTTCAGTGCACACGTTCACAAAGCACTATTATCTGTACAGTCAGGTCCATCACAGTGGATATATTGCCTGTTCAGTCTTCACAGGGTGAGGAATCCACTTTAGGCGGAATGAGTCTCCGAGAGACAGACTTCTTGGAAACTCCAGCGCACACAATTGTTGACATTGTGCGTTCTCGGTGGCGGTCGAGATGGAGTCAAGGTTCTCCTAATTTCTGGAACAAGCATTGTGACACATCTGGATGTAACTGCCATTCATGATCCACTAGGCATCGGCGGATGAGTTTGTCTGTCCTGGCATTTAAAGATACTGCCAGGTGATTCATGATCAAGGGGATGCAATGATGACTCAATCATTTCCGGAGGTGAAGAACCTCCTGGCACATGATCCAAGACCCCACCCCACTCCATCTGTTGCACTACCAAATGGTGGTAGTTTTGTTCACAAGAACCTGAACCAGCCTCCCCTTGATGGCCTTCAACGCCAAGCGAATCACCCATAACTCCAACAGATTGATGCAGAGTTGGGTTTCCACCAATGATCAGAGTTCTCTGATCTCCACCTCTCCCACATGGCCCTCCCAACACAGCAGTGATAAATCAGCCACAGCCGTGAGCTCTAGGTGGGGTGAGGAGAGAGGTCTTGCTGCAGGTCAAATCGCAGTCGATCAACTACCACTGCAGATGTTTTGCAATCTCCTCGAAAACCTGAATGTAATCCAATAGGATTCCTCGGTGCTGTGCCCATTAGGACTTCAGATATCTGTGCAGAGCCCGCATATGCCACCTGGCATGGTCGACCAACAGATTGTAGGACAAAAGGTCCAGAAGTCAGGTAGTCATTGTCATTAGGATCCAGGACTGAGGCTGACACATCAGGATCATATCCTGATTGTCCTGGACTCTGCACTCAGGGGGAAAGGCATGGAATTACATATATTCTGGATATCTATAATGACCTGAAGCATCTACGAAAAAGCCAGGTGCGCCTTTGGCATGTTGATAGTGAAGTCCAACAATGATAGAAGGTTCCCGTCCTCCGAAGGTGGTCTACAAATGTCTTGGGCAAGCACGCCTTCAATAGCTAGTCATTAAGGTAGGGAAAAACTGGAAACCCCCCAACAAGCTATGACCACTGCTATGAAATTCGTGTACAAGTGAGGGCAAAGGTGAGGCCAAAAGGGAGCACCGCAAACTGAAAAAAAAGATCCTAGCTTACTGTGAATCCCAGACAGCACCTGTAAGTTGTCTAAGACAGGAATATGGAAATAAGTGTCCTGCTGGTCCAAAGTTACCATCCAGTCTCGAGCATCCAGTGTAGATAGAGCCTGGACAAGTATGAGCATCTTGAATCTGTCCCTACACAAAAAGGCACTAAGATGGCGCAGGTCTAAAACAAGGCAGAAGCCTCTGTCCTTCTTTGGCACACAGAAGTAGCAGGAATACCTCACAGTCATACTTCAGAGGCAGGCACACTCTCTGTGGCCCCTTTAGCCAAAATGATCCGCACTCCCTGATGCAAAATGTACACGTGGTTCTCCAGCAGTCATCCTGATGGTGATGGAAGCTGCAGCGGGGCAGGAACAAATGGAAGTGCACAACTTAGTTGGGCAATTATTAGGACCCATCTGTTATATAGTGGATCCTCACTCTTACAGGATGGCTGTGTATTGCATAGGAAACAATAAAGCAGTTTTGAGCTTGTTGCTGCAGGGGTCTGAGCTGTGCTATGTTCCCGATGCCCTGGACGTTGTCTCTAGGAGCCGTGGCCCACATCATTAAAAGTACTGAGAGTCTTGTTACGCTGGCAGTGGGGTCTGTGATAGTCCATAAGTGAAACTCCTGGCATATCCATAAAAGGGACATCATTGTTGGGGAGACTTTATGGCAGGTGTGGAGAGACCCAAAGAACGAGCTGTGGCACAACTCTCTTTGAATTGCTTGAGGGCTGAGTCCACCTTCTCAAAGAGGCAATAGTCATCAAATGGCTTCCATCAGTGAATCATGTGGACTTTGTTCAAGTGTGGTGCTGAAGCACCACAATCGTGCCAATTGCTTGACCCAAGCACTCGGTCGTATCCAGGACTGACCAGATAACAAAAGTAGCTGCATCCCAACCTTTCTGAATAGTTTGGGCTAAAGATGACAGTAAGCTGTCAGGGACGGCCGATAATTTCCAACAGACCATGTCCCAAAGAGCATGGGTGCAGTGTCCAAGGAGGCAACTGGTGTTTAATGAACTGAGGGCAAGATGATCAGTTAGGAATTAATCCTCAAGGGAGATCTGTCCCATGTCAGTGCGTATAGGCTTATGTACTGAATACGTTTCCAACTGTTCCTTCCCTGGAATGCCCCAAATATTTGAAACTCTCTACCCATGGACATCAGATGCAACCCATCCACATCCCTGTTCCTGAAAGAAGTAAAAAAAATGTTCTATCCAACCAATTCCTCTCTCACCAGGACTAGGCCCCCTACTCTATCCCACACTCTCCACATAACCTGTGCATCACTACCTTGGGTAAAACTATGCCTCTACTCTCCCCACCCTGTAACCTTCTCCCTTCTCTACCACACAACCTAGCGTTCACACATTCCATTGTATATAGTTTTGTTTACATCCTTTATATTCTATTACTTTGTATTTTTATTTACGATTATGTAACTCGAGTAATTGCTATTTTGTTTACTTATCCCACTGTATATCGTTTACTCTTTTTTACCATTACTATGCATTTTTATTTACTCTTTATGTTCCTCGTGTTATTCAGTTGTGCTTACTCTGTAAAGCACTCTGACACCTTTGCGTCATGTTTGTGCTATATAAAACCCCTCAAATAAAATAAATAAAAGCAACAGCCAATCTAATTGAAACAGGAATGTTCCAGCCCAGTGAACAACGCAACATTAACGGTACAGATGCTGACTGTGCTTCATGGCTTCGCCACATGGTGTTTTTGGGGATTCACACTCCCTTGCTTTGTTCTGAAGAGGCCAGGAATTGATAGGCCGAAATGTGTCGATTACATACTATATGAAGTTCACACTGAAGGTATAAAAGGAGAATTTATTTATGGACCACCGTCTAAACCCTGTTGGAAGTTTCACACACAGATATACTCGATAGCCCAAGACCTAGTGGACTACTATCTTTAGATGAACCTTTCTAGGAATGTAGCCTTGTTAATCTTATCGTATGGAATTTTTTTTTTCTTAAATTGTTTTGACTACATTCGTGCTGTCCATCCTCATCCCCCCAGTGTGAGAAGTGTGTTGATTGAAGTATATTGCCGGCAAGGAGGCTTTATTTTTGTGACTAAGGTCGTATGTGGTGCCCCTCTCCTTTGTCCTAGGGGTCCCTCTCTCTTCTCTTGAAATCTTATGGTACAACTACAAATTTCATACAAGGATTGTGTGATCTATGGATCAGTGACTTTGGAAACTTTTGATTCACACATTTGTAAAATAAATTTCTTTTAAAAGGATATTTTGTGCATATATGAGATATTCAGGCTTTGTAGGGATCGCAAAAGCAGGTATCTATATATAAGCATTATACTAATGCTCTCAAAAATGTTTAATATGCCCAATAATATTTTATGTGTTATGGTTGAACAAGTATTCAAGGCAAATCTGTCCTGCTGGAGTTATTTCTGTCTTGTTGGCTTGGTCTGAATCAGAGCAGAATATTTGATGTAATGTCTGTGAGTAGCTGCGTGTTAAACGTAGTGTGTCGAAGTCAGAAAGGCTGCCAATTAGTGGCTATGCAATGGGATCAGTACGCAGTTTCGGCCAAGGTAGAAATGGCTTTGGCTCAGAATTGGAAAGGATTACAGGTTGTGGATCCTTCTCCAGTGCCGGTGGCATGGATGTTGAAGGACCCAGCGCAGATTGTGGTGTCGGCACTGAAGCCAATGGAGAACCCAAAGTGGGTTTGAGGGGTACAGAATGCCCAGGGTGATCCCACTGGGGGTAGCCTGACTGGAGGCCCTTGTTGACCCCTGGGACGTGAAGGCACTCCAGGAAGCATACCAAAAATGTGCTGCAGGGCCTCCCAAAAGGCCTTGATGGCTGAGACGACATCAACAGACCCGGAGATGTGGAGTGCATTGGGACTAGCCTCCTCAGGAGAGGGACCGTGCAGCATGTTGACACCCTTGCACCTTCTTTGGAGATACAGAAGGATGGGGAAGGGGTCGATTCCTGCTTAGACTTCTTGTGCTTCTTCTTTGACCTACCCGAAGCCTTCGGTAGCGGGAACAAGACCTTGTTCTTGGCTTCTTGTGGCATTTTGGGACACAGAACTGTGTTTCAAAATCTCATATGGCTTTTGGGTTTATCTGGGCACAGTCATCGCACGTTTTGGAGTTGTGTTAGGACTCCAGACACAGGGGCACCCTTTGTGGGCATCTGTAACAGATATTAATTTACGATAGACCCTAGAAGGTTTAAATCCTGTCATTTTAGGAGGGAACATTTCCCTTTCACACTGGAATAAAAAGGTTTGGGAAGATTCTTCTCAGAATAAAGGCGTAAGGATCCAGGTGAAGGCATGTCAGCGTGACAGGATGTCATTTACATGTGGCTCTGTTCCTCACTTTCGCAGTGGAATGAGGTCAGTGTAGAGCCACACTGCCCCACCTATCGGGGCGCAGGATACTACTTTAGAGTTTTCAGGATCAAGTCTGATGACTAGGGAGATTTCACAAGGTGAGGAATAGGAGGTTAGAACTATCCATCAGAAAAGACCAGATATAAATTGTATTCCTCAAAGATGGTCTCCAAGGTGATACTCTCATGTTGGTGTCTTCATCTGAGAACAACACAAGCCTTTAATAGCATGAAGATGTTTTCTGCCATGCTAATTTCTAACCATTATCTATCCACAAATCGTGGACGTTTTCGATTTTTCTTCCTCTACTTGTGACATGTTGTCTCCATTTTAGTCCTAAAATATACTCTTACTATATAGTCTGTTAAGGATACACTACAGCACAAATTGAGGTTGTGTGAGAGAACAATAACACAGCTAGTAATGTGTATATTATACAGAAAGAAAGTGAAACACTTTAAGAAGTGCGGAACGAGAAGAAAAGAGTGGGCTAAACCAAGTAAGTGTGTCACTCACATGATAACTTTGATTAACATGTATAACTTCGATTAAATCAGCTATGTCAGTTACTCTCAACCTAGATATTCGAAAATACATCCTTATGGTAGGGAAATAGATGGAGTACAGACCAACTGGCAGAAGTTATGAAGTTACTTCTCCAGACATTCTTCAAGGTGTGCTCTTATTCCAGGACTCAAATTTTTCCCACAAGACATGCCCAAGAGAAAAGTTATCTATTGCTCAGGTTGTATTTACAACTTAAACCTGGGTACCTGGGTACTGTAGAAGTTGTACCAGAATAAAAAAACAGAGCTTACAGATGGGAACACATAGTAAGGCCCACAAAAGTGTAATGCATCCTTGGGCCTTTTCTATCAAAGTTCCCGAGTAGACATTCTTTGAGACAATAGTAGGCGGAAGCTAGAGTAGACTCTAAACTGTACAAATAACAGAAAGAGGACACTCCAATGGCAGCTCTCCACATCCCCCAAAGGAATTCCCACAATGAAACTCCACTAATTTGTCTCCAAATAGAACACCAATCGCTCTAAAGAATAATAACAAGTCTAGTACACAGAACTATCTCTTTGACCTTCTGATATTAGTGTCTATTAGAGGACCTTGGAGAAAACCAAAGTAAAACAAAGTTTTAGCAACAAGTCTTCATTCGGTCCCTGAAACAGAGTCAGCCTGTCCTGACAAATCTTTTCTGACTACTTGTGTGACAAATAAGAAGAAAGCTGAAGAGGTCCAAAGATTCCTTCTGGCCTTTTGCCTGTAGAACATGTTTTGAGGGTAGGCAGGGCCAGTGTTGTGAATAGCCGTAGGAGCCACATTAAGCACTTTAGAATTTAATCCACTTTTTAATGGGAAACAAGTGAAGAGCTCTGTAGGCAGACTGGATGCATAGTTGGGTTTTAGGTTAATCACACTGTTTGATTTTGCACAATCAACAGTTTGCGGACATCAGTTTTGGACAGGCCATAATAGGGGAAATTATAATAATACAAGTAAAATTTTACCACAGCCTTGGAAAGCTGATGTTTGGTATGTGTACCAACCACACCTGTTCCAGCACACGCGCTGTACCTCAAGGATCACGCAGTTTCTTCTTCTAAGCACAGCTGTAGGACACCCTGCAGCTCAAACATGCCGTGAGCCGTCCGACTCAGCGTCACGTGCGTGCCACCATCTTTGGTTTGGAGGCACCATCGAAGCACCGGAGCCACTCAGTGTTCTGTGGCTTACAGTTTTTCTACTTGTTTACTGCCAACCACGCAAAAAAGTTAATTCAAAACTTCTACGTGAGGTGTAATGTGGTTGTTTCCAGATCTGTTTCACTTGCATTTGGAATTTCCTATCAGTGGATAGTTTTGTGGGACACCGGATAACCACAGGTACTCTCAATTTCCTTTATATTTCCTTGGGATTGTGCATCTCAGTTTACTGTGCACACTCGTGGGGCAGCCACTTGGTCATTTCTGTTACATAAGCGATGAAGCTGCTTTGGATGCCAGTCTTCGTGTTTTCTTTTATAGCTGACTTTGATTGTTATTCTATTTGTGTGTTCTTTGGTGACTGGAAAACTCATAGTCTACAGTCATCATTTTATTGAAAGATCTGGCACATCCTATAAACCAGTAGTATTGCACACACTTGCTACATCGTTCATGCATAGACCATGACCATTTCTACAATGATTACAATGATGTAACTGTCAAGGGGAGCCTGTATCCTGTGCAGCATTGTACTTTTCTTTTTTTTTTGGTATAACATTTTTATTGATTTTGCCAAGTACACATACAAAGTCACATTTGTGCCAGCAGCACCATAGAACACTTTTTCTAAATAAAGTACAATGAGTTGCATTCACAATTTTAACATTTCTCTGAGTTCTTTTTGTCGCAGTGTCAAGTCCACCATTGGGGATGTACATAAGGTCCCCCGGTACCTGTTCCATGCTTTCCATTTCTTATCCCACTTCTTGGGGCATCCTCGAATTATGAACACTTCCTTTTCCTCTATCATGCATCTGTCTAACTCCCGTACCCATACTCGTAAGGATGGTGCATCTGCAGTCCCCCAGTGGCGTGCTATTTCCCGTTTGACCAAGGTGAAGCCCAGCGTTGCCATCTGCTGCTCGATCTCCGTGAGGTCCGTAGCCTCCCATATGTTAAGTAGGCCCACCTGAGGCGTGAGGGCCAGCGTTTTCCCCAGCGCGGTTTGAAGCTTAGTCGTAGCCCCCTCCCATATCGATTTGATCGCAGGGCAGTCCCATACCATATGATAGAAAGTGGCCTCATGTTGGCATCCCCTAAGACAGAGTGCATCTTCCCTAGCCCCTATCCTTGCAAGGACGACCCCCGTCATGTAAGACCTATGTAGAATCCTGAGTTGGATCACCCGGTATCGGAGGGTGATCGCCGCCCTCCTAGGAGACATCAGTGCCTCCCTCCAGTCCTCTTCCTCTATGGGTCCTATGTCTCGTTGCCACTTCTCTCGAAGCATCTCAAATGTGTCGGGGAGGTTGTTGCACAGCTTTTTATACGTCAGGGAGATGGCCCTCGAGTGTAATGGTCCATCTAATAGTCTGTCCTCTAGAGGCGACGAATCCGGAATGTCCTGCAGGTTAGTAAATGCCGTCAGAAGGGCATGTCGAATCTGGAGGTAGCGAAATAGTTCTCCTTGCGCCATGTGGTAGGTTCCTGTCAGTTCCTCAAAGCTAAAAATGGAACCTTTTTTTATCAAGTCTTCGACCTTTGAGATGCCAATAAAGTCCCATTTGTCAAACCCCGGCTGAAAACATAGGGTACCAAGTCTCTGGGTCTGCCATAGTGGTGTCGCCTTTGTGAGGATGTTTGCCCACCCCAGTTGGGAATTCGCTCGGCGCCAGATGTCAATCGTATGAGACATGGGGCCTCTAAATTTGTGCTTTTTGACTTTAGAGTAAAGCGCACCCAAATACCCTGCTCGTCCCGTTTGATATTTGTCTAGCACAAACGCCGGGTCATCATTGGGTCGATACACCCAGTGATTTACCACCACCAACTGTGAGGCCCAGTAATATAGTTTCAGGTCCGGCAAGGCTATGCCTCCATCGTACCACCCCTCGGTAAGCTTTTTCAGCGATACCTGGGGGGCCCCGCCATCCCACAGTAACGTACGAACCTCGCCCTCCACAGCTGTAAAATAGGCATCAGGAAATCGGTTCGGGCAGTTCTGGAGTATGTATAAAAACCGCGGGAGAGCAAGCATCTTATAGAGGGCGGCCCGGCCCACCAGGGAGAGTGGCAGGGACCGCCAGTGCTCAACATCGGATCTCAGCCGGGTCAGTGGGGGGGCTAGATTGTGACTGTAGAACAGGACCGGACTTGCCGTGACATACACCCCCAGATAACGAAAACCATCTCCGGCCACCTCCAGCTTGCAGTCATCCGGGAGGGGAGGGACCTGCCCACGGAGCATATACAGTATAGACTTGTTCCAGTTAATGGCATACCCGGAGTATTTCCCAAAGTTTGTGAAGATATCCAAAACAGCCCGGATGGACCGATAGGGGGAGGCAAGATAGAGTAGGATATCATCTGCGTACAGTGATATTTTATCCTCCTGGTCCAGTGTCCATCTCAACCCCCTTACCATTACATCCCGCTGTATCCATGCCGCCAGTGGCTCGAGCATAAGGGAGAATATCAGTGGCGACAATGGGCAACCCTGCCGGGTACCCCTTCCTAACCGGAAGGCCCGGGATGTGTGATTATTAACCCGTATTTGTCCCCATATATCCTCATAGAGTAACTTCACCCACTTTAAAAACTTAGGACCGAATCGCGCTAGTACCTCAAATAGATATGGCCATTCTATAGAGTCAAAAGCTATGGAGGCGTCTAATGATAGGATCGCCGCGTCTTCCTCTAGGTAGTTTCTTCGAGCCAGTACGTTATGGAGACGACGGATGTTTAGTGTCGTATTCCTACCTGGCATAAAGCCTGATTGGTCCGGGTGGACCAGGGAAGAGATGACCGTAACCAACCTTGTGGCCAGTGCTTTCGCCAATATCTTAGCTTCTACACTGATCAGGGAAATTGGTTTATACGACCCACATTTGTCCCCGGGCTTTCCAGGTTTTCGGATTACTACTATGGTAGCTAGACGTTGATCAGGTGGGAGTCGACCAGTTTCATAAGTTTCGTTGTACATGGCCCGAAGGTGTGGGGCTATCTGAGAGCTCGTCACTTTTAGAAACTCGATAGGGGTGCCGTTAGGTCCGATCGCCTTGCCCGAGCGGATTTGGGCAATGGCTTTCTGAATTTCCTCATCAGAGAGGTCTCTATCCAGGGTGTGTCTTTCTTGTTCAGAAAGAGTGGGCAGGTCGCTATCGGCGAGGAGCTGGCGGGAGTCTTCTGCATTGTATGTGGTAGACGGAGAATAGGATTTCTCAAAATACACTACTAACGCTTCTGCTATGTCTTTGGGGTGAGTAACCGTCTCGCCGCTAGGCAGGGCTAGTCTCTGCACCCACCTATCCCCATGATGCCTTTTCTCTAGCCACGCTAATGTCTTTCCCGCCTTATCTCCCAGCTCATATAATCTATGCTGCATATTCAAGTGTTTAGTCATGATATGCTCCCTTGCCTTTAGTTTGTACTCCTCTCGCTTGAGTGCAAGACGATGCTCTATCATCTGTGGGTCTGGTAGCATATTCAGCTTCCTTGTGTTGAAGCTCAGCCTCTAGCTGGAGTAGCACTTTGCGTTTGTTACGTATATAGCCAGTCTTCAGTGCCAAGGCCCGCCCTTTCAATACCATCTTAAATGCCTCCCAGATAGTAAGGGCCGAGTCCACCGACCCCAAGTTGTCGTCGAAGTAGTTTTTGGTGTGGGTGCACAGGTCATCTTTAATATCAGGTATTTTTTAGCAACCATGGGTCTATTACAATCGTAGTTGGCGGCTGTCGCTCCCAGTGTGTGTATTCGATCCATACCGGAGAGTGATCTGAGATCCCTCTCGGCAGGACCCGAGAATGTGTGAAACCCCCTAGTGTGGCCGAATAAGTCAAGAAGTAGTCAATACGTGATGAACTCTTGTGCGCATTTGAGTAATAGGTAAACTGCGGTGTGGCTAGGTGTGTTTCGCGTCCAATATCTATGAGGCCCATAGCCTTTGTAAATTCTGTCATGAGCCCATTTGGTTTAACCCCAGGTCGCTGTGGGTGTCTGTCAATTGTATCATCGAGTGTGAGGTTGTAATCCCCGCCCAGGATCAGGGTGCCTGCAGGGAGGTCGGTCAGTATCCTTCCCAAGTCCGCTAGGGCTTCTTTACCTAGTGCCGATGGTAGGTATAACGAAATTATATTCAATGCTCTCCCCTCCCACTGAGCCTCCAAAACAGCAAATCTACCCCGAGGGTCAGTCCATGTCCGGTGCACAATCAGGGCCAAGTTTTTCTTGACTAGAATACCCGTTCCTCTGGAGCCTGTGGTGTAGTCTGCATGCACTAAAAGTTTATATCCCCATCGCGTGAGAGCTTTGCTTTTATTCCCAACTAAGTGTGTCTCTTGTAGTAACACTACGTCTGGGGATTGGCGTTTTAGGTATTGTTGTACTATTCCTCGCTTTATTTTGTCCCCCATCCCATTTACATTCCAGGTAAGGATGGAGAGCGACACATCCCTGACACCCCCAATCATCGTAAAGGTGGAAAAGCAATATGTTTCGGATCATCAGCATTGTATGTGGCATGACTGGTATCGGGTGCCCCGGCACTGCAATACTTCTGCGCTCGTTCTCAACTCTTTGCGGTAGAAGAAAGTTAGCCCTAACCCCCTTTTGGTCATTCCAGCAACAGCCCCCCCACCCACCACAGCGGCTGCAGCATTGTACTTTTCTGAATTAGGATTTGAGGAGCTGCTGTTATCCAACGAAGTGCTGTCTGTTCACAAGGAACCCATTTTGGTCGTATTTTTTGCTGTTATCGCACATAGTGGTGGTTGTTGTCAGGGATTCCGTGGCCAGTTGTGACGCTAGCTGTTGTAGCGTATTCCCGGCCCGGAACTACATTTCCCAGAGTGCTTAGCGGGGCACGGCGTACGTGCCGAGGAGGCGGAGCAGGAACTAAAGCTGCTCGAGCCCCAGGCGGCGCTGCTGATTATTCGTACCTGATGTCTGTTCCCGCGCAGATTGAAACCACGGCTACTCCTAGAGGCGATAAGAGGGTCCTGGATGTAAAACTCCTGGAACCGCCATATTCTTGACTCGGACCGGTGACGGACGTCCCTGGTCACGCTAACTCCTCTGTTGGGAGAGACGCGCCCTCGAGGCGGTCTCATGCAGAGGAGAGTTGTCGCCCATAGAGGTGCTTGGGCAGCATTCTCTCTGTTGGAAAAAACCAGGCTCGGTTTTTATGCAGAGAGGGTATTGCGCCCGCGATTTGCAGCTTGTGTATGAAGTGTGAGTGTGTACTTTGAATTGCGAAATAAGAAAACACGCATCACGAGTTATATACTAAGCAAGTGAGGAGGGGCTATTGTTCCTTCAACTAAAACTTTATTCAGCCAGAATGGAATGGGTGTGTGAGAATCAACACGCTGGTATCACTATAGGTGGCATTTACCGCGATTGAGAGCGCTCCCAGGCACAAAGCTCATGTTTGGGCAGAATATTTGCACGAGGGTTCCCGGCCATTTACCCTATCGTGGAACGTGTTCTTTGCTGTTGTAGTTTTGTTTCTTTTATGCCTCAACTCAGGAACAAAAGCGCGTAGAGGAGGAAGAGACGCTGTAAGTGATACCTGGTGACTGGACTCTGGTTTCACTTGGCTTGCCTCCGAAGGCGCTACCTTCGTTTATCTTTGGATGTGCTCAGGGCCACCCTTCTTTTTCTTTACAGGTAGGAAGAGTGAAGTAGAGGGGGTCGGTGAGGGGGAAAAAGGGGGCTAGAGGGAAAGAAGAGGCACAGCTGTTAGGTCTTCACATTGTTTCTTTGTTTCTATCCACAGGTCTCCCTCCCCGCAGTCCCCATCCTTTCCTTCCCCCGCTCAATTGCCCCAAAAGTCTGTGTATATACACATGCACCAGACTTGGGTCAATTCAGAGGTGGGCCCCCATTGAGCATCGACACAGCCCTGAGGACACGGATTTGGAGAGCCCGACAGTTGTTTCAATTTTCGGCCTGTGTCACAGCTAGATCGGAGACAGTCTCTTTTAAAAAATTAAAAAATATTGTCTTCATTCGCCAGCAGATAAATTCAGAGCTAGTTCGGATTGCTCCTATGGCCCCCCTCTCAAATGACACCAACTGGAGAGCTCTGTATCTAGATGGATATGCTTTACACAGTGCCTCTCTACAGATTGTTTCTGTATCTCTCGGGCACCTCACAGAAACCAGAGAGATTGAGTAAATTAGTGTAAGGCTTAATCATTGGACTTGTTTAAACTAATTTCATTTTATTGATCCAAACTGTTCAGCCATTTTTCACATGGACCCCAGAAGTCTTTTTTACTATTTTCATCTTCATTTAATCTAACTCTATCCAGCTTCATCGTGTACTTGATAGAGATCACCCAATCCAAAAGAGTTGGAGAAATATCCTTAACCCATTTTTTGCAGATTTCCCTTCGTGCAAGTAAGATCAGGCATAAACATAATCTATTTTCCCCTCTTGACATAGACTCATAATGTGGACACAATCCAAAGAAAACTACATTTATGCTTACCTGAGTACTTATGCCAAAAATACCTTCCAAACATCTTTTTACCTCCGCCCAAAAATCATTCAGCTTTGGACAAATTAAAAACATATGGACATCGCCCACACTGATCTGGAAACATTTTGGGCACTTTGGCGCTGGACCATTCATAAATTTTGAAAGCTTAAGGAGGAGTCCAATACACCCTGTGAATACAAAAGATATGATTTCTTTTTAAATTTGCAGGTTGCACTGTTGTGTGTAGAATGTCATGAGGTACTTGACATATATCTTCGAGGTTGCAGCCAGGCAAGTTCTCTCCCCACAGCTCAGTTGGTAGTTTGAATTCCGCCTCTTCCAGGTCGAGGAGTAGCCAATACAGAGTCGCCATCTCTTTTTTCTTTGATAGTGTAGTTTCCAGTTTGTTGGACATGCCCACATCTATCCCAACAGTTTGATGCCAGCTTTTTATTTGCCAATATTTAAATTTAGATAGTCCTTTGTCGACCAATAAGTTGATCTCATCCCAAGATAGCAAAGTTCCTTCCTGTGCCAATTGACCCCATCGCAGAATTCCCGCCTTGACTAAAGGGTTGATAAACTTCTTTAGTCCATCCTGGAGATCCTGGTGCATTCCAGATGGGAGTGAGAGCGCTAAAATAGCTAATTTTAAGAGTTTTCCTAATCTTGGCCCTAGTGCTCACTAAGCTGTGTAATATTTTTAGGTGAACTTTTTAAAAAAACCTTGGGTCTCCATATTTATATAAGAAACTCTGGCTTCCCCTCTCTACATCCAGGACCATCTCCTTAACCATTACACCGATATCAGAGCCGTCTGGTAAGTCCATGAGCATTTTACCTGCCCTCAGTGAGAATACCCTTGCATATAAAACTAAATCCGGGAGGCATAGCCCTCCTTTATTTTTTTTTCTGCGTAGCTTCTTCCATGAAATTCAAGTTCCTTTCGAAGCCCAAATAAAGGTATTTAGTTTTGACTGGATAATTTTCAAGGTTTTCTCATTAAATGCCAACGGAATATTTTGTAGTAAGAAGATTATTTTTGGCAACAGCATTGTTTTTATTAAGTCGACTCTACCAATCAGGGTCAGAGGTAGATAGGCCCAACCTGTTATGGAATTATGTATTTCTTTCAAAACTTTATGAAGATTTGTTTCTGTAATCTTATCAATATCGTGAGTGATCAGTATTCCTAGATACCTTATTGTTTTTCTTGTTGGATAGACACAGGCTCCCAAATTCCAAGCCATGCATTCAGTTTTTGCTACATTTATTTTGTATCCGGAAACCTGCCCAAACTTCTGTGCTTCTTTGTATATTAATGGGATTGTAGTATTTAAATTGGTCGTAAATATCATGAGATCGTCGGCATATAATGCCACCTTCCTCTCCCATTCTCTAAACCTAAAAGAGGGTATACTTGGATGTGTTCTAAACTTTTCAGCCAGCGGCTCGATGTACAGGTTAAAAAGCATGGGAGAAAGTTGGCAGCCCTGGCGAGTGCCTCTCTGGATTCTTACTGGGTCAGATAAATTGCTGTTTACTAAGATTCTGGCTGTAGGGGTCTTATAAATCAGAGAAATTGATCTGTGCAGAAACTTTTCCCTAGGTTGCACTCTTTTAATATGCATTTTAAATAGGCCCAGTTTACTCTTTCAAATGCCTTCGTGGCATCTATAGTTATGGCCAGGGGGATTTTGTGTAGTGTCGCTACATCTATTGTTCCAATTAAATTATAAGCAAGGTCTCTTATTCCCCTCTCCCTAACAAACCCCTTCTGATCTCTATGTAATAGATCCTCAGCTACTCCGTTCAATCTCTCTGCCTATATTTTTTTAAAGATCTTATAATCTATATTGAGCAGAGAAATAGGCCGAAATGAATCGCATGAGCGTGGTGGTTTTGAGGGTTTAAGAATTAGCGCTACCGTTGCTTCATTCCATGAGGATGGAATATCTCCCCCTTCTTCAAAGATGTATGAAAATAGTAACGACATAACAGGAATAAGAACTTCTTTTAAAGCCTTATATAGCTCTGCAGGGAGTCCATCAGGGCCTGCGGCTTTCCCAGATTTACCTGATACTATAGCCTTTCTGACCTCGGCCCTCGAAATCGGCATATCCATATTTCGAGACTTATCGTCAGTGATTCTATTTAAAGGCTTCTGGCCCAGCCAACTTCTTATTCCTGCTTCTTGGACAACTAAGTCTTCATGGTATACTTTCTCAAAATGTAACTGAAAGGCCTTTTCAATGTCATTCGGGGTCTTAAGTACACCTCCCAGAGCATCTGAGTTTACTCATTGATGTGCTTCCTGCCAGATCCTGTTTAGTCTTCCATGCCAGAAGCTTCAAGCAGCTCTCTCCATACTCAAAATGAGCCAATTTACTGGCTTGCCATTTCTTTTTCAGCCTGATCTCTAGAACAGCCACCAGGTCTGATTTAAGGGACTCTAGCCTTGCTGAGATGTTTACATTCAACAAATTACTCTGCTGTGAGATAATGTCATGCTCTATTTCCTGTATTTCTCTTTCTATTTCCTCAACTTCTGCTTTGTACTTTTTATATCTAGTGGATTGTATAGAGCTTATTAGACCCCTTAAAAAAGCTTTATACGCATCCCAGACCACTTGTATTCGGGCAGTGCCTAGATTCGTTTGAAAAAAGAGCTCTGATTCCAAAATTAGCTTCTCAATTGTACTTTCCTCCAAAAGGATGGCACGCTCTAGTGTCCATCTCCTGGAGGTCGGTCCCATTGGAACCTTGAGTGTTAATGCTACTGCTGAATGGTCAGACAGGTGCTCTCCCACATGTTTGACATCCTGAACCCATTGTTTTAAAACTGTATTTAGCAAAAAATAGTCTAATCTGGACTTATGTCCGTATTTTTTGTTATGAAAGGTATACCCTCTCTTATTACCCATTTTTGTTCTCCAAACATCATACCATGCTAGCTGTTTCATCGCATTCTTAATTAATGCTCGCATTTTAAAGTTTTGGACAGAGCTGCTTGTTTGTGATTTATCTAATACATGGTCTAGAACTACGTTAAAATCCCCAGCTAATACTAGCGGGTCTGTATAGTTTAGTCATTCCGACAGTAAGTTCTTAAAAGGAGCCGTGTCATCTGTGTTCGGACCATAATAGCCGTCAACTGTGAGCTTGGACATAGGACATTTGATTTTGGCTATAGCCCATCTCCCCATCTTATCCACCGTACTGGCCTCTAGAGAGATAGCTGAGTTTTTCTTTATAACTATTGCCACCCCCTTAGATGCTAACGATTGAGTTGTGCATACCACATCTTGAATCCACTTCCTGGATTTACATAGTGATTTTAACTCATTTTCTAGCAGATGAGTCTCTTGTAGTATAAGAATCTGCTCTGGAGTGTCTCTCAGGTATTGAATTTTTTTTTGCATTCTATAACTTGTACTTAGACCGTTTAAGTTCCAAGAAAGCACCTTTAATCTAAAATCCTGATTCGTTTTAATTGTATGCCAGCTGTTCGTTGCTTCTCTTGCCTCTCTGGTTTGTCTGGCATTTGTGATTGGAATGGGTTTTAGCCCCTCTTCCACGTGGTAGTCACTTTGCCCGTTCTTTAGGGGTGACTTTAGGGGGGTCTTTCCCTTTTTCACAGTTTATGGGTGTGAGTCCCATTTAACGCAGTTTGTAGTGGGTGTTAGTCCCATTTACTCAGTTTATAGGGGGTGTTAGTCCCATCTCTGTTGTTTGTAATGGGTGTCAGTCCCATTTACAGTCTGTATTATGGGTTGGAGTCCCATTTTGGCATTTTTTCTTGGTAGTGTTCCTTACATAGGAATACCTACAAGGGTGCGGTCCACCTATAGTTAGGTGTACGTACATGTGTGTGGTCCACCCATAGTAAGTAAGTACGCACATGGGTGTGGTCCACCCTTAGTGTTTGTTACAATAGTAAGGAGTACGTAAGTTGTACGTACATGGGTGTGGTCCACCCATAGTGTTTGAGTTCTGGGGGTGTTTCACTCCCATGTGTCTCGTCACTGTGTAGAGTTCTCGTAGTTTTATTTTCTACCGTTTTTCTCTGCACTTTTGTTTCACATGTATTATCATGTGGTGTTTTCTCACTTTTTGTCAGTGATCTAAACAGTCTTTGCTCTTTTTGTGTTCTTTTTTATTAAAGGAGGAGGATAGTGATAATGTTTGTGTATCTCTTTTCACTCTTCTTTCTTCATTTGCGTAGTCTCTTTTCCCTCTCATGGTGGGGTTTTTACCTTTTACCCCTGGGTTGTAGACTATTGATTTCATTTGTATATTTTGTGTATAGTTGTCTTTCTTTTTAGTAATGTTCAATTAATTTTCAATTTTTAAAGGGAGAAGATAATGTAGTATCTTCATGTTATGTTCATAGTGTTCCCCTTTACCTTGTAACAAGCTGCTCAGCCAGTGTGAGTGTTCTGTGTGGAATGTTTGGTGTGATTGATATGAGTGGAATGCTTGGGTGCCTGGTGTGAGTGAGACAGTTGGAAGATGGGCTGAGCAGCTAGCAGGCTGCTCCTAGTGGGGCTGTTACTATGGATCTTATGAACTTAATGCTGACGACACCCAGATCGTTATAGAAATATACGAAAATGGAAACTCAATCGCAAACAATTTTAAAAAAGGAATGTCCACCATCTGCACTTGGATGTCAAAAAACTGTCTGAAACTAAACTCCGACAAAACGGTGACCTCCTGGTGGCCTGAGGAACTAGGCTCCCCCCCGGTTCCGGTCACTAGAGTCAAAAACCTTGGAGTTTTATTTGATGATAAATTATCATTCATGCCACACGCTAATTATATCACCTCATCCTCATTCTACACCATCAGAATGATAAAGAAGCTTCTACCCTTTCTTCCTCCTAGCGCTGGAAAAACTCTTGTTAGTACCATTGTCATGTCTAGAATAGACTATTGCAATGGACTACTTATTAATGCACAAGAAAAAGTCCTGAAAAAATTACAAATGGTACAGAATGCCGCAGCTAGGATTCTCTCAGGCACTCCCAAATTCAAACCTATCTCAGGAGTCATACGACAGCTCCATTGGCTACCCATCAAAAGCAGGACTAAATTTAAGGCATTATGTATAGCCTATAAATCAATCCACGGCCCAGGGCCCGAATTCCTTAAGAAAAGCTTTTGCCTGTACAGACCTAGCAGGAACTTACGTTCCAGCTCTAATCAGCTGCTAAGGGTTCCTAGAACCAAGAAAGCCACCTGGGGCGACAGGAGATTTGTCGTGGCAACAGCCAAACTCTGGAACAATCTTCCGCTACATATCAAAAGTGCCCCTACACTATTATCTTTTCGGAAGAACATAAAAACATGGCTATTCCAATAATACTCTCCGTCTCTCCTGACTGTTTTGTTTAAGTTGTCCTATAGCGCCGAGACACCCCCGGGTAGTTGTGCGCTCAATAAATTGCTTAAATAAATAAAATAAATAAATAATATCATAAAGACATATCTTGGCTATGTCTCCTGTGTCACGTCTACGCATGGAACCAGCTTGATTACAGTTTGCTTGACAGCTTTGTTGATTTGGCCACTCAAGCATAGGGAATATGAATCCAAGATTCTATACCATAGGCAATTGCTGAGGAGATTGCAGATCTGTAGATATAGTGTTAAAAAACCAGACACAGCACTAATTAATATCTTTCAATAAAAATGCATGGCAAGACAGTTGATCGCATTACTGAAAGCTACCTGTAATGCAGTGGACACCCAGGCTGCTGTTCTCAGTACTACCCTAGATTGCCTTTCCATGGATTTCAAAGCAACCAATGTTTGCTGTGAGAAATCAAAAATGCTAATTTGCAGTTCGCTGCAAGCTGAATACAAAGGTAACATAGGATCTAATACAATAATCACCTCAAAACATGACAGCAAATAATTTTATTTGTGCAACTTTTTCAGAAAATAAGTAAAATGAGACTCCCTAAGAATAGAAAATTTCAGCATTGATTTGTAAGCGTCACACTTATGTATACAAAATAAATGTACAAAAGGCTTGTTACTACAAAACACTGATTGCATGTTGTAACTGTATTTTCCAGAGCATTTTTTGTTTCAAAGGAGTAGTGTCACCATCCTTGGAATGGTATAAGAAATGGCAAATTACAATAATGAAAGCAATGTAGCAAAACTGAAAATATCAGGTAATAGTTTTGATGCGGTTAATAAATGAATAACTCCAAAATCTTACATTTTATCCGAGCTATTTGGAGATATTCTAAAATACTGATGAGTACAGAAAAGCCTTTAAAATATGGACTAGTCTTTCTACAGGGTGACAGTATAACATTGGTAACCTCGTTTTGTATGAGCAAAGCAGATTCACACTTGAAAGCAAGGTTTTTTGTTTTAAAATATTTTCTACGATATGTATTTTTTAACAAATCTACATCCATTTATGGTTATATACCAGTAAGCATACGTTAAATGTTGGTTCAGTGGCAATCATGTACATTACTTTTAGTGCAAAAAGCAAATAAGTGTAGAAATGTTTGACCTTTCATAAAGCAGCAGTTAATGTAGCAGATGGGCGAAAAATGATCACCCAACTTCACCAATTTTAATTAAGAGGTGTGAGGAAATATAATTTACGAGGCAAACATTATGAAGGGGACAAACTCAGCATTTTTACTTTGTAAATCTTTGCATGTGGGCAAAAAATATTTATAAAGGGAAATTTTCCTGCAAAAGCATTTAGAAAAATTTCACACCCACTGTTTTTTAAACTTCTACAACCCATGAAGTTGTACACTTATTTTTTTTTTTAAAGCGTCAACAAGTTGGTTAAAAAGACAATTGCACATTTCGCGTAGGCATTATCAACCCATTAAAATGATAAACTAATCAGCAGGAAATGTTCAAGTGACACTGTCTGACCAACATCATCAGATCTAAAGCAGTATAGGAGAATATATGTCAGGCACGTAAAGCAAGCGGATACAAAATGCACATGAATATGATAAATAAAACTTATTGGCTAGGTTTTTCACACTGGAAGCTTCCTTAGCATGTGGAACAAATAGATATATGGACGGCAACGTAAACAATTAGAGCAACCCAAAAAATAAATGGAATAAACTGTGAAAAATATACATGACTGCCTGCCTAAATTGTATCTCGACTATTTGTGCATCTCCTAATAAACCGGGTGCTTCAGAGGTCAACTGATAAAAGGGATGTACCGTGTTGTTTCTTGTTGCATTGAATGGTCACATTTCACAAGCATCACAAATAAATAGAAGATATATTTATATTGATATATTGTGGTAAATCATCAGCAAATGTTCTCTCCGAGATCATGATAAGGCACGACAGTATGAGGTCTGTTGCAAAGGCAAATGGTTTTTGTTACATCCATAGCCGGTAAAATCCCAAGACGACGGTAAGGCACGTAAATACAGAACCTATAGGGGGAAAAAAAACATCATAAAGAACTTTATATGTTACAGCTATCACAGAAATAATCATGACATAGCAATTCAGTGCTTTGTATTATGCCTTGGAATAACATCTGCCTAGGGATCAAAAGTCAAAGAGTGATTGACCATGGACTACAAATGCAAATGAGAAGTAAGCTTCATTAAAGTTGCCTCCATGTGTGTGATCCCGTGTGAGATTGGGAAAAGGAGGGCAACAGTACTGGATGCAAAGCTGTAAGAAATGATGGGTGATAATCATGCTGATGTTTTGGTTCTGTGGAGCAATTTAAGAAACATTTCAGTCCATATATTGTAGGTTAAGGCGTAGCAAGTGCATAGCAAGACACATACTATTTCACAAGCCAGTAAGATGGCTCTTTGCATAGGACGCCTGCACAGGGGGCTATAGGTGAAAGACTGGACTACCAATCCGCATAATATACAAAGATCGGTAAAATGAGAGCAACTTGAGTAAATAACACTTAGTATTCAAGCTTTTAGAGACACCTACGTTTGTGATATGAACATAAACACTCATTGTTTTAGTCATTTGTCCAGAAGAGTGAAAAATAGTTTACAGTTGCTAATGGCAAACTTATGTAGTCAGGTACACTTACCTTACACGTGTTCGATGTACCTACAATTCCTATGGAGGGAGCAACATGCAGCCCTATTGGAGATGGTCAACTCCATTAAAGCCTAGCACTAACGGTTTGACGAGTTTACCCTATATATGGTTAAAAACAAGTTCACCGTATATATGGTTAAAACCAAATTTACCCTATATATTGTTAAAAACAAGTTCACCCTATATATGGTTAAAAACAAGTTTACCCTACATATGGTTAAAAACCAACCCAGCAGTCCCCAGTTATCCTTCCCCTCAACTTTAGCTCCAACCTTTAGAGTGCACGCAAGCACAAAGCATTAACGAAATAGGCTGGAAAATGTGACAATCTCTGCACAAGCAATAATGTTTAAGCACAGAATATACAAGGTAGGTACGGTCTGACCCATTTATTATGTACATTTTTTCTTGTCCACAACATCCTCAATGACTGCCAAAAGAATACTAGTATGGGGTGGAGGAATTCCAGCCAGAAATACATTGAATAAAAAGATATAATTATGTGTAATTGCTCTACTAAAACTCATATAAATAGCTAAGTCAGAGTCAGCATGATTTTAGTCCAAATTTGGAACGTAAAGCAGGTTGCAGCACTCAGAACAGATACGTGGTAAACAAAACAAAACTACCGTGAATCTGATCACGAGTTGCAAGCCCTCAGGTGCCAACATAGTTGGCAAAGCTATACTATAAATAGGGCTCCCGGTTTTATGGTATTTATATTTTTGTCATTTCCGTTGATATTTATTTTATGCTCATTTTTTATTTTAGGTTTTGTGAAAAAATTAAGGTGAAATTTCTGCATTGATTTAACCAGTTAATGTGCACTTGTGCCTGAACACCGGACAGGTTTCAATGATATATACACATTCAGATGGTAAAATATGCACTTGTAAGAAAATATATAAATTTTAGTATCAAAGTTGTGGAAATCTACTGCTGTTTAAGGCTCTTTATTAAAATCCCTACTTTTTTTAATCCCCTGGCCTGTCAATTCGCACAGCTATTGGCCTGGCAGTCGTGACAGACATGTTGCATTTAGAATCACTCAAACACAACCCAAAATCCTTTTTTATCCACATTTAAAAATAAATAGACAGAAAAGTAAATGTTTTTCTGTCTGTATTTATCTGTAAAAGTCAGTAAAAACAGAACACAGGGTACCTTAACTATAAGGTCTAAATTTAAGGCATTATGTATAGCCTATAAATCAATCCACGGCCCAGGGCCCGAATTCCTTAAGAAAAGCTTTTGCCTGTACAGACCTAGCAGGAACTTACGTTCCAGCTCTAATCAGCTGCTAAGGGTTCCTAGAACCAAGAAAGCCACCTGGGGTGACAGGAGATTTGTCGTGGCAACAGCCAAACTCTGGAACAATCTTCCGCTGCATATCAAAAGTGCCCCTACACTATTATCTTTTCGGAAGAACATAAAAACATGGCTATTCCAATAATACTCTCTGTCTCTCCTGACTGTTTTGTTTAAGTTGTCCTATAGCGCCGAGACACCCCCGGGTAGTTGTGCGCTCAATAAATTGCTTAAATAAATAAAATAAATAAATAATATCATAAAGACATATCTTGGCTATGTCTCCTGTGTCACGTCTACGCATGGAACCAGCTTGATTACAGTTTGCTTGACAGCTTTGTTGATTTGGCCACTCAAGCATAGGGAATATGAATCCAAGATTCTATACCATAGGCAATTGCTGAGGAGATTGCAGATCTGTAGATATAGTGTTAAAAAACAGACACAGCACTAATTAATATCTTTCACAGGGGTACTGCGAAAGAAAAAATCTCCGGATCGAGTCTGTCGCATGAGCTAATTCTAAGGTAAGGAATCTATAACTAATATATGTCTCTTACAGATATATCGTTAGCAAAGGTAAGTAACTTGTTCTTCTGTTTTGCAGGTACACTAGGCAATGACCCTGGAGTGTTTTAAAAACTATACATAGTGATTTAAAAACTCTTCTCTGTCTCAATGGTAACCAATGAAGATCCTTCAATGCATTAGAAGCTGTCGATCTCCTGGGTCTGTTCAATGCTAGTTTGGTAGAAGAGACTTGGACTCTGTGTAGCCTGTTTAACAGGAATTCCATTGCTCCTAGCAGGAGGGCATTGCAGTAGTTTAAAACCTGCTTAAAATAACACTACGTACAATTAGAGATTTGGCATCGGTAGGCAACAAAGGAAGGAGTTTCCGAAGACCTCGGAGTAGCAAAAAGCATGTGCCAGCAACATTATTCACTTGACACTCCATGGACAACTTGTTGTCAAATGTGACTCCCAAGTTGTGGACCAATTCGAATTGTGTCAGGTCTACGTCAGATGGTAGAGGCCAGAAATTCGACAGAGAACAACAGGGACTTTATCTCGAGAACAGCTAAAAAATCACAGTTTTGTCCTTGTTAAATTTGAGGGCGTTAGAGTTCAGCCAGTTGATGATGTCATTCATGCAATTAGAAAAAGTGTTGACAGCAGCCTGCTGGTTGCTGTCGAATGACAAAACTAGGTGAGTGTCATCAGCATAGTTGACTAATCTAATAATAGGGGTTTTGATGAGTGTAGCTAGTAGCCTCATATACATGTTGAAAAGAATTGGGCTAAGTGCCAAGCCTTGCGGAACTCCATGTTTCATAGTCTTAAAGTCCAAGCGGGTGGGTGGAAGAGCAACCACCTGACAACATTCCGACAAATAGGAGTGCATCCAGTTCAACACGGTACCACATACTCCGATTGAGGCAAGTCGAGCCAGAAGCGTATTGTTGTTAACCATATTGAATGCGGGCGAGAGTTCTAATAAGGACCGCTAAATGGCCGCCATCTATTAGCATCCTAAGTTTGTCCATGGCCAGGAGAGGGCAGATTCAGTCCTGTGTCCAGGTCTAAAACCAAACTGCTCCTCCTAGTCTAAGGGGATTCCAGGCCCGAGCTTTGAGCTGTTTTGCTGCCCCTGTCATATGTTGTATACCAGTGCACAGACATGCACTACAAAATGGCACTGCATTTTGCAATGAAAATCTGACTGAAAACTACCACCACTAATTGCTGAAACTTTCTCATTGGCTACTGGCTCTCTCTTGGTAGAAGAGTTAGACTCAATATATTGAGCTAGTGCAAGATCATTTCACTTCTGAGGGCAGAAGACCTGTCAAAAACACAGGAAGACTATCATCTTGATTCAGCTGAAAATTGAAGACAACATGCAACTGAACCAAAAGACCATGGCAAACAATCTACTCTATCTTTGTGTTTTTTCAAATAAATTACAGCGAAACACATTCTTTAAAGTGAGCAGCATCAAGGATACTGTAAGGACCCTTTTCAAGGACCAACTATCACATTTTTTGACCACAGAAAAACGGAATTTCGACTCCTCGACACAGCACAACATCAATACTTCCAATTGCATCATTGGGCATTATATTCTCCTAACGCCCTATTGGTCCCTCACTCCCTTACAGCTTTAGAAACACAGTCCTGTAACTTTGCGGCAACCCAGTGCCTTGTCTCTAGGACATACGTTGTACTGCAGCAATCTCGCTTCTCACCCAGCCACCTGTACTAGATGAAATGGGCCCTCGAAGGCTTCCCAGACATCTAACAGAACCAATGGGAATTACTGCGGTGGGAAGTCCCTAAAATGCACAGAAGTATTCCCCAACAAGAAACGGCCTATATGATTATGGTACTACACCCCTACCAACTTGCACTCTATATATCTTGCAACCTCAGTCTTGTGCTGGAGGTGCAGGGCTCAGCTGGATGACTTTCACCACATATGGTGGGCAAGCCCACCTATTGCCACATTTTGGAAGGAGATTTTGAGCCACATAAAAGGACACCTGGGCGACCTGATTCCGGCAGACTACCACACAGTTTTTCTGGGTATCTGCTCAATTACACTGGAAGCAATGACTCATGCTGACTGGTATCTTATACAACATATGACAGGGGCAGCAAAACAGCTCAAAGCTCGGGCCTGGAATCCCCTTAGACTAGGAGGAGCAGTTTGGTTTTAGACCTGGACACAGGACTGAATCTGCCCTCTCCTGGCCATGGACAAACTTAGGATGCTAATAGATGGCGGCCATTTAGCGGTCCTTATTAGAACTCTCGCCCGCATTCAATATGGTTAACAACAATACGCTTCTGGCTCGACTTGCCTCAATCGGAGTATGTGGTACCGTGTTGAACTGGATGCACTCCTATTTGTCGGAATGTTGTCAGGTGGTTGCTCTTCCACCCACCCGCTTGGACTTTAAGACTATGAAACATGGAGTTCCGCAAGGCTTGGCACTTAGCCCAATTCTTTTCAACATGTATATGAGGCTACTAGCTACACTCATCAAAACCCCTATTATTAGATTAGTCAACTATGCTGATGACACTCACCTAGTTTTGTCATTCGACAGCAACCAGCAGGCTGCTGTCAACACTTTTTCTAATTGCATGAATGACATCATCAACTGGCTGAACTCTAACGCCCTCAAATTTAACAAGGACAAAACTGAGATTTTTTAGCTGTTCTCGAGATAAAGTCCCTGTTGTTCTCTGTCGAATTTCTGGCCTCTACCATCTGACGTAGACCTGACACAATTCGAATTGGTCCACAACTTGGGAGTCACATTTGACAACAAGTTGTCCATGGAGTGTCAAGTGAATAATGTTGCTGGCACATGCTTTTTGCTACTCCGAGGTCTTCGGAAACTCCTTCCTTTGTTGCCTACCGATGCCAAATCTCTAATTGTGCGTAGTGTTATTTTAAGCAGGTTTTAAACTACTGCAATGCCCTCCTGCTAGGAGCAATGGAATTCCTGTTAAACAGGCTACACAGAGTCCAAGTCTCTTCTACCAAACTAGCATTGAACAGACCCAGGAGATCGACAGCTTCTAATGCATTGAAGGATCTTCATTGGTTACCATTGAGACAGAGAAGAGTTTTTAAATCACTATGTATAGTTTTTAAAACACTCCAGGGTCATTGCCTAGTGTACCTGCAAAACAGAAGAACAAGTTACTTACCTTTGCTAACGATATATCTGTAAGAGACATATATTAGTTATAGATTCCTTACCTTAGAATTAGCTCATGCGACAGACTCGATCCGGAGATTTTTTCTTTCGCAGTACCCCTGCGCGTCGGTAGGTGGCGACGTTCGACTCCGCATCCGTCGTTGTGATCATAGTCGCTGGAATGACGTCACGGTGTCTACTTAAACGCCGCCCCTGCGCGCTGACGTCAGTTCTTTAACAACATTCCACACCAGAAGCGCAGAGCCATGCAAGACACTGACCACTGGTGCACATAACTAGGGCCCTGAAAGGGAGTCCCTTACTCTAGAAGTCAGTTCGCAGAAGGGGGAGGATGGATGGGGCGGTAAGGAAACTATAACTAATATGTGTCTCTTACAGATATATTGTTACCAAAGGTAAGTAACTTTTTCATCTGAAAGAGAATATTAGTTCTAGATTCCTTACCTTAGAATAGATACCCCAGCAATACCAACTCCGGAGCAAAACTAAGTTCACACTAGAAAGTCCTGGAAAGTCCTGGAGAACTGAACGCCCAAAGGAACCGTCTCTCCGGACTTGACTATCCAGGCAGTAATGTTTAGTGAACATGTGCAATGATGTGGAGTCCCCGAGGGGGACTCCACGTCCCAAAGCAGTAGTGGCTGCCGTCGCCCTTCTGGAATGGGCGCAGCCTTACCGAAGGCTCCTTGTTCGCGGAGGAGTGACAGATCTTAATGCAAAGGACGATCCATCGAGAGATGGTCCGTTTTTGCACTGCCCGATCTTTTTTGGCGCCCACATAGCCAACAAAGACTTGATAGTGCTCCCGGAATTGTTTTGTGCGATCCAGATAAAAACACACGTTTTGGATCCACACGGTGGAGTCTCTCTTCCTCCTTGGAAGGATGCGGGAAGAAGGTGGGCAAAGTGATGGTCTGGTCTATGTGGAAAGAGGTATCCACTTTGGGAAGAAAAGAAGGTCTAGTGCGAATGACAACCTTGTCCGGATGGACAGCAAGGAAAGGAGGTTTAGAAAATAGAGACTGAAGTTAACTCACCCTGCGAGGTGATGGCAACCACAAAGGCAGTCTTTAAGGTCAAGAGTCTGAGAGGACAATTATACAGTGGCTTGAAAGAAGCCCACATAAGGTAAGTTAAGACCAGATTTAAGTCCCACTGGTGCATTACATAAGGAATAGGAGGAAAGAGGTGAGTAATGCCCTCAAGAAACCTATTTACAATAGGGGACTTGAAAAGAGAAGGCTGATCAGTAAGGCAAAGAAAGGACGAAATGGCAGAAAGATGACTTTAAGGGTGCCCAGAGCAGAGCCCTGCCGGGCCAAAGATAGAATGAAGAGGGACAGAAAGGGGATCCACAGCCTTTTCTGTGCACCATGCCATAAATTTGTTCCATCTTCAGGTGTGTACCGTTTTAGTGGATAGACGCCTGGCTGCCAAGATGACATTACAGACTTCGGGAGGAAGGTCGAATGCTGTCAACTGTCGCCACTCAATCTCCACGCTAGGAGTGGAGACTGGACGGGTTGGGTGGAGGACCATCTCCTGCTGCTGCGACAGAAGATCCTCCCGAAGAGGCAGTCTGATCGGAGGATCGATGGCCATGTTCAAGAGCTCGGGATACCAGACTCTTCGTGCCCAGTCCAGAGCCACAAGAATGACTTGATCTTCTTCAGCACGCTGTGCATAAGTGGTATAGGCGGAAAGGCGTTTAGAAGACCGCAACTCCACTTGTGACGAAAAGAGTCACCAAACTAGTGCCGCTTTGGAAATTCCAACGAGCAGAAACTGCTGACATTGAGTGTTCTCTTCGGTGGCGAATAGATCTAACCAAGGCTCTACCCACAGCTGAAAGAGACCTTGCACCACCTCCGAGTGAAGACGCCATTCATGATCCATCATGCACCTGTGGCTGAATTTGTCCGCCCTGGCGTTGAGAACTTGCTAGGTGTTGAACCATCAGGGACATGCCCTGATACTCCTGCCACATTCAAAGGAGAAGAGCCTCTGGAAACAGGGTCCACGACCCAACCCCGCCCTGTTTGTTGCAGTACCACATGGCGGTGGTGTTGTCAGTGAACACCTGTACTACCCTCCCTTTGACAGAAGGAAGGAATGTCTTCAGTGCCAGACAAATCACTCGGAGCTCCAGAAGATTGATGTGGATCCCATGTGGCCGCTCCATCCCAGGAGTGACGCATCTGTCACCACTGTGAACTCCGGTTGGGGAAGGGAGAGGGATCTGCCGATGACCCAATCCTGGTTCGTTAGCGATCACTGCAATTGTTGTGCAGTGCCCTCCGAGATTGGACGCAATCGGAGACATTTCCCTGATGCTGTGCCCACTGGAACTTTAGGTCCTACTGCAGAGCCCGCATATGCTACCTGGCATGATCCACCAGCAGGATTCAGGAGGTCATGAGTCCCAGCAGCCTCAGGGTCATTCTCACCGAAATCCAGGATAGAGGCCGAATCATCGGTATCATAGCCCGAATATCCAGGACTCGCTGCTTGGGAGGATAAGCCCGAAACTGCGCTGTATCCAGAACTGCTCCAATGAAAATTAGCTTCTAAGAAGTAATCAGGTGTGACTTCGGCACGTTGATAATGAACCACAGTGAGTGCAGGAGGTGCGCCATAGTCTGGCGGTGGGAGACGACAACCTGGGACGAGCTCGCCTTCAACAGCGAGTCATCTGTTATGTTATGTTAAAGGTGATTTATAGAGCTCACGTTCACCAGAAGGTTTCTTGGCGCTAAGAAAGGACGGCAGCGGTTACAAAATAGAGAGTGGATTTTCAATTGTACGCCTGGGTGAATAGCTTAAGTGATTTCCTGAACTTGGTGTAAGATTCGGCGAAACACAGATTTAAGGGAAGAGAGTTCCAAAACTGGGGGGCTAAGGTTGTGTATCTAAGACCTCCTTGTTTTTTACGTTTAAAAGAATGGGAGACCAGCAAGTTTTTAGCTGAAGAACGTAGGTCGCGAGAGGGGGTGTACCGCTGAATATAGGAGGCAATGAAAACGGGCCAGCGTCCTGAAAGGGCTTTATAGATGATACAGCCCAACTTAAACAGACAGCGTTGGAGTAAAGGGAGCCAATGAAGGCTTTTCAGCAATGAACTCACATGCTGATGTTTAGGCTGACCAAAGATGAGCCTGGCGGCCTGATTCTGGACCAGTTGCAGCCGATGTAACTGGTAGGCTGGTATACCGGCATACAGAGAGTTTGCGTAGTCAATACATGAGATGACCAAGGCAAGAACCACTTGGGTCAGAGCTGCGGTGGAAAGGAATCTGCAGATTTTCTGAATTCTGTGGAGATGGAAAAAACACGCAGAGACCACCAAGCTAATCTGAGCCTTCATGGTTAAATCATGGCTGATGATAATTCCCAGACTTTTTACCGAGCTGACTGGAAGGGGGGGACTTCCTAGTGGCGGTGGCCAAAAGTTGGAATTACAGGGATTATACAGCTGCCAGTAAGGATCAGCTCCGTTTTGTCTGGGTTTAACTTAAGTTGGTAGGTATTCATCCAATCCCTGATGAAATTCATAGTAGATTGGAAGCTAGACACAGATGATACAGACGTGTCGATGTTAAAAATCAACTGTAGGTCATCAGCGTTATTAAAGATTACTACCTCTCTTTTACGCAGAGCCAAAACCAAGGGAAGTACATATAGATTGAAAAGTAAGGGTGAAAGGGAAGAACCCTGTGGGACCCCACAAGTCAATTTTCTTTGCTCTGCCCTAAAGCTGGCCAGGTGTACTGATTGGGAGCGATTGCTAAGAAAGGAAGTAATCCATTTCAAAGGTAGACCCTGGATCCCTGTGTGACCGACACGGTCGATCAGAAGTTGGTGATCGACCGTGTCAAAGGCAGCCGACAGGTCAAAAAGCACCAGGGCCTGGGTAGAACCCTGATCGGCCCCCCTTCTCAATTCATCCATCACTGCCAAGATAACAGACTCGGTAGAGTGTTCAGGTCTGAAGCCTGCCTGGTGGGAGTCCAGGTAACGAGTCTTTTCTATAAAGGAACTAAAACAGGTGGCGACATGAGCTTCTAAGACCTTACTTAGACCGGGAAGCAAGGAGATGGGGCAGTAAATACCAGGTGTTAATGGGTCAAGGCTGGGTTTCTTAAGGATGGGGACAACTTCCGCCATCTTAAATAGATTGGGGACAGTTCCTTGAGCAAGGGAATTGTTAAGAAGCAGTAGAGGAGGATCAGGTCAGCGCGAAAAAATGTAGATATGGGAAGACAGGAACCCCTGATCAATCAATCAATCAATCAAAGCATTTATATAGCGCACTACTCACCCAGAGGGTCTCAAGGCGCTAGGGGAGGTGGGTCCGCTACTGCTCGAACAGCCAGGTCTTGAGTTGCTTCCTGAAGGCGCGGTGGTCATGGGTCAGGCGGAGGTGGGTCGGGAGGGAGTTCCACGTCCTGGCGGCGAGGAAGGAGAAGGACCGTCGAGGCGAGGGCGTGGCCGGTCGATCGAAGCTGGCGTTTGGGAGCGTAGAAGTTGAGGCGGCTGTTGAGGTATCCTGGGCCTTGGTTGTGTAGGGCTTTGTGTGCGTGGGTGAGGAGACGGAAGGTGATTCTCTTGGTGACCGGGAGCCAGTGCAGGTCTCTCAGTTGTCCGGAGATGTGGCTGCGACGGGGGATGTCCAGGATGAGTCGTGCTGAGGCGTTCTGGATCCGCTGAAGTCTTTTCTGGAGTTTGGCGGTGGTTCCGGCGTAGAGGGAGTTGCCGTAGTCCAGACGGCTGGTGACGAGGGCCTGGGTGACCGTCTTCCTGGTCTCGGTGGGGATCCACCGGAAGATCTTTCGTAGCATGTGCAGGATGTTGAAGCACGACGAGGAGACTGCGTTGACTTGTCTGGTCATGGAGAGGGTGGAGTCCAGGATGAAGCCCAGGTTGCGTGCGTGGTCTGTTGGTTTGGGTGCGCTGCCTAGGGCGGGGGGCCACCATGAGTCGTCCCAGGCGGAGGGTGAGGATCCCAGGATGAGGACTTCTGTCTTGTCCGAGTTCAGTTTCAGGCGGCTGTTCTTCATCCATTCGGCTACCTCTTTCATCCCTTCATGGAGGTTGGCTCTGGCGGTGGCGGGGTCGTTGGTGAGGGAGAGAATCAGCTGGGTGTCGTCGGCGTAGGAGATGATGTTGAGGTTGTGCTGGCGTGCGATGTCTGCGAGGGGGCTCATGTACACGTTGAAGAGGGTTGGACTGAGCGAGGAGCCTTGAGGAACGCCGCAGATGACTTCGGTGGCTTCAGATCTGAACGGGGGGAGGCGGACTCTCTGTGTCCTTCCGGCGAGGAAGGAGATGATCCACTCCAGTGCCTTCTCCTGGATTCCGACGTTGCTGAGTCGCTGCACTAGTGTACGGTGGCAGACAGTGTCGAAGGCCGCGGAGAGGTCTAGGAGGATGAGGGCCGCTGTTTCTCCGTTGTCAAGCAGAGCTCGGATGTCATCGGTGGCTGCGATCAGGGCGGTCTCGGTGCTGTGGTTGGCCCGGAAGCCAGACTGCGAGAGGTCGAGGGATCCGTTCGTCTCGAGGAAGGAGGCCAGCTGCTTGTTGACGGTCTTCTCGATGACTTTTGCAGGAAACGGGAGCAGCGAGATGGGGCGGTAGTTCTTGAGGTCGGTGGGGTCGGCTGATGGCTTCTTTAGTAGAGCGCTGAGTTCGGCGTGCTTCCAGCTCTCCGGGAAGGTAGCGGTGTCGAAGGAGGTGTTGATGATGTCCCGCAGGTGGGGTGCGATGACAGCGTCGGCCTTGTTGAAGACGTGGTGAGGGCAGGGGTCGGTAGGAGATCCGGAGTGGATGGAGTTCATCGTGCGGACGGTGTCTTCGGTGCTGATCGGGGTCCAGGCGCGGAGGGTGGTGGTGGGGGGCGGTGGTTCGGTCGTGGCGTGCGTCGGTTGAGTGCTGAAGCTGTTGTGTATGTCCGCGATCTTGTTGTGGAAGTAGGAGGCGAGGGAGTTGCAGAGGTCTTGGGAAGGGGTGATGTCGTTGTTACCGGCGATGGGGTTGGAGAGCTCTTTGACGATGTTGAAGAGTTCCTTGCTGTTGTGTGCGTTGTTGTCCAGTCGTTCCTTGAATGCGGTTTTCTTGGTGGCGTGGATGAGTTGGTGGTGTTTTCGGGTGGCGAGCTTGAGGGCAGTCATGTTGTCCGGTGTTGGGTCTCTCCGCCAGGTTCTCTCGAGGGCTCGGCAGTTCTTCTTGGAGCTCTTGAGTTCGTCGGTGAACCATGGGGCTTTCTTTCTACCGGGTCTGCTAGTCGGGGTCTTCAGAGGGGCGAGGTCGTCTGCACAGTCGCTGATCCACTTCGTGAGGTTGGTGGCCGCTTGGCTGGGGTTCGTTGCGCTGGTGGGTGGGTTCTTGCTCAGGGCGGTCGCGAGCTGGTCGGCTGTGATCTTGTTCCAGCTTCTGCGTGCAACCTGTTGCTGGTGGTGGTGGATCGTGGTCCTTCTGAAGCTGAAGTGGACGCAGCTGTGGTCCGTCCAGTGGAGTCCGGTGGCGTGGCTGAAGGCGATGTCCTTGCTGGATGAGAAGACGGGGTCGAGTGTGTGTCCGGCGTAGTGGGTGGGGGTGGTGACCAGCTGCTTGAGTCCGAGGTTGGCGAGGTTGTCCAGCAGGGTGGTGGTGTTGCGGTCGTTGTTGTTCTCCAGGTGGAAGTTGAGGTCTGATCTGCGCAGATGAGCTGCGACCACCGCCATCACTTTCATGAACACCCGAGGAGCACTCGTAAGGCCAAAGGGGAGCAAGGTAAACTGAAAATGCTCGTGGCCTACCGTGAACAGCAGGTAACTTCTGTGGTCTGGCAGGACGGGAATATGGAAATAAGTGTCCTGCAAGTCCAACGCTACCATCCAGTCTCCAGGGTCGAGGTCAGATAGGACCTGAGCCAATGTCAACATTTTGAACTTCTTTCGGAGGAAGCGGTTGATGTCCCCGAGAACCAAGATAGGATGCAGGTCTTTGTCCTTCTTGGGTACCAGGAAGTTGTGGGAATAACAACCACAACCTACTTCTGGCACAGGGACTCACTTGATAGCTCCCTTGGCAAAGAGAGCCGTAACTTCTTGATGGAGAAGGGCCAAATGATTCTCCGACATGCAATGGAGTATTGGTGACATGGAGGGAGGGGTAGTCTCAAAGGGGGGAGGGAGTAGCCCCTTTGGACTATCTTCAAAACTCACCTGTCCGACGTGATGTTGTGGCAGTGGGGAGATGATGGCGGATCCTGCCGCCCACTGGCAACTGGTGGCCCTGAATAGTCAGACTAGAAGGGTTTAGAGGCTGATGTAGAGGGGGCACTGGTGGACTGGCCCACTTGCTGGCCCCCAGACCCACGGCGCTGTGTACCACGTCCCCAGCCACGCAGAGGCTGAGCAGCTTGCGCCGGCTTGTGGCCCTGGGTGGAATGTGGTGGGGCACCCCCTCAGTAGCCACGAAAGGGGCAAAAGGCGGACTGAACGGGGCGAGAGGTGGCAGCGAGGCCCAAGGATCTGGCTGTAGCCCTAGAGTCCTTGAAGTGCTCAAGCGCATTGTCCGCCTTGTCGCCAACAGACGATGGCCATCAAAGGGCATGTCCAAAAGGGTGGATTGGCTGTCCCCGGAAAAGCCAGTGGACCTCAGCCAGGTATAGCATCTCAAGGCTACTGACGTCTACCCTCTGCAACTGCACGGGAGAGTACAGCCCGGGCCTCCTCCGGGGACTATGTCAGCACTTGCGCAACCGTGTCCCACACAGAGTGGGTGTAGTGGCCCAAGAGACATACGGTGTTCACCGACCGCAATCCTAAGCTGGCGGAAGAAATCATCTTGTTCCCAAGATGGTCCTGCTTCTTGGATTTCCTATCTGGGGGAGCAGTAGGGAACGCGCCTTTGGATGTTGAGGCTTGGACCACCAAGCTCTCAGAGGGTAGGGTGTTGGGAGAGGAAAATTGGGTCGCCCGGGGCCGGGCAGTGGTGTTCGGCAATCATCCTATCCACAGGACCCCCCTGTGCTGGGCTTGGACCAATTTCTCAGAAGGATGTCTGTGAGGGCCTCATCGAATGGCAGCAGGGGCTCAGAAGAGGCCGCTGCTGGCTGAAGTATCTCAGTCAGGAGGTTAGTCTGGATTGCCACCGTAGGAAGCTCAAGGCCCAAGGCCTTAGCCACCCTATGCAACACCACAGTGTAGAAGGCTCCCTTCTCCATGGCCACGGGAGGGGGAGAAAGCATACCAAGGTCTGGTAAGGTATCCAGACCACTGGCCTCACCCAATTCCTCTCTCCAATCTGGCTCTTCCAGCTGGTCTGCCAGAGGGTCAACAGATCACACCCAGTCCTCCTCACCCTCCTATGGCTGCCACTCAGGGCGAAAAGGAACGCCACAAGAGGACAGTGGTACAAAAGTACCCGCTGGCGCCAGTAGCAGTGTCGGTTGACGCCGGACCGGCTCTGTTTCCGAGTCGAGGGGGAGGCCGGGGTCGACGCCGGCCGGAGACACAACCGGCATCGGATGTGGCAGAGGTTTCGTCATAGGAATTGGCACCGGGGGAGGTGTCGTGAGGTCAACCGGCACTGTTCTGGATCCAGGCCTGGATCCCTAGGGGGCCCTGTGGCGTCGAGGCAAGAGCCGCTGGCATCGAAGGCCCAGAGCCCTCAGCCGAGTCCGCAGGGGCCCAAAGGCACGCCAGCAGAGTTGGGCTGCTCAGAGATGGAGTGGAGAGCTTTGTAAAATGCAAAAAGCTGGGCATGGCGATGCTCCGGCTCCCGGGAAGGGAGGGAGGCTCGGAACCATCCCAGCAGGCTTCGTGGGCGGAGCCGAAGGACGACGACCTTCCCCGTCAAAGAGCTACGGTGCTTCTTCGCCTTCTTCTTGTGCTTCGACTTACCTGATGACGAAGACTTCGAGGAGGAATGATGGTGGTGATTCCGCGACCGGTTCCACAACCTCCCTCTTGACCGGTACATCGAGCGGCATGGCGGGGCGCTGACTGCCGGACATCTTGGGACCACTCCCGCAAAGACTTCGGGCTCATGACCTGACAGTCAGAGAACGACTTTGGGTCGTGGTCATGTTCCGGACACCAGAGGCACACAAGGTATGGGCCCGTAACCAACATCAATTTGTGACAGGAGTCACAAAGTTTGAAGCCGGTTCACCGATGGCACATCCTTGCGTGCACCAGGAGCCGAACGACTCGAAAAAGATGTCGACAAAAGTCGAAAAAGTGCTAGTCCAAAAAGACTCTCTCTGGATCTGCGCTGGCTGGCGCGGAAAAAGAAAGACGCAGGGGTGGCATCTAAGTAGACACCGCAATGTCATTCCAGCGACCACGAAGCCAATGAGGGACGCGGAGTCGATCGCCCTCTATCGACGCACAGGGGTACTGCTAAAGAAAAAAATCTCTAGATCCAGTCTGACGCCTGGGGGTAATTCTAAGTTAAGGAATCTATAACTAATAGTCTCTTTCAGATTAAAAACATACTCCCCAAGGAGCTGCCTCTGCTCCAAAACAGCTCATTTTGGGGATAAATTCAGCAAGACCAGACAAGGTGAGTGAGCTTTTATGGTCAATGCAGCCCAGCTATGGAATCAGCTACCAGCCTTCCTTAGATCCCTGTCTGATCTACTGCACTTTAGAAAATCCCCGTAAACTTGGCTCTTCTCTAAATAACCCCCTCTTCACATTTTAGCGCTTATTTCGGTGCAGCAGTCTTCTTTCTTAGTCCTGGTAAAGGTCTTAGCGCCAGGATACCAGTATGGTGACTGCGCTCTATAAAATAAATACATGTTTTTCCCCCATCATTCTGCCCTCAAAGACCCTATAAATGCCTAATTTGGTAGGAGAATAAATATCCATTATCGGGGAGGCCAAGCCATCTGCCTCTCAATAGTTAAGCCCCCCATTCTCCATGTTTTGAGCTGAGTATTACATAGGAACAGAGAGACCTGGCCTGGTGAGTAAACTGATCACTTGGTGCCTGCTCCATCCTGTGCTCTCCCATACTCAGAATGGATGTCTGTCAAAATGTGCTGTCCCAGGATGGGAGGGGATTTTACATTTAAAGAAAGCTTGGACTTTGGTTGGCCCTGGTTTCCCATTGGTGCCCACTAAATTTTATATTGTATGTAAAGACGTCCTTGAGCCCAAGTTGGACTTAATCTAGACACTGTGAATAATCTGTCCAGACAGGCGTAGCTAGGAACAGGCATCCAAAGGCTGGTATTTCCCTCGAGGCCAGGGCCAGCCTTTGGGCTCGGGTACAATGCCTGTTGCTACCTCCTGCACTGGATGAAAAGGAGAACAAAGGTCAAGGCTTAGCAGACTAAAACCTGCATGCAGATAATCTTTGCAGAAATGCAACACCTAAGGCTCAGAAGGGCCTTGCAGCCCAGCTAGCCAGATCTGATAATGACGTAAACACGGCATGTTGACAGCCTTCCATTATTGAGTGTGGTGAGCTTGCATCATCTACGACATGCCGTTGGATCTATACAAACCAATACACCCAGTGTGCTGTTTGACATCAAAAAATATTTATTTGCTCCTTCTTAAATCCAAAAATTTAATTTGTGTTTCAGTGCTACCTGTATATTCCATGGCTACAAGAATGACTATCAACATGCTCTTAATCATCTATCGTAAACTACTTCTATTCCAGGTCAGTGTTTTAAGGTCACCCATTATCCAGCAGAATTCGAATTCCACTCAAATAATAGAACCCCCAAAAACTGCTTCGCTGACAACCCTCACCCACAACTTTTGCCTTCTGCAGAGGAAATATTTGTTTTGTTTTGTGATATCCACCGTGCCCACTCTGTTAACCACATCACGCTGGGCGCCAGCCAGCATAATCAATGACTGTAACATAACACAAACCTAAAGAGCTAGTTTTGCCCCGCAACTGACTCGGTAAAAATTAACATGGAATGCACCTACCAGAACACAGCTGGCAATCCTAGCAACTGGGACAGGAAAACCTCAATATCCAGTCCCCAAACGAATAGTCCATTGTCTTGTCGTAAGCAACATTACTTACAGGAGTTCTCTTATGAGCAGGCAATGAATCTGTGCTAAGGCTAGGGTGAGAAATGTATGCCTCAGCGAGGCCATATCACTCTACTAACCTTATCTGAAAAAAACAGTAGAAATGTAACACGTATATCTAAAAATGTAAACAACCAACATATTATCCAAGTATGGGTCTCAAATCTATCACTTGTTATCACTCTCCTTTCTGAGTAGTCCTGTGTGAAATTTTAATTACACCAGCGTAATTTGCATACTTTCTGGAATTTTGCATTACACTTTCTGAATTTACACCGTTACTCTATTCTACTCCACATAATTATGCACCATTCATTAATTTTTTTTACAGTGAACATGCCATTTTACGTGAATTACATGATTTTCACACTCTATTATTTTGCCTTCCTGAAATCCTCAAATGTATCTTCCCCTAACAGTGAACTCCGTGCTCCACCTCTTCTGACTTCTATGGTTGTCCTTCTCATACTCTTAAGCACGCCCTTGCTTCTAGATCAATTTTGGGATTTCTGGTGCTTTCTCCGTCTCCTTTCTGTCTCACTCCTGTCGCCACCTTCTCCAGCCTCTAACAAGGTTTCAAAATCATGGTTGTTCATCATTAATTATCTTTCATTTGGTGAGTTACAAGAGCATATACTTCACTGCAATGCAGAGGCTAATTTCTAAAGAAAATAAGTGCCGGGGCTCTCGTCAGGAGGCAGCTTGCACCAGCCCATTTCTCCTGTTAGCACCGCCTAAAACAGAACCAATTACTATACTAGCCATGAAAGTGGAGAGAGGATGTGGTGTAATGGCTAGAGCTGCTGAATTCGGAGCTGGGGAACCAGATCGGAGTCTCTGCGTCAGCTCAACATCCTATGACTCTGAGCAAATCACTTAATCTCCCCATTCCTACCATAAATCTCCTTAACTGGTGCTCATAAAAAGCGCTGGTATTGATTTTTTTTTTTTTTTTGTTTTTTTTTTGAAACCGTTTATTACAGGTCTTAAAAGTATACAAGTATGGGCCCACAACCTTCCGGCCGGCCGCTAGCAATAGTAGGAACACACGACATATATACATGGAACACGTGGTATTACAGGAGGAGTATTTCTCAATAGATAACAATGTCGAAAACCACATCATCCAGGCCCCATTATGCGGTTTCATTTTAAATTAAGAACAACAAAAATTAAAACCACACCCACAAGGCAACCCACAATCAAAAAATAGCAGCACGTGCTCCCCAAGAGGGGGGATCCCAACTATACACAGAAGTGTGAAGAGGGGGAAGAGAGCAAAGCGAGGACTGGGGGAACCCAATGCCCGGCAGCGGGGGAATGAGTCGGCTAAGGGGATGGGGCTGGCGAGGGATCAGGCAGCAGCGGTGGCGCACAGATCCCCCCTCGATAGGCGTTCCAGGGGCCCCATACATTCACCCATGTCCCAGGCTTACCCCTCGCCACATACACCACTTTTTCGCGAAACATGCACCAGTCCATGTGTTCTTTCCAGGCCGAGACCGTCGGGGGCCTCTGGGATCCCCACAGTTGAGCAATATCACGCTTGGCTACCATATATCCCAGAGTCACCCACCACGTCTGCGGCGCTGAGTAATCAGTCGGTTCCCACACATTCAACAGGCATCTTCTCGCTTCAGGCAACAGCGCCACATGCGTAACCAGACGCAGCACCTCATGTACACCACGCCAGAACCCCTCTACCTCCGGGCACTCCCACAAAATATGCATAAAGGTCCCCAAAGCACCACACCCACGCTTACATAACCCATCTCCGGCATAGCCCATACGCAGAAGCTTTGGCCCCGTCATGTAGACCCGGTGGAGTATCTTGAGCTGGACGAAGCGAAGGCGAGCCGGTATGGCCACCTCCTTCGGGGAGGCCACCGCGGAGGTCCAGTCCTCGTCGTCCAACTCCAGCCCGTCGGCAACCCAAGCCGCACGAAGGGCAGTCAACAGGCCCGAGCGGTCGTTTATCAGCTTTTTATATATAAGTGAGATCGTGCTGTCCGGGACATGCCCATCCAGCACTCTATCTTCCAGGGGGGAATATTCCGGGATGGAGGCAACATCCGTGAAGACGGAACCCAGCGCATGACGGACCTGCAAATACCGGAAGTATTCACTGCCCTGCAACTGAAATTCCGTCTGCAGCATATCGAACGTTTTAAATCCTCCCCTCGTCCAAAGATCCCCCACTTTACTGATACCTATCATGTCCCACTTCTCAAAGCCCTTAGAGGTCCACAGGGAACCTAACCGCTCAGACGCGTATAGTGGTGATGCCCGGGTCAAACGGTCCTTCCACCCCATAGCTGCATTGGCCGCGTGCCAGACTTGCACCATGACACGCGTGGGGCCCGTCAGACGAGCGTCGGGCGCGCCAGAGTAGAGCGCTCGATTGTAGTCGCCACCTGGCAGGAGCATCTTGTCCATTTCAAAAGCCGGGTTTAAGGCGGGCCCGTAGAGGCCATGGTTAATGGCAGCGAGCTGGGAGGCCCAATAGTACCGTTTAATATCCGGGAGGGCAATCCCCCCGTCAAACCATGGGAGCGTCAGCTTAGCCAGAGCAATGCGCGGCCTCCCGTCCCAGAACAGGCGGCGTTGCAGACTCTCCACCTCACGGAAGTAGCGCGCCGGGACCAAGTCCATAGTGTTCTGCAAAGCGTACAGAAAACGCGGCAGAGACATCATCTTGAACAATGCCGCCCGGCCGAGCGGCGAAAGCGGCAGGCGCCGCCATCGTGCGACATCTACCCGCAGACGCTGGAGGGGGGGAAGCAGATTCCGTTCATACCGGGCCTCCGGGTCCAGAGTAATGAAGACACCCAGGTACCGAAATCCCTGCGGGGCGATCTGGATCGGACAGCCCCGCGGGAGAATAGGAGCCTCCCCAGAGAGAACATACACACACGATTTAGCCCAATTGATGACGAGACCGGAGTTACGACCAAACGAGTGTAAAACATCAACTAGGACTAAGTGATTTGCGTGGGGAGGCTAGGTACAGAAGGATGTCATCAGCGTATAGGGATACGCGATCCTCATACTCGGGGGTCCAACGGAGACCACGGATGGAAGGCTCCCACCGCAGCCACTCCGCCAGGGGCTCCAAGGCAAGCGCAAAAAGAAGCGGCGACAGGGGACAGCCCTGCCGCGTGCCCCGGCCCAGCTCGAACGGGGCCGATACTCTTCCGTTCACGACCACCTGTGCCAATGGGCCCGCATACAGCAATTTGACCCAACTGATGAATCCTGGGCCAAACCCGAACTTAGCAAGCATCGCCCAGATGTATGGCCACTCAAGCGTATCAAACGCCATGGTGGCGTCTAAGGACGCCAAAATGGCCGGTTCCCGTATGAATGGGACGCGCGCAAGCACCCCATGCAAACGCCGCAGATTAAGGGCTGTATTGCGATGGGGAATGAAGCCAGACTGGTCCTGGTGAACCAGATCTCCCACCACACCGACCAGCCGATTGGCGAGTACCTTAGCGAGAATTTTGGGCTCCGCATTCAGTAGTGAGATAGGCCGATAAGAAGTAACCCGATCCCGAGGTCTCCCTTCCTTGTGGATCACCACGATTGTAGCCAGACGCTGGTCAAGCGGGAGGGAGCCCACTGAGTGGGTCGCAAGGAACATTGCGCGGAGGTGAGGCGCCAATGTATCCGGTCGCAGCTTATACAGCTCAATAGGGATACCATTCGGGCCCATGGCCTTGCCAGAAGCGACCGAGCGTATGGCGAGGGCGATTTCGTCGGAGGTGGGAGCGGCGTCCAGCGACACCCTGTCCTCCCCGGACAGGGAAGGCAGTGCGATATCTCTGAGCAGGGCACGGGAGTCCTCTTCCGAGCAAGAAGAGACCGGGGAATACACCTCGCGGAAATACTCCGCGAAGCAGGAGACAATTTCTTCTGGTTCAGTTACACACACACCATTCGTTTTCTCAATCAGCGGGACCACACGATTCGCTCTTTCCTTTTTATCCAACCACGCTATCAGTTTACCAGCCTTATCACCCACATCATACAGCCGCCCCTGTTGCTCTCTACTAAGGCCCCTGGCCGCCTCCGTAACTAGGGCTCTATAAGCCGCCTGCTTGAGCTGGAGGACATGTAGTGCAGCGTCCGTCACCCCGTCTTCTAGATTACCCTCCAGCTCCGCTATTTCAGCCTCCACCCGGGTCACCTCCTCCCGCTCACGCCTCCGGGCGTGGGAAATAAGGGATAGGGCCTCCCCTCTAAGTACTGTTTTGAAGGCCTCCCACAGGGAGATAGCTGAAGGCACTGACCCCACGTTCTCCTCAAAATAGCGCTGGAGGGATTTAATCAAGTCAGCGCGAATGGTGGGGTCGCGCAGGTACCAGGAATTGATTGGGACCACCCTGCTCGCAGCCCTCGGAAAGACATCAACATGCAACAGTAGTGGGGAGTGGTCCGAGATACCCCGTGCCAAATGGCGCACCTCCCCCACCCTCCCGACATGGGCCGCCGGGACAAGGACATAATCAAGCCGTGAGAGACTACCATGGGCCCCCGAGTGGAAAGTGTATTGCAACTGTGTGGGATGTTTTAAGCGCCAGCAGTCCACCCATCCCAGTGTATCCAAGAGGCCGGATAGCCACGCCTGTGCCCGGGGGAGGTCCCTAGGGGGGTGACGATCCACAGTTCCAGAAACCACCGCGTTGAAATCCCCCCCCACCACCAGAAGCCCCCCCGGAAGGCCAAGGAGGAGGCGCCCCAGATCTGCAAAGGTGGTCGACTGCAACCCCGGTGGGACGTACACTGACACAAAGACAACCACTTTGCCCTCCATTCTCCCCACCAAGACAGCGTAACGTCCCCTGTCATCATGAAGCACCTCATCAATTTCTAACGGGAGCGAGTTCTTTACCATGATACCCACACCCCTCGAGCCTGACGTGAAGCCCGAGTGGGCCACAAGGCGGTAGCCACGCCGATTCATGGCGCAGAAGGAATTGCCGATAAGGTGTGTCTCCTGCAGGAAGACCACATCAGGCGAGAGTCGCTTCAGATACTGCAGGACCACACCTCGTTTAATCCTGTCCCCCAGTCCATTAACGTTCCAAGACAACAAAGTCAATTCCCTACCCCCCATCATACACAAAGACCATCCTTCGTCCCCCCGAGAGCACAGTAGAGCCTACACAAAAAAAGGGTTGCCTTGTGATAATAACAAACAACGCCCCATCCCTGCCCGCCCACCCCAACAAAACTCCCCCCTCCCTGCACCCCTGCATGAGCCCAAACAGCCCCCCCAATGTGCAGTGTGCCTGTCGCCCCATAGATAGTTAAACTAACTAGACCCCCAGAGGAGGAGGGAGAACCCCCAAGAGACCCCACACAACCTCCATAGGAGGGGAAATTAAGCAATCCGACGTATAGTCAAAAAATGGCATCATTTTTGTCCCGAGCGAGGCCTAATATCAGTCCCTCAGTCTTGATCCGGCGAGCCCTCTCCCCCGGCCGCTCCCCCCCCGCCACCCCGATCCCGATCTCCAGACAGAGTATCCAGCCAGTCCCCGGCCGCTTCGGGACGATCAAAAAAGTGCGTGCGACCTTCCACCTCTACTCGCAGCTTAGCTGGGAAGAGCATGGCGTACTTGATGTTTAGGTCCCGAAGACGGCGCTTGACACCAAGGAAGCTCAGTCTCTGCTTCTGGACCGCAGGGGTGAAGTCAGGATAAAAATTAATATCCATATTATCAAGTCTAATCGGTCCCTGTAGTCTGGAGGATTGCAGGATAGCGTCTCTGTCCCGAAAATTAAAAATCCGGGCGATGAGAGGTCTCGGAGCGGCTCCGACCTTAGGCCTTCCCCCGGGAACCCTGTGGGCTCTCTCCACAGCAACGAATTTACTCAGCCCCCGTGGCTGGAGATGGTTGACGATCAGGTCCTCCACGAAAAGGTCCGCCGCCGCTTCCTCACGTCCCTCAGGCACCCCGATGATACGGATGTTGTTACGCCGGGCCCGACTCTCGGAGTCCTCCAGGCGACGATCCATCAGCGCACTCGCCCGAGCAAGCCGGCGCACCTCCGTTTGCAGGGCCGCCACATCTGTCGTAAGGCCCGATGCGGTGTGGGCCAAAGAATCAACTCGGTCGTTGGTCTTGGAGAGATCGGCCCTTAGCAGGCCAACATCTACGAGGACCGAGTCGATCTTCTGCGCCAGTGTGTCAAAACGCTGGCCCACAGAGGCCTTCATCTCGGCGATGGCGCCCATGACATCCCGCAGAGTCAGATCCGTGGGCAGATCGGGGGCATCAGTAGGGCCCTCAGGAGACTTGCGGGGCACCTCAGGAGATCCCTTCTGGAGGGTATAGCGATCCATGCTGTTGGACTGTTGGGCTGCGCCACGCCGGGTCGATTTTACCTTTGCCCGATCGCCATCTTGTTTCGTGTCCATGGTCCCAGTCTCCCGATCGCACCAGCCACGTCGTGAAGGGCAGGCAAGCCGGTCCACGGGCTCCGGGGGGGTGCCACCCCAGATCAGTGGGGCGGATCACAGCCGGCGGGCAGGCGGGGTCCCCCAGAGAGGCCACACCAACACACAAAGCCCCGTGACCCAACCTCGCATAGACAGCAAGGAGGGTACGAAAGCGAAAGTGAAAGTGCGGGTTCCGCGAGCCACCAAGCCCTGCCCGCCGCTGTTATTCACTTCGTCACTGGATCGCCCCACAACGCAAATCCGGGGTTCGGCTAGGAGAAGGCCGCAAACCTCAATCGGTGGTAAAGTCGGTGTCCGAGGTCCGATTTGGAAGCGGAAAACGGGCGCCACCTCAGCTCGGGCTCACCAACACAGTCCCCTCATCTGGGACAGGATATGTTCAGGATAGTGATAGGAGGTCGCGGAGGTCCTCGGGAGCCTCGCACCTACGCGGCCATCTTGGTTGCGCGCTAGGCTCCTCCTCCAGCGCTGGTATTGATGATTAAGTCCCGGTGCTGAGCACCGGAAACCACTGGCTCAAATGAAGCACTGCTGCAATGTCTTGAAGTCTTTTTGTAAACTGTTAAAACAACCTCTGTGCTTTCTAAAGTCCCCGGGCATATTCAGGGAAAATTATTGTCTTTCATCCTATGGAACAGTCTGCCTGAGCGCAGTCTGTCCCACCTGGGTTAAACTGATTCTCGAACTCCAAAACATCAGCTATCATGTATCCCAGTTCTAGGTACCAAGGACTGGTCCTAGTCATAGTTTGTCTACGTTAATAAGCCAGTTATTGGGATGGCATTAATGAGCTAATCTTTCAGAGAACATGGCTCAAGGGAATGTGGATCATCGGTTTTCTCAAATTTCTCCATTGTAGCCCATAATTTCTTCTAGGCTTGGATATGGTTGACAAGATAGGACCCCAATAAACTCTCCTTCACAGCATAGCTTTTGGATTCTGGAAATGGACTTCCAAAACAGTCTGTCTTAAGGGGTGCCTGTTGAAAAATAACTTTTTTATCCTTATCTGACTGAGATGGAAATAAAAGCTTTAACAGTCTCCACAAGTTCTTAGTTTTACATTAGTCCATTTTTTTTAAAACAAAGCAAGCCGTGGTGCTCTAGTGTCCAATCATTCACAGCAGAGAAAACGTTGAGTGCGACAATTAGCACTATCATTCTCCAAGACTCACCTCAGCTGCTAAACAGTCTTACCTATCTTCTAACAGAGTTAAATTCAATTATTCTGCTCTTGAGGAAGATTTGCCTTCGTAGCAGAAACAAAGGACTTCAAAATAAAGGAAACAGTTGTCAAAAAATTCACATTTGCTAGGAGCACTATATTCTTTTCAAATGTTAAAGTTTGATTTCTCTAAACCCAGGCCCAGCTTACTGAAGGAACCTGTGTGCAAACGGAAGGGCCAGGATGGCGAGGCAATTTCTGAGCTAACTTTCCTGGGCTGGTCTTCCAAGAGCGGAGCGCACACCAGGGCTTTTGTGTTCAACAGCTCATATGGATGGAGGGAAACGAGTTTGTGTATGTTAGTATACTACCAACTCTTCAGCTGTGCAGGTAGGAAGCACATGTCCATGCATAGTCCATGTGCAGGCAAAGGTCAATTATTTAATTTCCATCACCAAGTTAAGGGGTAGTACTGAAGTCCTTAAAAACTCCATCATGATTAGCATGAGCACGGGTGTCCTATGGTCTGACATGCTCAAAGGGGTCCTGTTTTACCGTTGCCTTTCCTGTGTATTATCTTGTATCTGCCAGGTAAGGACTCCCAAAAGGAAAAGAGAGCAATGCTAGACCCAGATCGGAGTACAGCACACTCTGAATATTGGCTGCTAAGGTGCAAAGATCTTCGTCTGCCACACAACTACCAATGTCCAAAACTCACAAAATTAGCTTTAGGGCAAGATGTGTAACTGCAGAGTAATTTGCATACAAGTAACACATTCTGTGCTCAGCGGCGGACACCAAAAAACAAAGGGTGGTGTCGCACGGGTGAATACAATATTACAAAATATATATAAACTTACCTTTTGGCGCCTCTAGCGTCGCATCTCCTCACGCCGCCTCTCCTCTTCCTGCCTGCTGGTCCCAGCAGCCCCTGGGATAGAATCCCTGCCCAACCAGCACGGAGATTGGTCTGAGCAGGCAGAAAAGATGCCCTGCTCAGAACAGGGAGTCTATGGGGTTTCTCCAGCTTGGCTACTCAATGCAGCTGGGCTGGAGAAAACCTAAGTGCGCATTTGCGTTTTGGTCAGCCTGAGGCGGCCGGCCAAAACACACATGCGCACTGAGGGAATGGAGTGCACATAGCACTCCTCCTTGGCCCCGCCCCTCCCAACACCGCTGGCTAAGAGCCGGCAAATGTAAAATAAAATGATGGAGATACATTTGCTGGCTCTGAGCCAGGCAGTGGATTCTCCTCCGCCATTTTGGAGGAGCCGCCACTGTCTGTGCTTGAACAAATTCCATTTGTTAAGCTGCCCATGTGCAAAAGATGCTTTTATGCCTGTAAATGCCAATGGGGAAAAAAAGTGTTGCGACTAAGACTCTAAATTTGTTGGGAGAGATCTGTGGAGGAGAGGGGTCTAAAAGTCCGGATGGAATGCCTGTAAGACATTCTTTCTCGTCCTACTCGTATAGCAAGCTTTTCAGCTGTGAGTACAAGTCTTTTGATCCTTTAGTTGGCAGAAGACACTGCTTAAGGTCACTACACTCCAAGGGATACTGAAAGCAGAGGAAGCTCCAGAAAAAGGCCAAAATGCTTGGGAGGGGAATCCTTTAACTTTGTTAAAGCACCACTGGATTTTGTAGTATTCCCTAAAGTACGAAACTGCTGGATATAGAATAACTTTCGAGGGTCGAAGAGCAAAAAGTCAACCTCGACCAATAACTGGAACGGTCAGCGCAGCAGGGTCGAAACCCAAGATGCTGTATCCTACGTAGGCACAGGAGGTACAGATCAATGCAAGATTTTCAGAGTATCTACATGGGGTTCATTGAATCTAGGTGATTTACTTATTGGAAATCTGACATGGAACTGATCATCCTGGATCCAGTTGGATATCACTGCTCTATGGCTGTTCTGCACGAATGAAGGCTAGTTCTTAGCTTTCATTGTCAAACAGCACAACCTGGAAGGATGTATGTGGCTATTTTTGCATGCAGGCAAGTGGGGTAACAGTCAAAAGTATTTTGTACAAAAGATCTAATGCATCAAAGGCCTTCAGGAATACTCAGAAAAGGTAATTCAGATAAAAGGAAAAAGCAAAACCTACAATATAAACAACTTCCTGCAGCAGCAGAAAACGTGTACCATAACTTGAAAGGAGACATGCAGGATGCCACTCCTACAGAAAGGGGTAGACCGTAACTATATACAGGTGTGGTGAAAGAGTCCTTCTCTAATGACAGTCTAAAAAATAATTGAAAAAATGAATAAACAATGGAAGCTGTTAAGGGATTGAGAAGGGGGTATCAAATGTGTGAGGGCTAAGGTTTCTACCTTTCATATACAAAAATATGGACCATTGTGTGTGTTTTAGGGTTGGAGAAGGACCGGCGGCTAATACTCAAATAACAGTTCCTGTAAAATAGTCTATTTTCTTCAGAGTAATTCAGATTGTAAAAAATACCGAATTTTAATGATTTTTGTGGATTTTTTCACCTCACATGGCATATAAATACCAGCCAGGCCAATAAAGCACTGGTCAGGTGGCAACCACTCTCCAGGCATAAATGAAACATGTAGATATCAGAGTACTCCGTTTTAATTGTATGCTTTTCTGTTACAGAGGGCTACAGCGGACACCGAGAAAGGACTCAAAATGAAGATGATCTAAACAGTCAAATGAATAAAGGGGATTCGGCACCTCTTCTTTCACAATCAGTGGTTTACTTGGGGCAATCCAAATGTGTATTTCCAATATGTATTTGCAGCACTTACTTTTTTAGGTCTAAACTGTTGTCTAATTTGAACTCCCAAAACACCTCTGCCTTATTGACAGACCCCAAAGCCACAATTAGTCATAGCCTTCGTAGGTGACAGCACATCAAACCCTCCCTCAACACACAATCTCACTCACTCAATGTTGACCTAAGGATCGAATACAAAATCCTGTTCACGGTGCTAGGACAAAATCCTGGTTTTATTCACAGAAATTGGCACATCACTACACCCCTAACAGACACATTCGCTCAATGTCGCCACACCTTAGCACACAACAGTCATTCAAAACAATGAAATAGGGTTGAACATTACCGGTGGTACAAGAACCTAGACTTTGGAATGCCCAAATATGCGATGAAAATCGAACTTCAAATAACTTCTATGTATTTAACTATTTATATTTACTGTCAAATAAGCCTAACCGAGAGCAGGTTCGCGTTTCAAGATTTTCAGATATGATGAATCACCTGGACTCGAGCACTTTCTCTCCTTCCGGGATTCGAAGACAGCAGTCGAGGCTATGGTAATTCTCAGCATGACTATGGCCCCTCCCATCTCACTGTCCTATCAAAAATAGACCAGCCTCACTCAGAGCTGTACTTAATGCTGCCGCCAGGGTCGTTACACGCAAAAAATATATAAAGAGCAACACTTTACACTTGCCCTTGCCTACATTAAGTGTCTCAATCAAAGCAGGCGGCAATATAAGAACTGCCTGCCTCGCGTTCAAAGCTCTCAACCTCCAAAGCCTTAAATATATCGCTCGGAAACTCTCCCCTGAAGTCTTTTGCTTCGTCCGCTGCAAAGATAAACGTTCTTTCTCCATTTGTAATTTCACAAAAAAATCCATGCTTCATAGATCTTTCTCCAGCAAAGCTCAGAAGGATTGGAATGACCTTCCTCTGGACTTCAGAAAAGCCACCTCATGTTAAAGCTTCAAATCCCTCCTACTTAACTTTCTCCTTGTGACTGTTTAACGTCTCCTCTTGCAATTTTTCTCTTTGTGTAATGAGGTACCATACTCCAATATCTACTACTTCCGCCACGCTTCCTCTGCTGAAATGTTTTTATTATTTAACTCCCAACGTTCTGCTGTCCCTGTACTAGCCGCTTACACCTTAACATACAATACTAAGGGCCTGATGGGTTACTCTGTCACGACGGTGACGGATATCCCGTCCGTCTAAATATAAATCCCATAGGATATTATGGAATTTATATTTCAACAGGTGGGATACCCGTAACCGTTGCGACTGAGTAACCCATTGCCAAGATCTAAATCAGGCCCTAAGTCTTCTGCGTGTTTCCCACGCTCACTACTTACTACTTGACAAACATGCCACCTGCCATCTGTTGCTTGCTTATATTATCTACTGGCGGTCGCCAGTAGATAGTTATAGTTAGGACCGTGTTTCCATAGGAAATCCGCAACATTCTATTTGGAATAACTTTGGCGCCGGTTGACGAATCCTCGCGAAATTTTCAAAATAGTTGGGGCGCTCCGCTCCTACCCTGAAAGTCTCGGGGGGATTCGTCAAGCGGGGGCTGAGAAAAAAGGGGGGTCCCAAAACACGTTTTCCCCATGCAATTTTCCATAGGGACCTTTAGTCCAAGGTACAGCCCGAACGGCTGAACAGAATTACTTGAAATTTGGCAGAGAGGTAGTGCTCAGCTCAGGTATGTGCCTTTTGCATATATGGAGTCAATCTGTTCAGTAGTTCCTGAGAAAATTGCAGTTAAAAGCACATACATATCTATAGCCGCGCACCGTGCGAGCACCGTGCGCGCAGCGTGCGAGCACCCTAACGTGCGCGAGCGTAATTCTGATTGGTGGTTACATGTTAGTCAACGTTCGAATCGGTCGAAATCAGGAAGTGTCGGCTGCCATTTTGTTTGTTTTCAGTGCGAGAGTGAAAAAGGAAGGTGGCGAACGTGAAAAGGGGGCAGGGTAGAGAGTTCCTGACCCCCTAGCCTTTGTCAGGGGGTCCCTGAAGGACCCCGAAGGCAGAAAATAACATTTTAATTTTTTTTTTTTAAATCGCGGGGGTGCGCGCACCGTGCGCGCATGGTGAAAACCAAAAAAAAATACATTCAACATTTTTTTTCATACGTAGTTTATTGTAAAATAAATATATTAAAAAAAATAATAATACATACATAACTTAGCATTTAAAAAACCGTACAAATTCACTGAAAAAACCATAGGTTTCACACACGTTATAGTTAGGAATTAGCATTTAAAAAACCTTGCAAATTCACTTAAAAAACCATAGGTTTCACACATGTTATAGTTAGGTGGATATTTCACTCGCAAAAAACCAATGTATTCCCCCGTTATAGTTAGTTCAGATAACTATAACTCGCGCGGCCGCCACTCTATCACAAGGATGATGTCATCAGTGATGTCATGAGTGATGCCACTGACCATGTCATGAGTGATGTAATATGTGACGTCATCAGCAGTGGATTGCGGTCGCGCGAGTTATAGTTATCTGAACTAACTATAACGGGGGAATTTCATTGGTTTTTTGCGAGTGAAATATCCACCTAACTATAACATGTGTGAAACCTATGGTTTTTTAAGTGAATATATATATATATATATATATATATATATATATATATATATATATATATATATATATATATATATATATATATTATCTACTGGCAGTCGCCAGTAGATAGTTATAGTTACAACCTAGTTTCCATAGGAAATCTCAAAATTCTATTTTGAATAACTTTGGCGCCGGTTGACGAATCCTCGCGAAATTTTCAAAACTAATGGGGCGCTCCGTTCAGCTCCTACCCTGAAAGTCTCGGGGTGATTCGTCAAGCGGGGGCCGAGAAAAAGGGGGGGTCCCAAAATGCGTTTTCCCCATGCATTTTTCCATAGGACCTTTAGTCGCAGCTACAGCCCGAACGGCTGAACAGAATTACGTGAAATTTGGCAGAGAGGTAGCCATAAGGTCAAGAAAGTGCCTTTTGCAGGTCCGGTGTAAATCTGTTCAGTATTTCCTGAGAAAATAGCATTTAAAAGCATATCAATATCTATACGCGCGCACCGCGCACACTGCCGTCCGCGAGCGCAATTCTGATTGGTTGTTAGATGTCGGTAAACATTCGAATCGGTCGAAACCAGGAAGTGTCGGCCGCCATTTTGTCTCTCGTAGTCTGAGGGGGTGAAAAAAAAAGGTGGAGAACGTGAAATGGGGGCAGAGTGGACAGTTCCTGACCCCCTAGCCTTGGTCAGGGGGTCACAGAAGGACCCCCAAGGGCGAAATTTAGTTTTAAAAATGGGTGGGTGCTCGGTGTGCGAAGCGCACTGAACGCCCATAGCGCGCACACGGTGAAAAATCTGAAAAAAAATTAAAGAAAAATACATAACTTAGCATTTAAAAAACCGTACAAATTCACTGAAAAAACCATAGGTTTCACACACGTTATAGTTACGAATTAGCATTTAAAAAACCTTGCAAATTCACTTAAAAAACCATAGGTTTCACACAAGTTATAGTTAGCTGTACATTTCACTCGTAAAAAACCAATGAAATTCCACGTTATAGTTAGATCAGGTAACTATAACTTGCGCGACCGCAATCCACAATGTGTCATTTCAGATGTCATCATTGATGTCATGAGTGATGTCACTGACCATGTCATGAGTGATGTAATATGTGACGTCATCAGCAGTTTATTGTGGGCGCGCAAGTTATAGTTACCTGATCTAACTATAACGTGGAATTTCATTGGTTTTTTATGAGTGAAATGTACAGCTAACTATAACTTGTGTGAAACCTATGGTTTTTTAAGTGAATTTGCAAGGTTTTTTAAATGCTAATTCCTAACTATAACGTGTGTGAAACCTATGGTTTTTTCAGTGAATATATATATATATATATATATATATAATATACTGGATGATGCCAAACTTGTTTCTATATTTATTGGGACTCATATCTCCAACTGAGTTCTTATATATCCCTCACTACCTACGTACACATCCTGTGGTTCGTTTTCTTCTATAATTACCAAATGTTTGAATTGTAAATGATTTGTTTCATTAAACTATAAGTCAATGTCTGGTAGACCTTGCCAGGTATTCTCACACCTTTCCTCTGTATAGCACTCTGAAATCAAGTTGGGTGGAGTTTGCGCTTCATAAGACTATAATGGGGTTCTGTCTCCCCCAGGGGAGCTCAGGAGAATGGCACTGGTCACTGAACTCTGGATGTGGGGATAGGTGAGAGCATTGGGAAGGGTATGACTTAGCATAGGTTATCAGTGTTGGATGATTAGGAGTTCAGCCTCTTTGGCAGACTCCTGATCCATTGGCAGTCAGTATAGGCCAGCTGTTTAGGTCTCGCGAGCCAAAGGCTCGAAGAGACATTTTATATGTGGGATTTTCAAAGTGCTACCCACTGTTTTGGCTGGCCTAAACCTTGAGTGCACGATCACATGCATGTGCACAGCTGCTCCCACTCCCCCCTCCCTTCTCTATAGCTTTCTTTCACTTTAGCCGCTTTGACCCTTGCATTCCCCCCTCCCTTCTCACCCAGCCCTTTGATGCTCTGCTCGATTACTTTCACTTTCGCCGCTACAAACTTTTCAAGCCTTTTACCGCCTTTGATTTTCTTTTATTTTGCTGAGCCTTGATTCATTCGCACTTGTTCCGATTTCAAGGGAAGTCTTACCCATCTTCAACTAACAGCATGCAGCCAAGCGTGAAAGATTATCGCTTGTACTTTCATTTCATATCATCTACAGCGCGTGTCCTCTAACGCATGTAAATAAATGTAAAGGCACGATCAGACAAACGGTAAGGATAATCGCTTGTGCTTCCATTCAACTTTGTCTTCAGCACGTGTGTTTGTCAGCGCACAGCAGATTTTCATGTTTCCTTGCTCATGACTATACATCGACGCTTGCATCATGTTTCTCCATCTCTCCCTTCCTCCTATGTTGTCCTTAGTTAACTTTACATCACTCTCTGCTCCTTTGCCACACACTCATTTGTCCTCAGTGTATCGCCTTCACGCTTTGCTTCCACTGATCTCGCTATTCCCTCTTCTTCTCTCACTCATCCCGCAGACAGCCTTTCTCACTGCCTCCCGTTCAAGCTCATTGCTTTCAATTCTATCTCCTCGCTCTCGCACACTGCCAGTTTGTGTCGCATTCACCCTTCCAGTTCCTCTGACTCTGCTTTCCTCTGATTCTCTCCTTGCGCCGGCTCCCTCTTTATCTCGCCTCTTTTTCTTTATCTCTCTGCCCTCTCCTGCTTCACCCCATCCTGCTCTCTCACAGCTGTTCTTTCCTCATTCTCCCCGCCCTGTAGCCCCGCTCCCCCCCCCCGAACGCAGCGTTTTTAGACGTCCTCGCCTTTCACTTTCCGACTTGGCTGTTCTTATTTCCCTTCCGTCCCCACTCTCTGCCTTGCACCCCTCTCCCTCCCTTGCAATCCGTCGGTACCGAGGCCCTTTTCCCTCGTGCTCCTCCTTCCTGTTTCTCTCTGCTGCTCTCCTCTGGCTCGCGCCCCTGCCTTATTTATCAGCCTTCCACTCTTCCTCTGCCGCACTTCCCTTTTCTTCCGTGCTTCTAGGTCATTGTTTGTCCTGTTCGTGTCTCTTACTCCCTTCTCCTGTAGTTTCCCTATTCCCTTTCCTCATTGCTGGTCTCACTCCAGCACCTCTTAACAGCTCTAAAACAAGAACACATCATGGGGGATGATCACAGGACTCGTGATGTGCGGAAGATGCATTCATTTTTTATCTCCGATTTCAGAACATTTCACAACCTTGTTTTAAAGTGTTACCAATTTGGATTATTTTGTTATTTCAAAAGAATAAAAAAACACCTTGAATGACACACAGATTCAGTGTAGTTAAACACCTTCCCAAAGTCTAAATGCTCACGTATTTCCTACACGCACGAACATCTCTAGCAGATGATTCTCTGTAATAAATAAACTAATACCTTGAATTTGGAGATCGTGATTCCGCCGCAGCAGGACAACCCGCTGTGCTGCTCAGATACTGGGAGCCAAATAATTACCAGAGGCATTACAAACAAGAGAGAAGCAGCACTCGTCTCAGACTGCACAAGTGCCCGGACCTACAAGATCACCACCAAGACCTTCACCCCCCTCCCCCCAATACCCGACGAGTAAACGGCCGACGAGCGGCATACCGCTAATAGCGCCTGCATTAATAAATGCCAACCTGAATATAATTGTTATTAGAGTTTCCTGGCCAGATAATGTGATAGCTGCCTATCGATATGCTCGCGAACAGTTTGTGCTAATTTTGACCAGTCTCTTGTGAAATTCACGATGCGCGATGCACTGTGGTATCAGATGCGCAAATGTATTCTACTTCGCACGCACTTCACCCTCCCAGCTCTGAGTCATGCGGAAAAATGCCTGCACTTGTGTGGTCTGAGTACAGATTCATTTTTGTAATCCTACGCAATGCGCGGTTCGTCTAAAATTAACCATGCACTAGTCTCCGGAGGTGACGCGCAGCAGAATTCTATAGCGCTTAACAGTTTTTCCCAGTTTTTATTTAGCGCGTATTCGAACCGAGGGTATTGGAGCGCGTTACATGAGCATCAGTTATATTACACAAGGAGACATTCATTTTTAGGTCTCGCGAGCCAAAGGCTCGAAGAGACATTTTATATGTGGGATTTTCAAAGTGCTACCCACACTTTTGGCTGGCCTAAACCTTGAGTGCACGAGATCACATGCACGTGCACAGCTGCTCCTCTGCTAATTGCATTCCCCCCTCCCTTCTCACCCAGTCCTTTGATGCTCTGCTCGATTACTTTCACTTTCGCCGCTTTGACCCTTGCATTCCCCCCTCCCTTCTCACCCAGCCCTTTGATGCTCTGCTCGCATCTCCCTCCTCCCTGGGCGTGAAGGGAGACAGAGACATCCTCCTTAATTGCTGTTTCCCCTCTGAGCCGAGAACACATCGGGTCCTGTGGACACGTTATTGATCAGCTCCAAACTCCGATACATTGCTCTCAAGTGACCATCTGTCAGAGGAAACAAGCAGCAGGCACTTAAATGACCTCTATACATAATTATGCTTTATTATATGCCACATAATTTTACACCACTCAATGCAACACAATTCCACGCCATGCTACACAATTCTATGTCACATAATTCTACTCCACATCACATAATGCCACTCCACATCATGGCACATAATTTGACAGAACACCACATAATTCAACAAAGTGTAACATAATTCCACTCCTCCCTACATGACTCCACTCCACACAATGGCATTCCACATCACACAATTGCACTCCAAGTTACACATCTGCCCTTCATGCCACACAATTGCTCTCCATGCTGCACAATTCCATGTCTCACAATTCGACTCCACACCACAGAATCCCACGCAACCAAGTTCCACGCAACGTAATTCAACTCCACACCACATAATTTCATGCCATATATTACCCCTCCAAGTCACATAATTCCACTCCACCTATTTTCAATCCACTCCATACCACATCATTTCACCCCATGCCACATAATTCCACACCACTCAAGGCCTCGCAGTTCAATGCAACACAATTCCACATCTCATAATTCCACTCATGCCACAAATTTCCACTCACACAATTCCATGCCACATAATTCTACTCCATACCACATAATTCCACTTCAGTGCACAACATATAATTCCACATCATGCCACATACTATGCCACATAATTTCACTCCCTACAACATAATTCCACTCTGTGTCACATAATGCCTCTTCCCTTTCGTGCCACATAATTCAGATCAACATATTTCCACTCAACTCAATTCCTTGCCATGCGACACAATTGCACATCACATAAATCCATGCCACATAATTCTACTATATGCCACACACTTTCACTCCACACCACATAATTCCACACCACGTCACATAATTCCACTCCACATCACTTAATCCCACTCCACACAATTGCACTCCATGTCCTCACAATTCCATGTCTCAAAATTTCACTCCATGGCACACAATTGCACGCCATACAATTTCACACCACACAATTCCATGCCAAAAAATTCTGCGCCACTTAAAGCCAATCCATGGCATGTAATGCCATGCCACACAATTCAAATCAACATAATTCGGCTCCATGCCACATAATTCCACGGCACGTAATTCCACTCAACACCACACAATTCATTACCATGTCACATAATTCCACACCATGCTATATGATTTCCACTCCACTCAGTGACACTCCATGTCACCCAATTGCACTCCACATCACACAATTGCATTTCACGCCACACAATTCCACGTTGCACAATTCCACTCCAGTCAACACAATTACACTCCATGCAACACAATTCTAAACCACACAATTCAACTCCATGCCACCTAAGTGCACTCCACCCTCATATTTCCAATCCAAGCCACATAATTCCACTCCATGTCGCATAATTCCAATCCTCTCAATGCCGCACAATACCATGCCAAACAATTCCATGCAACACAATTCTTCTCCACATAATTTCACGCCACCTAATTCTACTCTACACCACATAATTCCACTAGTCAACACCCCACAATTCCATGCCACACAATTCAGCTCCATCCCACATAATTTCACTCCATGCAACATCACGACTCCACATCATGCTATATAATTCCACTCCATGAGACATAATTCCACTCCATACCACATAATTCCACATTGTACCACACTGTACCACCTAAATTTAATCTCCCCAAACCAACATAATTTCACACCACACAATTCCACACCAGACAATTCCATGCCAGACCATTCCATGTCACATCTCATAATTCTACTCCACGGAGCATAATTCCACTCCTTGCCACCTAATTCTATGCCACACCACTTGATTTCACACCATGTCACATAATTCCACTTCACGGCACTGAATTCCTCTCCACACAATTGCACACCACGTCACATAATTGTAGTTCACCCCACACAGTAACATGTCTATCTCAGTGAATGCAAAATAATTCCACTCCACATAATTCCATGCCACATAAAGTGCTCTCCACTTCTCATAAATCCACACCACATAATTCCATCCCATGGCACACAATTGCATGCCACATAATTCCATACCACACCCCATAATTCCACACCACATCACATAATTCCACTCCACCCCCATACTTCCTCTCTGCAGAATTGCACTCCATGTCACACAATTGCATACCACGCCACACAATTCCATGTCTCACAATTTCCCTCAACACCCCACAATTCTAGGCCACACCACACAAATCCACACCAATTAATTCCATGCCATAACACATAATTACACTCCATGGAACGTAGTTCCATGCCACATAATTCCACTCCACTATTAATGAATCCACTCAATAACATAATTCCACTTAGCGGCACATAATTCAAGTCCACCACATAATTTCATTCCATGCCACATATTTCCACTCCATTCCATGACACATACTTCCATTCCTCTCAACACAATTCCATGCCACACAATTCCATGCCACACAATTCCACTCCACACAATTCCACACTACATCATATAATCCTACTCCACGCCATGCCAACTAATTCCACACCACATCCCTTAATTCCACACCATGCCACATAATTTAACTCCAGGTAACATAATTCATTTCCATACAATTGCAGTCTATGCCACACCACGCCAAAGAATTCCACATCTCACAATTCAGCTCCATGCCACACAGTTCCAAGCCACTCAACATACTTTCATGCCACATAATTTCACCCCACACATCATAATTTCACTCTGCATATTTCCACTCTACTTGACAACACGTAATTCTACTCCCCTCTACATTTGCAGAACAAGCATTTGCAATGCAATAGGTCTCGCATTTACGCAAGTTTGAGCTACTCACATTACAAATAACAATGCCTTTTATTTTTGTTTTCTTTTTTAAAACTTAAATAAAAGGCAGTGTCATTTACAATGCCAATAGCTTAAACTCGCGTGAATGCGAGACCTATTGCATTGCAAATGCTTGTTCTGCTTGTTTTTCTGCTCTCTGTTTTGCCTTTCTGCTCATTTGTTGCCCTTTCTGGTCTTTTTTCTGCCCTCTGGTCTTTTTCTGCTTGTTTTTCTGCCCCTGTTTTGCCTTTTCTTTTCACTCATTTTTCTGCCCTCTGTTTTGCCTCTTCTGCTCGTTTCTTCCCTCATCCCGACATTACCTCAAGACCTGGCTTTTCGATGGAGACCTTGCACCCCAGTGCCCAGATACCCCCAGGGGTGACAGTGCAGGCTCTACAAATCCTGATTGATTGATATACCATGAATTCTTTACTTGTAGCACATGTCAACAAGCATTTACAATGCAATGGTCTCGGCATTGGTAAAGTTAGAGCTATTGGCATTGCTCATGACATTATTTTTGTTTATGTTTTTGTTTTTAAAACATTTAAAGAAACGGCATTGTCATGAGCAATGCCAATAGCTCTAACTTTAAGAATGCCGAGACCGTTGCATTGTAAATGCTTGTTTTTGTAGGCACAGGGAGAGGAAGTGATTTGCCCAGAATCACAAGATTCTATCCGACTCCGAAATTCGAACCGAATTTCCAAGTTCCGAAGTCAGCACCGCTTGAGTATCCCAACGAATCCTAGTTAGATGTGGCAGAGATTTGTTTTTTTTTCAGTGTTGTGGTCTTTTCGAGGGGTTGCGAAAATGTGTGTGCACATTTAAGCCCTTCTAATGTGCAGTTCTTTATTTTTTGCAAATGGGTGACAATTATGGCAATCATAAAGTTGTTTGCAAACATTTCATTGTATTATTTCTCAAGTGTACACGACTCTGCTCTGAAAACAACTCACGTGATTACGTTCACGCAGATAGCCCAACCAGAGAAGATAAGCACATTTACAAAGATAACACAACGCTGGAAGCCGGGGCTCCGCGAGGAAGAGCCCTCCCTGGTTTGTGATTGGTGAAACAGAGTGAAGGTGTGAAAGGTGCGCGCAGTACAGCTCGGCGTCACATTCAGGATGACCCGCGACACTTATTTCGTGATTGGCCGGCAAACGCCTGTTAGTTCTAGGAGTTTTTTAGGCTCCCTTCATTGTTTGTCACTTGTGAGAGCGGCGTGGTTGATTGTGGCTTGGCAGCCTGCGTGATCATTTCACGGCCGCTTTGATGGTCTCAGTGAGCCGCGCGGCCACTGAGCCCATCAAAGCGGCCGCGAAAGTGCTCACCATTTGCCAGCCTGAATGTCTCCACCCCCCCCCCCCCCCCCCCCTGTGTCTCTTCACGAGCTGGAAAGGTCGGGCTTAAAGTCTGCCTTTTTTAAAGCACCGTTCCTGAATGGAGGTACATAATATATTCTGCTTATTATAGCGCTGCATAGTACAGCACAGAATAGCAGCACCTCAGCACTATATTATTTTCTTTGGTACCGCGTAAGAATTACTCAGATGTGGAGCTGCAAATGGATTGCCCCTTCAACAAGCATTTGCAATGCAATAGGTCTCGCATTTACACGAGTTTAAGCAATTGGCAATGTAAATGGCAATGCCTTTTATTTATGTTCAAAAATCAAAAATAAAAGGCATTGTCATTTGAAATGTCAATAGCTCAAACTCGCGTAAATGCGAGACCTATTGCATTGCAAATGCTTGTTTTTTCCTGCCACCCACTTTTGATGTGAAGATCATGGGAAAGATGTCAAACCACACTCCACGCTAAAAAGGATCAACAGCACCACGGCGCCTTGACCTCCTGCACCTAACCTCAATGGTACATTCAAAAGTCCACAGTGTCCTATGCGAGGTCTAACAAAGATCTAACTGAATTTGGAATCACCAGTCATACCAGATTCCCTTATAATATTTAAAATCTTTATTGTAAAATTCAAGTAGATTATGTCATCGCTTGATGAGACACAATCTCTAAAGAAACAGTGCATGACAGCCAACATCCAAATGGAGGAACAAGGATTTTGTACTCCTGAAACCTTTTGAGTAGGGGAGAATGATAATTTTGATGTGGATGTATCCCTTTTAAGATTGGGCCATTATAATGTATTAAAACACGGATATTCCTATGTATATTATTGTTGGCTTTGAGAAGGAGCATTTTCCTTGAAACACGTGTTGGCTGTTGTTTTTTGTTTCTGTGGATATTGTGTCTCATGAAGAGATGAAAGAATCTACCTGAATAGCGGGGGGCTGTTTTAGGGTTTTTTGTTTAGCCACTTCAATAGCTTATTCCTCATGTTAGGCTATTTGTTTTTTTTGCCAAAGCAATACCAATGCAGTCTGTGATTGTAGTATTTATGAGGTAATTGGCAGGAAGGGGGTGGGGATGGGGTGAGGGAGTGACTTACAAGCAGGCCTGGTCATCGTTCGGGTTGTTTGGCGAGGGGGCGGTAGCAGGTGAGAGGCTGGGGAAGAAGTCTGGAGAAGGTTAAGCTGTGGAAAGCTTGGAGAAGTTACTGATTCACGTGAGATGTGGGACGTGAATGTGTCAAAGAATGACTAGAAGTGAGAGGGAAAATGTAAGAGTTGGGTGTGTGTGAGTTCTTGGGGATTTTTAGGGAGACTTAGGAAAGGGTGTGATTAACGTTATATATTGTATTAGAGTGGCTTGTTTTGAACTCATGTATTGATAATTATTATGCTGTATACCCGTCGAAAGAATGCGGCCTTTTTCCTTGTTATGGAGGTTTTTTGGTTTATGTAATTCTGTCCAAAATAAAAAAACATAACAGCTCTTATTTCCTGCTATGCTTTTTAATTTCCCATGCTACATTCAAGCTCTCTGGGGTAATCAAAAGAAGGCAAAAAGGGCTTTACAAACCTATAGGTAAAATAATATGAAAAAAGGCCTTCAAAAGAGTGCCATCTTTTCTGATATTCTTGTAAAGATTCCCGAAAATCATATTTTTAGGCAAACGGAGCTTGGGGCTCACCGAGCGCCGTTTAGATAAAGTCATACAAAAGCTTCCATTATAAACTATTCGTCAACTTGGAAAACACGCATCAATGTGTCTAACAACAAAGCCAAGAGTTGCTTACTTGTGTAGAAATTATTGATTATCCGCAGTTGACAAGTAGGGAACTGCCTTCTTCACGCAGGCTATCCTTGCACAGCCTCACCGCGTGTTTCGAACAGATTATTAAAGTTGTGGGAGGTGGCGGGCACCGAGAATAAAGGCACACATGGCACGGCCTGTACCAGAGCGTATCAGGTCGCACATTTTATCAGCCACACGCACACGTTTTTCTTCAGACACGGATGCTGCTCTGCTCCCGGAAGTGTGAGGCTCGAGGGACACCGCCGCCTCTCCTCACCCCCGCAGCAGATCTCGTATTTGTGATCGAGCAGTAGGGGATCATGATTTACAAGCAAGGGAATTCTTTGATCTCCCTAGCAGCAAGTGTGTAAAAACACATTTTCGGGCAGCTGTATAGTCACCTCATCAAGCAACTGACTCGGCGGGAAAAACAGGAAATGGTCCCATGACACGTGCGGAAATGGTAATATGAAGGAACCCTTTGTTGTGTTTAAGAAAGTCTGCGTGGGGGCAAGGCGGGACGTGACAGCGTTTGTATCTCTAAGTAGGCAGGCATAGGCAGTCGTCTCTACGGCCCTCGGTATTTAAGAATGATCGCAAACTGGAAATCACAGATTGGCCAGGATACCCCCAACTCTAGGCAGGACTAGCATAGGAAGCCTCTGTGGCCCTTGTTATTTAATACTTACTGCTGACTGGAAAACACAAATTGGATTTGATTCACCCACAGTGGGCAGTAATCCTTCAAGTGAGTCGTTTGTCTGCTACTGCAAGCAGCGTGGATTTATCAATAAAGGGTAAATACCACCAGGGGAAATTACTGCCGGATTGCAAATAAAGTTGGTGACATATTATTTATAAGCATGTAGCCGTAGTAGCTATACAACTACGACTGGGTTTCAAATCTTTATAACTTCGGCTGCAAAATTTACTACTCTGAAGTAGTAAAAGCCCCGATGGAAAATGTCTTATTTCATAAATAATGATGCAGGAGTGTTTTGTCCTGCAGTGGCACTGAGCGTTACCTGACCAATCAGCAGCACAAAGCCATTATTATTTTTGCTGACGTTGGGACCTGCATGTCCCCTGCAAGGTGTGCCTGAATACCTAAAGTAGGTATCTGGTATCCTGGTGTTTGATTTTGGCACCAGTCTCGTACTGATCTGGTGGGTGTTCGAAGGTCTTAAGCTGATCATTGACATGAGTGAGGCCTTGAACCTAGAGAGGTGCACCAAGTGTGCCCTCATTTATTTGACAGTGGCCTATCGGCGATATCATGGGTTTAGCATGTAAAGCAGTGGTGGGATGTGAGAAAGTGCCATCTTTCTTGCATGGTATGCCCCCACTTTTTGCTGAATTGCTGAATTTACTTTGACGGAGTGTGCCCTGGACTCCTGCCAATCAGGTGCCCAGGGCCTATGTTCCTTCCCTAAACACACAACACCCAGATTGGCAAACCCTGGCCACATGTCAGCCCCTGTAAATGGTACCCTAGGTACCCAGGGCCTTGTGACCAGGGAAAGCCTCTAAGGGCTGCAGCACTCATTGTGCCACCCTTAGAGGCCCTGTACCCTTACACACACACACACACTGCCCTTGCAGGCTGGGTGCAAGACAAAACAAAGAGTCGACATGGCACACATCCCTGTGTGCCATGCCCATCACCTACACTGCCATGGCATATATCAGCCACCACTCTAGCTGGGTGCCCTATGCCAATGGTGTGGGCACAGGAGCAGGAGCCCTGTGCCCCTACAGTACCCAGGTCCATTCCTGGGCACTGTAAGTGCAGTGCTGCCATTTAAGAGTACATGGTGCTGAGAGCTCGTCAAACACGAACTCCACAGCACCATAATGGCAACAATGAAGACTGAGAAGTTTGGTATCAAACTTCTCAGCACATTAAACCCACACTGATGCCAGTGTGGGATTTAATGTACCAAGCACCCCAGAGGGCATCTTAGAGATGCCCCCTAAAACCTAACCTACAATCCACGTCTGTTCTGAGGCTGCCTAGGCTGCCACACAGCAGACATGTTGCTGGACCCCTGGGTAGGAGAGCCCCTGCTCTCCTGGGCCTGCAACAATGCACATCCTGGGCGAGGTGCTAAATCTCCTCCCCCAGGATGGGCAGGGGGAAGCTCCAAAGGCATGCCTCCTCTGTGAGCTTCCCCAAGCCACTGCAACCCCCCACTCTGGCGGGAAGCTTGGCCGGAAACCCCAAATAAGGACAGGGGATGTGCCAGCCTGCCAACCCCACCCCTCAGGTGGGGGAGGCGAGGTGAAGCACATCTCCGGGCTCTCACCATCTTGAAGATGGGAAGCCCTACCCTATCAGGACTAGGCTACTGCCCCCCTCCCACAGGAGAGAGGCAGGATAGGGGGTGTACCTACCCCAGGACAGGGACCCATTGGTCCCTGCCCTTCACCTACCTGTAACGCCCCTAAATCTAGTATTTAGGGGCACCCTGAACCTTCCTTCCCCAGATTCCAGATTCCAAAATCTGAAGAAGAGCTAGAAGAAAGAAGACCTGCCCTGCAGCTGCTAAGAAGAGGAAGACACAAACTGCTTTGGCCCCAGCCTTACCGGCCGGTCGACCCTCGAACCTGCTCCTGCTCCAACCCGGCATCTCTTGTGGCCAGCAACCTCCCAAACCCGGGAGGACCTGCCTACCTTTTGACTCTAAGCCCCTGGGACTCCCATGAGTAGAGGCTCTACTCAAAATCGACTTCTAATCCCTGGCAGCAGCACGGAACCGCCAACCCAGCACACTCTGCACCAGCCAAGCCTGGCCTGTGCCGGAGTGAACAAAGACCACGAGGACGACCATACGGCGACTGTGAACCCGAGTCCGGCACCCAAGGACCTCCCTCGACACTCCTGAGGAAGCCTGCAGCCTCAGAACAAGGTGCCCCCCCCCCCAACCGCGATCAACAGAGGGTAAGATTTCCCGACACCAAAAGGTACCCCTGCACCCCGCGGCCCCCTGTGCCCAATCCCGGGGTACCTACCTATCCTCCAACTACCCAACTTACCTCTCGAAGTGGTGGTGGCACCTGAAGAATCCTCGTCCCCGAACTTGCAGTCTTTTTCTAAACCGGAGATTTCCCATTGAAATCAATTGAGCGCCCGAAGGCTCAAAAGCACCCTGCACCCAGCCGCCCGAGTGGCCCTGGCAGTGTAACCTCTACACCTATCTACTTCCCCACTTGCCCTGAGTAAGTGACCAGGAGCCCAGCTCCCACAGCCGTGTGGCCTGCTAGTCAGCAGTCACCAACCAAGGCCCCCATGCCTCTCGTAGGATAACATTGGGCCTAACACTCTCTGCATCCGGTCTCCCTTGTACCGCTGGGGGTGAACTAACTGTACCTACCTGGCCCTGGGAGACCCCTGAGTCTATGCACAGAACCTTAACTCTGCCAGTCGAGTACTTACCTTTAAACCGATAACTCAATTTTCTCCATAGGGTAACATTGACTGGCTTTTTCTGAAATTTCTTTTAAGTGTGGACTTTTCAAAACTTAAAATATTCACCAAAAATCAGCTGAGTAACGAAAACGAAAATACTCACCTGCTCTTAGGTGAGCTCCCAATGCTGGAACTTGGTGCCCAGCACTGACTCTGAAAACTACTTACAACTGTACTTACCAGTAACCCAATTTTCTTCCATAGGAAATCATTGACTGTTTTTCTGTGAAATTTCTTCTAAGTGTCAATTTCTGCAATCTTTAAATATTCTTTAAAAATCGTATAATATCTGAAAACGTAATTACTTACCTGTTTTTGATAAAGGTTCCAGTACTGAGTCTAGGCACCCAGTACTGGATTACAGAAGTAACGAGAACATACTATACCTGCAACTTGAATTTTCTGCCATAGGGAATCATTGACTGTTTTCTATGAAATATTTTTTAAGTGTCAACTTTCAAAATAGCAAAATATTGTCTAAAAATCATCACAGTAATTAAGTCGACTTTTATCACTTGATTCCAAGTACTGACCCAAGACTGAATCTAGGATCCAGTCCTGGAATTCCAAAAGTAATCCTAAAAGTAATCTGTGGCAAATAACATGAAACTTCCATTGAACTCAATGCATTATTGTGTTTAAAATAGTGTTGCCTATTGCAACCACTTGTAACTGTTTACAAAAGTCAATTGCATATTGCAAAAGTATTTATATAAAGCATCTCATTCTGAGAAAGTATATTTTAATTCCAATTGTTGGTTCTAAAATAAAACAAGCATATTTTTTTATATATAAACCATTGGCCTAGAGTTCAGTTATTGAGTATGTGAGACCATTTGCTGAATGAGTGTGTACAACAAATGCTTTACACTGTCCTCTGATACTGCCTTACTGCTCGACCAAGCTACCACTTTAGAGAGTAAGGTTATATCTAACTTTAGCCTCTGCTAAGCCTCTGGGGACTGTGGACTCTGTACACCCTGTACCTATTTGGGAACAGTATATACAGAGCCACTTTCTCACATGGGAGCATACTGTGTTTTGTGAATTAGTTGTTACCAAACCTTTGTATCTGTGTCACTGTAGGTGAGGCCTACTAGCCCGCTCATGAAAAGTTCTCCGTCTTCATGCTAACCCCAGTCCTAGCGCTAACATCCCAGTGCATTATTTGCGTATATGTATATGTGTAGCCTGTGTGGTGCATGCGTTGCGTATACAATTGAACCAGATAATTAATAAAAGCCTGTGGTTCATTTTAGAATCCCCTGGCCTTTCCAAGTGCACAACATGAAGGTGAGGTTGTGATCCTGACATTCTCAATAACAACAAACAAAGCACATTCTGTAGGTTTTAGCATGACATCCTGTTGTGGTACACCCTGCTCTGGATTTCAAGGAATCAGAGGAACACAAAAATTCATGGTCTCGTGAAAAGGATACAAGAAGCTGTTATTTCAGTAATTAAAAGTATCTTTAGGTAGTGAAGAATCTCTGGAGTATAGCTGCATGCATGCCTCGGTGTGCAATCACAATGAGTTGCAAAGCTTCAACTATAATTTACAGTTAGAAAAGTCTGCTTTGCACAGGTGCACACATTGTAGCCGTATGTAAAACCCATTATATTGTTTTTGTGCCGATATGTACGCACTCATGAGGATTCGGTACCTTGCACGCACTTGTGGAACAAAGTTACTCGAAGTAGGGTCGGGGGGAAACATGGCGGCGGCGTGTTGAGCCGTTGCGGTGCTCCGCTCACAGGGTCCTGTCCAGCGTTTTTCTTTCCTCTTTTGCCAGACATAGCCGTCATCATGAATCGATGAATAGATGGGAGCTGTAGGGGCTTGTTTTTTCAAGGCTATCCTCGGATACTGTGGATATTTTTTTCTTTTTGGATTCCTGTACGGGGCGGGTCCCTTTGAATCGGCGGGTCGGGTTTCCTCGCTGCGTTTCCCGCGGTGCCTCCCGCAACCTTCCTCGGCTTCTTCGAATTTCTCGGAGCCGCTGCGGGCTGTTGCAGGCTTGCGGCGCTGGAGTCTGGCCGCCCTGGAGCTCCGACGGGGGCGAAGGACCCGCAACCTTGCTCGAGATCCCCGCGGTGAAGCCAGCACTCGCGTTGATGTGCTCAGCGGTGTGAGCGGTGTGAATGGGATCACTGTTGCAGTAACAGCGCAGGTAGGAGGTTCCAGGGGGGCTGACAAAGCTGCTGTGACTCGCCTTGGGCTTGTTGGTGGTGGAGCCCTAGCGGAAGATCCAGGGCAAGAACCAGGGCAAGAACCAGGGCAAGTAAAGAGCAAAAATGGATTAACTCGTAAGGGGACTAAGAACAAAAAAAACATAGAAGCTGCAATAAGTGAAAAAAACCTTGGTTTGGATCTAATAAAGGTGCCTGAGCAAATTTTTCCTGACTTAAACTCGACGTGTCCACCAAATAAAAATAAACTTTCATCTTTTTTGACTGGACAGGTTAAAGCCAAGAGAGTATATACAAACAAAACAGGCAAGGTGTCTAAAAATACTAAACCTATTGATAACGCTGGGTCAAAGATAACCCCATCCCTTCGATCCTATTTTAAAGTAGTTCCACAGGTTCTACATCTTTCGGAGCAGTGCCCTGGAATAGAGCATTCAGGAAATGAGCCGATTTCTATGGCATCATTAGACCCCAATGAGGTGACTCCTGTGAATTCGGCGTCTTCATCCGGCAGCATGTTAGTGGAAACTAGTACGGTTGCCACAGAAGGGGTTATTTCGGGTGAAGTGGGTCAGATGGTAGGAGGAGGAAATGCAAGGGCAGATGGAGTTTTAAAAGCAGGAGCAGGAGACCCGGGGACTTTGAGTCCTCTTCCTCCTCCTATCTTAGATTCAGGGCCATCCCCTTTAGTGGTTCTTCCCCACCCCTCACTGGGGTCATCTGGTAGTGGGGCATTACAGCATGAAGTTTTGCAAGATTGCATGTCTGCTCTTTCTGGCCCTCTAACCGAGGGTCATGATAGTGCATCATTAATTAATTCCCTACAGGGTATGTTCACATCTTTGTCTGCTGACATTAAAAAGGGGTTTGAAACATCAGCAGCAAACCAGTCTGAGATAAGAAGCTTTTGCGAGTCCCTCGATACTAAAATCTGCGGCCTGTCCACAAGAACAGAAGTATTGGAAAGCACTGTATCAGAACTGTCTCTGTATTTAGATGAAGCCAAAGCAGACATTGTTAAGCTTAAAAAAGAGGATCTCAGGCTGGCCGAGAGGATGGAGACGTTAGAAAATCAAGCTCGACGTAATAACCTCCGTATTTTGAATATCCCTGAAGAAAGCGAAGGCTCAGATATTAAGAAATACATTATCTTACTGCTGAAAGAGTCTTTAAGATTAGATCAATCAGTGGAAGAGCTAACGTCAGACATTCAACGTATTCATAGAGATCCTTTTAGAAAGAATCCTCAAAGGAACAAGCCAAGGAAGATCTTAGTGAATTTTCACACATACTCTCTTAAGGAGGCTATTCTTAATCTGGCCCTTAAGCAGAAATCTGTGAGTGGGAGGGGGTACAATTTTCAGATTCGCTCTGATCTTTCCAGGACCACCCTAGATAAACAATGGGAGTTTGGTACAAGGCTAGAAGCCTTTAGAGGTTATGGTGCAGTGGCCCAATTAGTCTTTCCTGCTGCATTAAAAATTATGTATAAAAATAAAATGCATAATATTACATCAGTGGTCGCAGCAGACGAGTTACTGATGACTATGGGGAAAGACAAAGAGGCATCAGGGTGAGAGTAGGGTAATTGAAATTATTTCCGAGAATGTGTGAGAATTTATTTTGAGAACAGATATTTAGTAATACAGAGTTGCATATGTATGGATGCACTATTGGTAGTATGTAACAAGCAGTTGGCTATTCTGTATAGTGGGTTTAATGGACGGGAGCCCCGTGAGGGGGTACTATCTTCTGGATTCTCCAGATAGATAGGGTAAGGGTTTCCCATGGGAGGGTGAGGGGTAGGGTGGGGCACAGGGTGGGGTTGCAGTGGGAAAAACAAAAAAGAATCCTCATTTTCGTCCTTGTTTTAGTGTATGTTCTGAAGAGATGTTATTGTTACTGTTGTAGTGCTGAAGGGTTACCTTCTTATTTTTTAGCTAAGGAGAGTTACTGGGTTTGTTTCGGATTGCTGGGTATTTTGAATCAGGGTGAAGATGTTGGTGGGAGTTTTTTTTTGTTATGAGTAAATTGAAGATTATGTCTTGGAATATTTTTTTGATAAACAAGTTTTTATTGTTTTAGGTTGTACAACATAAGAAACTTTCGGGCCCTTCGAACCACCACCACACAGCACTACAGCATGAAACGCACCATAGTCCCGCCATCCCCCTGAAACCCCCCCCCCCCGCCCCATCCCCCCGTCTTCTAAACAGCCCTTTCATGGTATGTTGCCCAGCCATTTCCCCCAGACTTTTCGGTACTTCTTGGGGCAACCCCGTGCCCGGTAAAGAGTTCGTTCCTGCGTCGCACACCAATCCACCCCGGTGCTCCACTTGGCCAAGCTAGGCGGTTGCGGCTGTTTCCACGCCGCTGCAATGTCTCGCTTCGCTACCATTAAGGCCGTCATGAGGAATAGCTTCTCCGGGCGTGTGCCATCCAGGCCGTCAGTGATGCCCAGTAGGGTGTGTCTAGGGTCATGTGGCACCTCCCACCCCAGGACCTCTGTGAGTTCGGACTCTATGCCCCTCCAGTACCCCTCCAGTTCCGGGCAAGACCACACCATGTGAAAGAAGTCGGCCGGCTCAGAGCCACAACGGGGACAAGCTGCGTCGGCGGAGAGGCCTGCGCGGTGTAGTCGAGCCGGTGTGAGATAAGCGTTGTGCAAGTAGTAAATTTGGATAAGCCGCAATTTGGCGGAGGCCGTCACCAGTCGGGGGGCCATAAGGGCATCCCGCCAGTCGGCCTCATCCAAGGGACCCACCCACCCCTCCCATCGTTCCTTAAGGCCTTCCAGGGATGTAGGGGTGCTGTTGATGAGGGAGCGGTAGATCCTGGAAATGACCCCCCTCCCCAGGTTACCCATCATGACGTGAGCCTCCGGGGGGCTGTGGTCCGGCAGTCTAACGTCCAGTGGGGTGTAGGTGCGTATGGCATGGCGTATTTGAAGGTATTTATAGAATTGGGAGGAGTGGAGGAAGAAGCGCGCCTGCAGCTCTGGATAGGAGCACATACGCCCCCCCCCCCCCGCCAGACATCTCCCAGCTGGGAAATGCCGAGTAGGTCCCACGATTTAAAGCCCTCTAGCTCCGCAACCATGTCCCATGCCACAGGGGAGTGACGCGGGTCAGCTTCCCAGTCCATCGGGTGTGGCGGAGCGCCGCTCGCCAGGCCAGGAATATTGCTTTGGTAATATCCGGGCAGGAGGCGGGGATGGAGGCGCCATACAGGCGGTCCTGAATACAGGAGAAACCCAGGTCCCCCAGTTCCACCCTGTAGGCCGGGTCGGACCATCCCCCCCCAAACCTGTCATGAATGACCAGGAGGCGGGTGCAATTGAATAAATAAGAAAGTATGCTGTTCCTAGAGAGAGCTATTGGTGAATAAAGAGATGTATGTGTCCCCGAGGTCAGGAGGAGAGTCCTCCTTTAGGAAAAAGACCCTCACACACCCGGCAGACTAGCTGTCATATGTCATCAGCATGTGGCCCAGATGTTAAGTGTCATCATCGGGTCTGCTCCGAATCGGGGCGGCGCTGCAATCCCCGATCGGCGACCCCAGTGGCGCCTTTTAGTGGAGATCTTTATTCCATAGTTGCCGGTGGGTGAATGCAGGTGAGGGCCTTCAAGTGAGGAAGTGTGTGGTGGAGGGAGTGTATTAAAAATAAGTAGTGGGGAACCTAAATAATGTTTATTAAATGACGGGGGTCCCACTCTTATTTTAAAAACAATAGAGTGCGTAATATTACAGTTAGATTGACTGTATTACGCTGTGGTCATAAATGGTCAACATGTTTCTTGCTTAAGTAAAGTAACCGCAATTCTTCAGGACCAGGTGATTCACACACTTATTGGTAGTGGTAGTGGCTACTGTGGCACTTACCACACATACAGCACCCTAATAAGTGGTGACTAGTGCAGGTGAGGTACAATGCCTGAAAGAGAAAAGTACAGGGACACAAACATACAAGTAAAATAACAATCGCAATGTGACAAACATTGTAGATCTTATCTCTTAACAACTACGATCATCAGTTGTCATGCAATTTCACTATTGCCTAGTGTTCAGTTATAAGGTGGTACTAGGTGTGAACACCCTTAAGAAGTGGACTAAAACAAGAGTAATAATAAAAAAAAAAAAAAAAAAATGATGACCAATTCCCACTGTGAATAGTGCTATGGCAGAAAGTTCAGAACGCCCGATGCGGGGGGTATACAGTGGCATCAGGGCAGAGATATCAGTTAATTTGGTTCAACCACTCACCCTTAACTGCAGGGCTACGAGATCCAACGAGCTGGCGCTGGAGGCAGACACCGGATAGTACAGTGTCCTAATGGTACAAAAAGCGGCGACCGGAGGGGAGGGCAGAAAGTGCAGCCGCAAAGAGATTGGATTGAGAGCTGTTCACTTTGTAGCTCAATCGTATAGCGTGGAAATCCGCACAAGGTGGGGACCCAGGCACTGAGACCCACAAAAGAATACTTACAGAAGTCCGTAGTACAGGACGCCTTTCCACCTACCCTTGATCCACGCCGACTCGGGGGACATATCTCAGAACTCCCGGAGGAATTATCAAGCGTAACCCAGCCAATCAGGTCCGCGTACCAATTGGTACGTTAGGGAGGTGCTGGGGGAAAGACTAGTATGCGAAGTCTACTTCCGGTAGAAGAAGAGAAGTGAATGTTGGCGTGTTGCAGGACGTGCCACGTAATCAACAGGAAGTGATGACGTGGAGTCACATGTAACAACAACAGTACTACGTGAGAAGCCTTTATTGGTTGCTAGAGTTTGTTGTTGTAACCTTATGATGTCGGGGGCGTGTCAGTCCGATATGCTCGGTGAGGACATGACGTCGCGAATCGAGAGAAAAAAAAATAAAAAATATAGCAAATGCGTGTTGTTGGCACCTGATGTAATGTAATCCTTGCGTCGCCACATCGCATGTTGGGAAAATGAAATGAAGATATCATAAGATATCTCTAGACACATATGTTAGTATGCTATGGTGTCTAAGTGTCACAAGCTCAACCAAGTGTGGACCCAAACAGGTATAGAACGTCTATTAGAGACAGATAGGTAGTCATATGTTCTGTCATGTCAAATATTGGTGAGGCTACTCCACGGGATGTCCTCATTCAATCCATCGGTATTGGAAGATAATCTCATCACCCACCTCTGCTCCAGAGTGAATAATTGTGTTTTGGTGACATTCTTAGGGGACTGGAGAACTACCCACTTGAAAGAATCTGGAGAGTGATTTTTTTCACAGAAGTGCTTAGTCATCCTAGTGTTCATTTTTTTGCAACGGAAATTACTCCGATGCTCAATGATTCTCGTCTTCACTGGTCTAGTCGTCATCCCTATGTAGGGTAGATTACACGGGCAGGTTATCAGATAAACGCAGGAGGCAGTGTTACAGTTAGTGTGCGTTCTGCATTCCCACGTGGTCCCGTTAGGAAAGACGATGTCCTTTGTTATTTTAGTTTGAGGACAAACCACACAGGAACCGCAAGGGTAGTGGCCCCTGACAGGTGGAAGGTTCCATAAAGTGGATTGAGTGGTATTCACTGGTGGTTTGGGTTTAGGTCTAGTATGTATCAATCTCTCCTTCAAATTGGTGGTGCGTTTGAAGGCAAAACGGGGATTCGGTATTGTAAGTTCCCCGGTGTGGAGGATACCCCAATGTTTGTTAATGATTTTCTTGAGTTGTGAAGAGTTAGGAGTGTAGGTAATCACACAAGTGAGGCAGTCATCAGTTTTTCTCTCTCTTGGTTCAAGTAACCCTTCCCTGTTGTTGTTACGGGCACGTTTGTAGGATCTCTTGATGTCCCGGCTCTGATACCCCCTCTGGAGGAGATTGGTTATAAGGGTTTTGGACTCCTTTTTAAAGTCAGTAACAGAGCTACAATTCCTCCTGATACGGAGGAATTGACCAAAGGGTAAATTTTGTTTGAGTGCCCCAGGGTGATAGCTGTTGAAATGTAGTAGACTATTTCTGTCAGTGGGTTTGCGATGTAGTGTGGTGCTCATTTGATGATCGTCTAGTATGATCAGGAGGTCCAGAAAGGGAAGCTGGTGGTCAGAGATGGTACTCGTAAATTTTAAATATGGATTTAAAGTGTTTATCCATTGGCAAAATTCATTGCAGTGTACCTGATCACCCTTCCAGAGGATCAAAATGTCGTCAATAAACCTCTTCCACAATAGGATGTTCGCTCTATAAGGGTTTGATTCATTGTGGATGGCTCGTTCCTCAAAAGCTGCCATGTAGAGGCAGGCCACACTAGGGGCAAAGGTACTCCCCATCGACGTGCCCTGTGTCTGATGGAATAACTGGCCTTCAAACTCAAAAAAGTTTTCTGTTAGAGCTAGAGTGGCACATTCAATAATGAAAGGGCGGGGGGTAGGTGATACCCATTCTAGACTACTCAGTGTATCCTCTATAACATCAAGGGTAGCCCTCTGGGGGATATTAGTATAGAGGGCCTCAACATCGAGGGTGATGAGGAAGTCAACCTCTCCCTGATGTTGGGTGTCCTCTAGAAGCCTGAGTACATCAGTGGTGTCTCTTAGGAATGAGGGGGTGCCTTGGACCAGAGGTTTGAGAAAGTAGTCTGCAAACTGGGAAAGAGGTTCCAACAGGGAACCAATCCCAGAAACAATAGGTCTCCCTGGGGTCGGATTAGTGCCCTTATGTATTTTGGGGAGACAGTAGAAGTAAGGAACTCTAGGTTCGCCAGTGACTAGAAAGTTAGCCTCTTTTTTCGTGATCCAGCCCTGAGTTTCGGCATGGAAGACCATGCTCGTGATCAAGGTCTTGAGCCTGTTGGTGGGATCCTCTTGGATGGGAGTATAGTATTTCCTATCCCGTAGCTGGCGTTCACACTCAGCGCGGTAATCACAGGTCGACATGATTACCGTCGCGCCACCCTTATCTGCTTGTTTGATGGTGATAAGGGGGTCGTCATTAAGTGAGCGTAGTGCTGCTTCTTCCTCGTTAGTGATATTGTGGAAAGTGGCGGCAGGTTTGACTTGCTTCCAATCTTTAAGAACAGCCTGTTCATAAGTTAACACCTCATTGGGGACCATCCCACTATGTGGTGTAAAAGTAGAGGGTTTATGGAGGCCAGAGTCTTCACATTGACCCTCCGGTCCATCATGAAAGTAAGCTCTAAGACGTACTTTGCGAAAAAAGGCCTGGATCTCACACATTTCTTTGAAGTAATCGACCTTCGGTGTAGGTACGAAGCCCAGACCCTTTTCAAGTACCCGCCTCTCTGTGTCATCTAGAGTACGGGAAGAGAGGTTAACAACTAGCGTCTCTTGTTCTGGGCTTGGCTCCTGGTCTCCATAGATGTTGAGGGTTGATCCTGCCAGTGCACTTTCTTGTCGTCTCCTCTTCTCCGCCCTCTTCCTCTGCCCCAGCCTCTGCCTAAAAAAGGGGGGCCTTGTTGGTAAAAGGGAGGAGGCGGAGGGGGACCAGATTGGAAGTTAGGAAAGTGCCAGAAAGGTGGGGTCGACTGATATTGTCCCTGGAACGGGATCATTGGGTAGTGGGAATAGTTCTGTTGTCTCTGTCTATTCCGATTGTTAGAGAAGCTGCCCCCACTAGAATCGCTACTCGTGTTGGAGTTGCGTCTAGAACCACTAGACTCCTCTTCAGAAGAGTAGCTGTTAAGCGTAGATGTATAATCCGCCTTCAGGTAGGGGTAAACCTTTTCCTTATCAAACTTTTTAATATCTTTTTGTAGTTTGGTTATTTTCTGTTTCATTAGAAACTCTTTGTTCTCCGCTATTTCATTGTTGATTTCAGACAATTTAGTTTTAAAAATTGCCGTGGTTAAGGTGACTTTAACAGCCCCCTCCGCATTCTGAATTCTGATCAGTAGAGCATCAGCTAGTCTCTTAGATGTGTTAATTATTAGAATCAACCAATCCCTGGTGCATTTCCATGACACCAGGGACCATTCCTTTTTGAAGATCATATCGTCAAGAAAGAGGCGGGGGACATTTTTAACAATTAACCCATTCGGGGCGATGTTGGCCCTCAGGTATTCCGTCATCATCGCTCCATGCAATGTGATTTTAAGCCATTCCCGTTTCAGTGTGGTAAGAGTCATAAGGTCGTCTGATTGGGCTCTAGAAGTAGAACTGTTATCAGGCCTCAAAAGAGACGGGGTTCTTAGAATTTCTGCAGCTATGTCATCACCAAAACTCAAACCTTGGCAATCATCCATGGTTGAGTGTATGGTTAGTCTAAAATAGAGGGGCAGCCAATATACCCAAGATCAGGGGAAGAGTATGTATCACACAACAAAAAATAAGGCCGGTAGATAATCTCGTGCCTTATGTGGTGTAAATGGGCCAAGGCTTCAAAATAATGAGTGTCCTTGGTATCCTATGTAGTTCCTACGGTATGACCCCGTGCTAAACATGGTTCTCAAAAAGGGAGGAACAGGGGCTGTTTATGACAGGTCCAGCATACATAGCCCGGATACAATTGAATAAATAAGAAAGTATGCTGTTCCTAGAGAGAGCTATTGGTGAATAAAGAGATGTATGTGTCCCCGAGGTCAGGAGGAGAGTCCTCCTTTAGGAAAAAGACCCTCACACACCCGGCAGACTAGCTGTCATATGTCGTCAGCATGTGGCCCAGATGTTAAGTGTCATCATCGGGTCTGCTCCGAATCGGGGCGGCGCTGCAATCCCCGATCGGCGACCCCAGTGGCACCTTTTAGTGGAGATCTTTATTCCATAGTTGCCGGTGGGTGAATGCAGGTGAGGGCCTTCAAGTGAGGAAGTGTGTGGTGGAGGGAGTGTATTAAAAATAAGTAGTGGGGAACCTAAATAATGTTTATTAAATGACGGGGGTCCCACTCTTATTTTAAAAACAATAGAGTGCGTAATATTACAGTTAGATTGACTGTATTACGTAGTAAATTTGGATAAGCCGCAATTTGGTGGAGGCCGTCACCAGTCGGGGGGCCATAAGGGCATCCCGCCAGTCGGCCTCATCCAAGGGACCCACCCACCCCTCCCATCGTTCCTTAAGGCCTTCCAGGGATGTAGGGGTGCTGTTGATGAGGGAGCGGTAGATCCTGGAAATGACCCCCCTCCCCAGGTTACCCATCATGACGTGAGCCTCCGGGGGGCTGTGGTCCGGCAGTCTAACGTCCAGTGGGGTGTAGGTGCGTATGGCATGGCGTATTTGAAGGTATTTATAGAATTGGGAGGAGTGGAGGAAGAAGCGCGCCTGCAGCTCTGGATAGGAGCACATACGCCCCCCCCCCCGCCAGACATCTCCCAGCTGGGAAATGCCGAGTAGGTCCCACGATTTAAAGCCCTCTAGCTCCGCAACCATGTCCCATGCCACAGGGGAGTGACGCGGGTCAGCTTCCCAGTCCATCGGGTGTGGCGGAGCGCCGCTCGCCAGGCCAGGAATATTGCTTTGGTAATATCCGGGCAGGAGGCGGGGATGGAGGCGCCATACAGGCGGTCCTGAATACAGGAGAAACCCAGGTCCCCCAGTTCCACCCTGTAGGCCGGGTCGGACCATCCCCCCCCAAACCTGTCATGAATGACCAGGAGGCGGGTGCAATTGAATAAATAAGAAAGTATGCTGTTCCTAGAGAGAGCTATTGGTGAATAAAGAGATGTATGTGTCCCCGAGGTCAGGAGGAGAGTCCTCCTTTAGGAAAAAGACCCTCACACACCCGGCAGACTAGCTGTCATATGTCGTCAGCATGTGGCCCAGATGTTAAGTGTCATCATCGGGTCTGCTCCGAATCGGGGCGGCGCTGCAATCCCCGATCGGCGACCCCAGTGGCGCCTTTTAGTGGAGATCTTTATTCCATAGTTGCCGGTGGGTGAATGCAGGTGAGGGCCTTCAAGTGAGGAAGTGTGTGGTGGAGGGAGTGTATTAAAAATAAGTAGTGGGGAACCTAAATAATGTTTATTAAATGACGGGGGTCCCACTCTTATTTTAAAAACAATAGAGTGCGTAATATTACAGTTAGATTGACTGTATTACGCTGTGGTCATAAATGGTCAACATGTTTCTTGCTTAAGTAAAGTAACCGCAATTCTTCAGGACCAGGTGATTCACACACTTATTGGTAGTGGTAGTGGCTACTGTGGCACTTACCACACATACAGCACCCTAATAAGTGGTGACTAGTGCAGGTGAGGTACAATGCCTGAAAGAGAAAAGTACAGGGACACAAACATACAAGTAAAATAACAATCGCAATGTGACAAACATTGTAGATCTTATCTCTTAACAACTACGATCATCAGTTGTCATGCAATTTCACTATTGCCTAGTGTTCAGTTATAAGGTGGTACTAGGTGTGAACACCCTTAAGAAGTGGACTAAAACAAGAGTAATAATAAAAAAAAAAAAATGATGACCAATTCCCACTGTGAATAGTGCTATGGCAGAAATTTCAGAACGCCCGATGCGGGGGGTATACAGTGGCATCAGGGCAGAGATATCAGTTAATTTGGTTCAACCACTCACCCTTAACTGCAGGACTACGAGATCCAACGAGCTGGCGCTGGAGGCAGACACCGGATAGTACAGTGTCCTAATGGTACAAAAAGCGGCGACCGGAGGGGAGGGCAGAAAGTGCAGCCGCAAAGAGATTGGATTGAGAGCTGTTCACTTTGTAGCTCAATCGTATAGCGTGGAAATCCGCACAAGGTGGGGACCCAGGCACTGAGACCCACAAGAGAATACTTACAGAAGTCCGTAGTACAGGACGCCTTTCCACCTACCCTTGATCCACGCCGACTCGGGGGACATATCTCAGAACTCCCGGAGGAATTATCAAGCGTAACCCAGCCAATCAGGTCCGCGTACCAATTGGTACGTTAGGGAGGTGCTGGGGGAAAGACTAGTATGCGAAGTCTACTTCCGGTAGAAGAAGAGAAGTGAATGTTGGCGTGTTGCAGGACGTGCCACGTAATCAACAGGAAGTGATGACGTGGAGTCACATGTAACAACAACAGTACTACGTGAGAAGCCCTTATTGGTTGCTAGAGTTTGTTGTCGTAACCATATGATGTTGGGGGCGTGTCAGTCCGATATGCTCGGTGAGGACATGACTTCGCGAATCGAGAGAAAAAAAAAAAATATAGCAAATGCGTGTTGTTGGCACCTGATGTAATGTAATCCTTGCGTCGCCACATCGCATGTTGGGAAAATGAAATGAAGATATCATAAGATATCTCTAGACACATATGTTAGTATGCTATGGTGTCTAAGTGTCACAAGCTCAACCAAGTGTGGACCCAAACAGGTATAGAACGTCTATTAGAGACAGATAGGCGGGTGGCCAGGTAGTAGAGGTAGAGATTGGACATGCCCAAACCCCCATCAAAGGTGGGCAGGCGGCATAACGATAGAGCCAACCGTGGCCTCCCACCACCCCAAAGAAATCTCATCGCCATCCTGTCAAGCTCACGAAACCAAGGTCTTGGAAAGGAGAGGGGAGTGTTCTGCAGCACATACAGGAACCGGGGAAGAATCATCATTTTGTAGAGGGCCACCCTCCCCAGCGGATTGAGGGGTAGTGATTGCCATTTAGCCAGGTCCGCCTTGGCTTTCTTAACCAGGGGGGTCACGTTAAGCACCCAGCTCAGTTCCGGAAGAAGGGAGACCCAGATGCCCAGATATTTGAAGGACAACCGGCGGAGGGGAATAGTATCCTGCCATTCGAAACATTCCCGGGAGGGGTGCAAAGGAACCAGAACCGATTTCCGGAAGTTTAAATACAGACCAGATGCTCGGCCAAAGCGGCCCAAGATGTACATTGCACGAGGTCCGGAGCGCACCGGATTCCCAAGGTACAGCAGGACGTCGTCCGCATAGAGGGCGATTTTGTCAGCCTCTAGGCCCAGCCACTCCCAGCCCTGAAGGAGAGGGTCAGTTCTGATCAGGGCAGCAAGGGGTTTCATCGCGAGCGCGAAGAGAAGGGGCGATAGCGGGCACCCCTGCCGTGTCCCCCGGCCGATCTGAAATGGCCCCGACAGCGCCCCGTTGACCAATACCCTGGCGCGGGGGCGGGCGTAGAGGACCCGCACCATTCCTAAGAACTTGGGGCCGAAACCCATGTGGGTCAGGACGACAAACAAGTAGGCCCACCCCACCGAGTCGAAAGCTTTTTCGAAATCGGCAAGCAGGAGAGCGAGGTATGGAGTTAAACGGTGGCAGTGAGCCAGGGCCACGTGGAGGCGGCGTAGACAATGGCGAGTGCCCCGATCGGGCATAAAGCCACATTGGTCTGGATGGACCAGGCTCGATAAAAAGGGCCGGAACCGTTGGGCCAGGACAGCCGCGTAGAGCTTCATGTCGGTGTTAATAAGAGATATCGGCCGGTAAGCCGCTCTGTCAGTGGGCGGCGGCGTAGACTTGGGCAGAACCACAATCGTGGCCATGTCGGCTTCCGGGGGGAATGAGCCATTCTTAATCGCCTCTACATAGAGATCTCGCAACCTCGGGACCAGGCTATCTTTATAGGTGGCATAGAATTCCTGAGGGAAGCAGTCGGGTCCCGGGGTCTTCCCAGCGGACGTACGCCCTATCGCTTCCCCAATTTCTGCAAGGGAAATGGGGGCCTCCAGGCTCTCCCATTCACCCGGCCTAAGCCGGGTGAGTCGCACGTTACTAGTCGCGAGCAGAGTGGCCAGGGAAAGATCCGGTGCCCGGGCCCGGTAGAGCTGAGAATAAAACTGGGCGAATGCTTCCGCTATCGCCATGGAAGAAGACTGGAGCACGCCGTCGGAGTCGGCAATCGCCGGAATGATGCGCGACGTCCTGGGATAGGTGGCCAGGCAATGTAGCAACGCGCCATTCTTATCGCACCATCCATACACCCTCGCTAGCGAATACTGCCAGAGAAGCTTGGCCGCTTCAAGTGATCGTTGACGAATCTCCTCGCGAAGGAGCCGCAGCTGCCGGTTCCCGGCTGGCTCGCCGAGCTCAGAGAGAGATTGCTCCAGCCGCAGCGCCCGGGCCTCCCAGGCGGTGAGCTGCTGCAGCTGCGTCTGGCGTTGCTGCACCATGTGCGCCCTGGCAGCGCCTCTAATGGTCGCCTTGCAAGCCTCCCAAAGGGTGCCCGCCGAGGAGACCGAACCCTCGTTGGTGCAGTAGTACTGGGTCAGCTCGGTTCCCACCGCCTTACGAAGTGTCTTGTCCTGGAGGAACCAAGCGTTAAAGCGCCACATCTGACGGGCCGTACGGGGTGGAGGGCCCAGCCTCAGGAGGACCGGAGAGTGATCCGAGATCCCCCTGGGGAGGATACGGACATCTTGGATGCCCACACAATCGGCGGGGGGGACGAAAATCGCATCAATACGCGCGTGGGAGTGATGTGCGGCCGAGGTGTGGGTGTATTGACGTGTGTGAGGAGTCTGAAATCGGTCCCGACAAGTCCAGCTGAGGGGCCGAGACGGCATTGAAATCCCCTCCAAGCACAGCAGTACCTAGAGGGAAGGTTGCCAGCAGAGATGCAGTGTGAGATAAAGCCTGCGACAGTCCGGAGGGTGGCACATAGAGCGACAGAAAGCGACAGAAAGCTGATCGGCCTACCCTCAAGTGTGCCGCAGATCCCCAAACTAAAAAGAACACCCTCCCAAGGAGGAACAACCAACTAACACCCACCCCGACCCCCCAACCCCCACCCTACACTTCGAAAAAGGAAGCATCTGTCGCCCTAACTTTAACTGACAACTACAAGGCCCCAATCAGGAGCGCTCGGGTGTAAAGAGCGTGGTGGACCCCTCCTGAAGTACAGATGTAAGTGTTCTGTCCTAGGTTACTACATAAGAGCGGGAAACCGCTGAGTGTGCTGCCCCCGCAGCGGGACCAGGTCGTCGACCCCCCCTGCCAATGCAGAGCATGAAGAAAAGTCACATGGCGGGGCTGCGGGAGAGGTCGGAAAGGTCTATATGCGTGTTGAGGGGGGTCGGAGATTGATCCGGCAGGGGCGGTGGGTGGCGTTGAGATCCCCCAGCTGCTTGAGAGGACGTCCCGGATGAGGCGGAGGAGTCTCTCGCTCCCCTCCCCGACACACTCGCGGATCGTATCCCAGCCGCCGCCGCGCCTCGGCGCCGTCGGGATTGCGTGCGCCTCCTGCGTCGTGGAAGCCTGGCTGCATCCTGGTCCCGAGGCAGTTTGACGGGCGACACCCGCCCGGGCTGGCGCAAAGGTCTTTCTTCGGTGAGCCAGGTCCATGCCGCCCGGGGAGTGTCAAAAAATAGAGTCTTGCCCTGGAAAACAACGCGGAGGCGGGCCGGGAACTGAAGTTGGTAGCTGAGGCCCATGGAGCGCATCTTTTGTTTCACCTCCGTGTAAGAGCGGCGTTGTTTCTGGACCTCCCGGGTGTAATCCAGGAAGATCATGATCGTGTGGTTGTTAAAGGACAAGGGGGCTTTCACCCGCGCCTCCCGCAGAATAGCGTCCCTGTCTCTGAAGTTGAGGATCCGCAAAAGGAAGGGGCGCGGGGGGGCCCCAACCGGAGGTTTGGCTGCCAATGACCGGTGTGCTCTCTCCACCACGAACCAGGTTGACAAGCTGGCCGCCGGCTTTCAAGATTTGAACCACGCGTCCAGGAAGTCGTCGGTGCGGCCAGACTCGACCCCCTCCGGAAAGCCCACCAGGCGAAGGTTGTTGCGGTGGGCTCGGTTTTCGGCGTCCTCCGCCCGCCGATGCAGCTCCTTGGAATGGGTCGTAAGCTCCCGGACTTGGTCTTGGAGCTGTCGGATGTCATCCTCCGCCGTCGAGATCCGCGACTCCGTCTCCGCGATGCGGGCCGTGGCATTGCGGAGGTCCTGCCGCAAGAGTGTAACGTCCATCTTCACCTCCCCGACCATCCCCTCGAGGGACGTGCGGGAGGCGCTGATGGCCTGCAAGATGACGGCTAGGTCTTGGTTAGGAGTCGATGCCGCCTCTCCGCCCGCACCTGGCGGGTCCAGGTTCGTAAATTGGTCGATTTTGGTTTGGTGGGACGTGGTCGCCGACTTGGTGCCCCTGTCCTTTCCCATGGCGGCGTCCGGGATGTATGCGCCGGTCCCTAGGCTTGGTACGGCGAACCGCCTGCCAGTCACGCCCGTCAGTCAATTAGCCGGCCGGTGCAGGGCCAAGGACCGAAGGGTTGGAGAGAGAGGAAGGATAGAGGCACGTCTGTCCCCCAGCGGGGGGAGGCCAGGAGTCCGTTGGGTATGCCACTTCCCTGCTCCGATCCGGGCCGCCCTCTCACCTCACAACGGCCGCCCTGGCGCGACCCACACTCGTAGACGCCGCCAGTTGAGGCGTAGACCCAGGTCCGCCGCACCACTGTCACCCACGTTGGGCCTGCAGGCTCGTCACGTACAGTGGGGCCACCCCGCACTCGCCTCCGGTCCCGGACCGACAGCAGGATCCCTCCGGGGGTAGGGCCGGGACGTCACTGCCCGGCCGGCAGCAGAGATGGAGGCCCTCCGTCCGGTCAGGCCGGGCGAAACCCGGGGGGAATGGGGCGCCCCCCTCTCGCCGGCGGCAACTCCCAGCCGGTGGTATAGGGTGGGGATGGGCTCCACCGTCAGCAAGGCCAGACACGAGCTCCCACGCCGGCCGCCTCTGCCTGTGCCCACAAAGCGCCTTCACCCCTCGCGTTGCGTCCACTCTCGGGGCCCATCAGGATGCCGCCGCCCGGCCATTCGCCCGGACAGAGGTTCCCCCGCCCGACACCCGAGACAGGGTGAGGGGAGACCAGGGGGGGTCGTCGTCACTCACCAGCGTGAGCCCCCAGCCGGCGGTGCAGAGGAGAAATGGGCGCCAGTCCCAGCAAGGCCAAGTGCGGCCGCCCGCACAGGCCTGCGCCACTCGGTCCGGTCCGCCCTCCCTGCAGGGCCTCCGCAGGTCCCGGGCCTCCGCCCCGTGCCAGCTCCGGGGGCGCCCCACCAATCGTCACCCTCTTCAGCGCACTGATGGTCCGTGGAGGACAGGGGTTCACCCCCTCGGGTCCCGCGATGGGCGGCAGGCCGCCGCCAGCCACACGGCCTTCGCTCTTCTCAGGGCGCCGCGGGACTCGCGTAGCGCACAATGCCGGCCTCAGAATCAGCCGGCTGCGTCCCTCACGCCGTCGCGGCGAATGGGCACCAGAACTCAGCCCAGGGTGCAGGAAATCGCCTGAAAGCAGCACCGAGTGTGGCGCAGCAGCCCCGCTGCGGATGGTGACCTTCGGATCGCTGCTAGGACAGCGAGACACGGATGGAGATCGGATGCGAGGGGTCAAGCATCAGGAGCCTCACATCGGTGCGGCCATCTTGGTTAGCGCCACCTAGCGCTCTTCATATCTTGGAATATTAATGGCCTGCGCACTAGCCCTAGGAAAAATAAGATAATGCAAGATCTTCGCGATTTTGATGCGCAGTTCATTATACTCCAGGAGACTCATTTGACGGAATGTGAATTGCTCTCAGTGGTTAAAAAGAATAGTTGGATCGGTCTTAGTGTAACCACTTCGCAAACAGCACATATTAGGGGTGTAGCAATTCTCTTTAAGAAATCTGTAAATGTGAGATTAGTCTCTAAGATGGTGGATTCAGGGGGTAGATGGGTTATCGTTTCTGTAATTATAGCTGGATCTCCTGTTACCATAGTAGGATACTATGGCCCCAATTGCGATGACCCTTCAGTCCTGAAAACTATCTTTTCTCACTTGCTTTTGTTTCCAGAGCCAACCATCATAGCAGGAGACTTTAATATTGTTTTAGATCCTATACTGGATAAGTCCCCGACTAATAGAGCTATAGTTTTGTCTAAAACCAGGCCCCTTTTGCTCGACAATATGAAACAGTTTGGTTATGTAGACATCTGGAGGGTTAAATCTGGGCAACAACTGAGAGCTGTTTCATTTCGTAACTATAAATACCACCATCAATCGAGAATTGACTATATTTTGATCAGGCAAGAATTGGTTAACTCGACTCAAACCATCTCCTATCTCCCATTCCACCTCTCTGACCACGTGGCAGTTTATTTAGAATTGGGGGGAATTTTTAAAAACCCCATGAGAAGCCGGACTTTTGATCGTTCTTTGCTCTCATCGGTAGAGGTTATTGACTCTCTTAAAATTGAAGCTCAGAATTTTATGGACAATAATATTGGTTCAGCCTCCCCTGAGTGGGTTTGGGATGCATTTAAAGCATTCTTAAGGGGCCTGATAACGAGCAAGGCCACATATAAGAAGAAGATCTATAGAGAATCAGTAGCCTCACTGGAAGCTGAGATGGTTAGAGTGGAAGCAGAAATAGCACTACACCTGGATGCCCCTGCTAACACTCTACAGGAGTGGCAGAACAAGTTAGATATCCTAAGAGGGGAACTGGGTTCGGTTTTGAATTCACGGATCCTTGAGAGGTGGGAGGTGAGCAAGCTAGCTCACTTCCAATATGGAGAAGGGGCAGGGAAGTTGTTAGCCTGGAAGGCAAGAACAGACCAAGTTAGAAATAATATAGATTCAGTCACCTCTGGGGGTGTAACATATTCTTCCGATGAAGATATTAGAGGAGCATTCCGGGTCTTCTTTAGCAATATATACCACGAAGAAAAAGTTATTGAGGCAGTCCAAGTAGAAAATTGGTTGAAGGACATATCCCTTCCTGAATTGACGTCTGAACAGAGTATCTTTCTGGATAGTGAGATTTCGCAGGAAGAGGTTAGGCGTGCTATTCTAAACTGCAAGAAGGGTAAGGCAACTGGCCCAGATGGTTTGCCATCTGAAATTTATATTGCCTTGGAGACAACAATACTCCCTTTTCTTACAGCTTTGTTTAATCAGATTCTTTGGGAAGGTTTATTGCCTCCCATTTCATGGAATAAAGCTTCCATAACCCTTATACTGAAACCAGGAAAGCCAGCTACCTGTTGCGGCTCATTTAGGCCTATTTTCATTTTAAATTCTGACTATAAAATCTTTACGTCAATTTTGGCAGATAGGTTGGGAGTAGTAGCAACAGGGGTTTTACATCCAGATCAGAAGGATTTTGTGAGGGGCCGACAGCTATATGAGTTGACATATGATCTCATAGCAGCCATTGACATGGCAACTACAGAGTCTCTCCCACTGGCTGTTCTTACACTGGATGCCACCAAGGCCTTCGATAGGGTGAATTGGGTGTACCTGTCGAAGGTCCTGGGTAGGTTTAACATTGGGGAGAGATTCCGGCGAGCTGTGAGACTCCTATATCAGAATCCTTCTGCTTCTTTGTTGGTAAACGGAGAACTGTCCATGCAATTTAACATTTCGCGTGGTACACGTCAGGGCTGCCCTCTTTCCCCCCTCCTATTTGATTTATATATCGAGCCTTTCGCTCAACGGTTGAGAGATGAGCGTAGTATTAAGCCCTTCATTTATGGGGGGTGGGGAAGGAAGGTAGCCCTTTACGCAGATGATATTCTCGTATTTTCCTCAGAGCTATATACGGCTTTCCCTTCGGTGATTGCTTTGGCTCTTGATTTTGGTAAAATATCAGGTTATGAGATCAATGCCTCTAAGACGGACATCATGGTTTGGAATGATCCTGAGCCTGTGGCAGGGGCTCAGTTGAGCTCTAGTTTGCGGTATTTAGGCCTTAATATTGTTAAGGATATAAATGAAATTGCATTATTGAACTTTTCTAATGTTGCTAAAGAATGTCGAAGACTTATGAGATCTTGGTCTTCACTTCCTCTTTCAATTTTGGGCAGAGTAAACTTAATAAAAATGTCTATTTTGCCCAAAATATCTTTTTTGTTTAATACCATTCCCTTATTCTTTGAATCCTCTTGGATAAATAAATTCCAGAGTGACATTAGTTCTTTCATTTGGAATGACCATACACCCAGGATTTCCTGGAAAAAACTTAGGCGGCGTAGAGAGAAGGGGGGCTTAGCGGCGCCTGATTTACAATTATATGCATGGGCATTTCAACTCTCTCATATCAGGATGCTGCTAAAAATGCCTACAAATTCTGGAATTGGATGTATGTTTGCAGCACTATTTAGCAGGGAGGGTGTGACCCAACAGGGTTTTTTGTTTAAATTTGGGGACCCAAAATTTAAAAAAAAAGTGAAATTGAAGGTGTTGCGAGACATGGCAAGAACATGGGGCAAACTTAGGTGTTCTTTAAAGATTGGCTATTTTACAAGTAGGTCACCATTGTGGAACTCACCGGGCAGCCCTGATTGGCTTTTGGATAGTCTCGCAATACCATTGAGAGAGGCAGGTTTGGAGTTCTGGGGCAATTTGCTTCCATGGGAGGCTCTGCTATCTAAAATAGGGCCGGGATTCTCTAGGTTTAAGTTCCTTCAGATTGCAAGTTGGGCACACTCACAGATTTCTGCTAGGGGTAGATGGGTGTTAGGAGGAGACAGTAATCTAGTTACGCAGCTACTGGATAAAACACCAGCTAGAAAGGAGGTCTCACTATGGTATGAATTACTAATAGAAGAGATGGATGGCGAATTTCAACTGCCAGAGTTGTTGTGGGCTTCCACCATCACTAACCAGAATATTGAGAACTTGTGGTTTACATCTTTTAAGATCATGTGGGACACAGCGAAACCTGCTTGGCTTCGAAGAAACCATCTTTTTACCCTACATAGGGCCTATTATTCGCCACAGAAACTTTTCAAAATTTTCAAAGGATTCGTTAGTGGCATGCCCCAAATGCGGGTTGCTAGCTGCCTCAGATATGCATATGTTCTTGGAGTGTTCCCTTTTGTCCCCTTATTGGAATGCGATAAGTATCACTCTCAACTGCTTTGGGCTTTGAAGTCCTGATAACCTCTCCCCTTGTAATCTTTGGAGTTTCACCTGAGGTCCGGGGTCCGGCGAAAAATCTTCTCTTCTACTGCATATTGTTGGCAAGAAGAGAAATTTGTAGAAAATGGAAAGATCCGACTCCACCTACCTTGCTGGACTGGCGCACCTCAGTTTTACAAATCTCTAAAGTTGATTTAATAAGGGATGGTAACCGCAATAATAGAAGCTTTTGGCTTCTGCTAAATTGGATATAGGTTGGTGTTTTTTTTTTTTTCCCCCCCACGGTCCAATGATTAAGCTGCTTGGGGAACTTTATGTGCTGTATATCCATCAGGGCGTTCTCGATAAGTGCAATGGGTATCTGATTACAGCAATATACCCCTTCTCTCTTGCCCTATTGGCTGTCTTGGGAAGCTGCTATGGAAATAATGAGACAATACTGAGACGCGACACCTTATAAACAGGTTGACGACTCTACCAGTTTCCCTGTGAGTATGTCTCTTCCTTCGTGCACCTCCATATGGCAACCAAGGGCGAGAAATGTGGACAAAAAAACCCAAAAGACAAAAAAAACAATTACTCGAAGTAGGTGTTGTCTGGACCACAGATTGGAGAAGTATTCCTTAATGACTTAGGGACGCACCACCTTTATCCTGGATTCGTTAGCTGCAGCAACTGGCGGCAGCAATAAGCACAGAAAAGTCATGTCTGCCCCTTATGCTGTGCCACAACCTCTTTGCGGAATTTCTAAGTGCTTGTAAAAGATTAATAATAAACATAGTCTTAGGCAGTGGTGGCTGGAGACATTTGAAAGTGGTGAGGCGTAAACTTTGTGGGCGAGCATCTTGGCGAGTGAGCGCAGAGAGCGAGCCCGAACACTTAAAGAGGCCTTTGCAGCTCCTTGAGCATCGCTTTGTTCTGGCCGCATAGGCCACGTACCTCTGCCCTGAACTCCTCCACTTTGTCCTCGGGGAGCCTAGCTGTCCCTGTTACTGAATCCAGCCCTATGCCCAAAAATGAGAGTTTTGTGGCGGGGCCTACCGTTTTATCTGGTGCCAGGGGGATCCCCAGTATCCTTGCCAGCTCTTTGAATGCTGCCAATGTGTTCCCGCAGATTGGTGACCGGGGGGGGGGGGCCTGTAAACATGAAATCATCCAGGTAGTGGAGTTTCCCCCCTTTTGGGTGTCTGTCGTGTAGGGCCCGTTCTATGAAGGTGGCGAACTGCTCAAAGTATGCGCAGGATACTGCGCAGCCCATAGGCATGGCCTTATCTATATACATGTCCCCTTCCCACTGGAAACCTAACAAGTGAAAACTTGAGGGATGGACTAGTAACATGCGGAAGGCGGACTCTATGTCTGCCTTGGCCATGAGTGCCCCCTGCCCCGCCGCCTTGACCATATCAATTGCGTCGTCCACCGATGCATAACCCACCCAGCAGGCCTCTGCACTTATCCCCTCGTTTACTGAAGACCCCTTGGGAAAAGAGAGATGATGTATGAGCCTGAATTGTCCTGGCTCCTTCTTGGGGACCACCCCCAGGGGGGAAATAACCAGGCCTTTCTGCAAATAGGGGGGCAGGGGGCCCTCTATCCTGCCTGAGGATTTCTCCTTCTCCAGTTTCTTGGTTACCACCCCCGGGTGCTCCCTCGCGGATTTCAAGTTGTTTGCCCCATCTAGGGGGAGTGGCCCACTGAATGGTATCACAAAGCCTTCCTTTTACCAAGACCGCCGCGTCTGCCTTGTTTGGGTATTTGTTTGCGAGTCTGCGCAGCTGCTGCGTATTAATTGGGGATCTGGCTAGCTGGTAATCGCCCAAACCCCGTGTTACACCCCCCCCCCACTGGTCCGCCAACCTCAGTGCTTCCTTTTCTTATCCTTTTTGTCCCTTTTTTTGCTCCTGCTTGCCCCGGCATCCCACCGACGGGTGCCCGCCGCCACAGCTGGAGCATGCGTGCTGGAATTTGCACGCCACGCCCCATGTAAATTCCCCGGCGTCAAATCTCCAGCAGATTGCTGGGGGACCGTTGGGGGGTGGGGGGGGTGGGGGGTGGTTTTCCTGTGGTAAACTTGTGCTTGTGAAAAGACTTCCCCTTCCCTCTGTAGGAGCTCCGAAAGGACTGGTCATTCTTCCCCGCCCAGGCTTTCACCTCCTTTGCCACTAGCATTTTCTGTATAAACCCGGACACGTCTTCCTCATTCCATTCCATCTCTGGGTGCCTCTGCATCTTTAACCTGAAACCCTTGTCATATTCCAGCCACGCGTCACCTGGGAATTGCCTCTGAGCCCAATGAATATTAGACTCGTAGAGCCATAGGTCTGCTGCGCAGCGCGGGAACTTCTCAACTATGATGCAGGCCATAATTCTAAACACGTCCAGCCAATTATCAAAGTTACGTTCTTCCTATGCGCCGCGCCTCTCCTTCCTGTTCTCCTCCTTTTTGTCACAGGTTGTGAGGTCCAACCCTTCTAACTGTATTTCTAATAGGAAAAAGATGTCTATGAACTCTTTGCGCCATATTTTTTCCTTGACCGCCACCGGAATAAGGCTTGCCAAACCAGTGGCTCGTGTTGTCAGGGATGCAGGGCCAGGGGATGGCCTGGTGTAAGCCTCTGCTGCTGTCGCCTCAAGCGTCGGGTTGCTAGCCGTGCCCGAGTACCCCCATGCCGCCAATGGGGAACCTTGGTTGCCCTCTGCACCCTGTCCCCCTTGCCCGTGTAATCTGGCCTGCCGCACCCAACCGGGGTCTATTAAATGCCAAGGCAAGCTAGACACCTCATCTGCGCGCTGCGCCCCTGTCTCCACAGTCCCCTGCCCTAGTCCCTTCAGCAATAGAGGGGCCATTGATTTTAGACATTCTTGGACAATAGTCGTGATATGCTCACCGCCTGACGCTCCGCCGAGGCCTCCGCTGTGCTCCCCTGCTGGTGTGCCCATCGGTGGCGGTACCCTCCTTTGTGGCTTCTTCCTGGGGACCTTCCTCTGGGGCTGCCCTGTCGCCGTTATCTTGCTCTACTTGGGCGATGCCGGGCCACCTTCGTCCGTCCCCCGGGCCTCCGTCCTCTCACCTCCGTCCTGACCCAGATGCGGCAGCAACCATTCACTGCCATGCACTGCTGATGCCTCCTGGACGCGCCTTAGCAGCTCCGTGAGTTCCTCCGGTTGCCCTTCTGCCATTGCGAGAGGCGGGGTGCTGCCGCCCTCCGATGCACCAAATCAAGCTGTTTCTCGTGTGTTTTCTCTTTTTTTAATTTTTTTTTTTTTTATTTAGTCCTGCTCCCAGTCTGCCCGCTTCGTGGCAGGGGATGTCCAGCTGTTTTGCCCATGCCCGGCTCCGGGGGTGCACCCAGTAACACACCGCAACAGCACGTGAAAGATGGCTAGTCAACTTTTGTCAAGAACCTTCAAGCAGAGCGTGGGACACGTCTTGACTCTTCGTATTAGAAAGCAGCCGTTTATGTGTTCTGCGCCGCCTTCAGAATATCCCTTTTTATGCCCAGGACATTCGTAGTTTGGTAGACGCGGCAAGCGTAAGTGAATTGCCCAGGATCACAGAAAGCAGACCGCTGCCGAGGCGCAGCTCCGAACCGCCGTCCGTGGGCCGGGAGGGAATACTGCTGGGCTCAGCCTCGCGCCTGCCTCTGCCCCCACCAGGTAGGGACTGTCCCCGCCGGGGAGGAGTCTCCGAATGCCTCCCTGCCCCGACTGCACGCACGCTGAATAGCCGGAGCTTGGCATGGACACCAAATCGTTTCTTCCGTTTTCGATTAATAGGCCGCGTTGCCTCTGCCTCGCTCGCCGCGTCCGTGGCACCACAGCGCCGACACCGAAGCCCTCGGGATCAGTTGAGCGCAACACTGCCTTGCTGAGCGTGCGTTGACCGCTCCTGCGGCCAATGCGTCACCTCCCCCCGGAAACACTTGGCCAGAAAGCAACCCGCCAGGGGCCGATGTCAGCCCACCGCAACCTGCGAGGGGAGCTCCCGGGGCCTACCGTGATGTCCGCAGTCACCGCTTTTGTCGAGGCAAGGGAGGTAGGCTCCCGGTCCCCTGCAGCAACCGGCACAATGTGGGGACTTCCGGGCCACTGTCCGATGTCGATGCCGAATATCGATCGGGTCAGCTCCGGACACCCTCTCCTCCAGCACTGCCTCTGAGCTGGGTGAGTAGGAAATCCCTCGGGGAAGTTGAGGAGGGGCGCACCTGCTTTCCTTTGGGTCGCTGCTTCTCCGTCACGTCGTTCTCGGTTGAGGAGTGGGGGCACCCGGGCAACGACCCCGGCCAGCAATCCTCCGGTAGCGCTTCGCCCCCGTCGTTCCCCTTCTGCAAAAATTCTCCTTGGTGCGCCTTTCTCCCCGCTCCACGAAGTTGGGAGCTACCTGGGCGAGCGGCTGCTTATATCCCCCCCCGCGTTTCCCGCCGCCCGGGAACGCACCCCATTGGGGGAATCGTAAATCGCATCACCCCCCCATTGGATGGGGGGGAGGGGGGAGTTTGTCGCCACCCTGATGGCCCGGGGGGCTCCATCTTGCCGATTCCGGTCGCCGTCGGCACCCAGAACCGGTTTTTTCCACCTCTGGCGCAGCGCGGGTTATGGCGCCAGCCTCTGAGCCTCTCTCCCCCTTCGGGGAAGAGCGGCGGCCTCTGCAAAAGTGCTTGCGTTATTATTTGGTGACCTGTGGTTAGGTTACACTCAGGTGACAACATACATTCAGATCTATTTTATTAATGGCGGTGCAACGCCAACGGGTGGTGGGGAGGGCAGTGAAAGTAACCCAGTAAATACACAGTACAAAATGAACACACCAACTGGGTGCCATGGGTCAGACAGTACTACCCCTGGTGCCAGACTGCACCAGTCTCTGCATTGATGTTCTCGCTCTAAACACTACTAACACTCTTTGAAGTGCAGAGTGAGTCAGTCTGCACTTCAAAGAGTGTTAGTGTTTATAGAGTGGGAAGGAACGCGACCCGATTCGGCAATCGATTAGAACAGCTGCCGCCGCAAAATAAAATGTAGTGTGGACAGTAATTGAAGTAAACCGATCTCATAAGTGTTTCCGTCCTGGCGGCGCCTGCGACCTGCGACCTGCGTGCCGTTGTTTTCACCCCTGGCCTCAGGCCTCACTCAGACAGTGGCCGGAGGCGGCTTCCCTACTGGTTGACATTCATTATTATTTTTGACTTAAGTTTTCCATACGCCGCGGCGTATGGAAAACTTAAGTCGAAAATAAATTATAATGAATGTCAACCAGTTGGGAAGCCGCTTTAGCCGAGGCGAGATTAAGACAAGGTGGTCACTCAGATTCATCCTATGGGCCTTCAGCTTCGGCAGCAAATGAACCACCAGTCACAGACCTGCTCAGCAAACAAGTAACTGATCACGCTATGTCCTGCGGCGCCAAGATTAGATAATTATTTTCTTTTGATCGGCGATGGATTAACTACTGCGCTCCCTCACAAGGGGAAGTATCGTGAAAGACGTTCTAACTTGCATACAGCCACACAGTGACGCCACCCATGTCCAAAGAGGCGCGCACAAAGTGCCACAAACTGAAAGTAATGGAAAACAAACGGCACACTGATGATCCAGACGCTGCTATCGGGGAATATAAATAAAAAAAAGAAAACTTACCTGACCGGTCCGGGGTCCCCGCCTCTTCTCGGCTGGGTCCGCGTTGGCACCTCTTCAAACAGGAACAGCACTGGAGTGGCAACCCCTCAGCCAATCCTGGCGCTGCTCCAGCAGCCAGGACTGGCTTAGGGCACGGTTACTCTTTGCCCGCCGCCTGCCCATTAGGAGACAGAGGGGCTCCTAATGGGCATGCGCAAGCCAGAAGTGCAAACACAAGTGCGCATGACTGGGCATGGGCGAAAAATTCGCAGACCTTCCCCACTCATGCGCACTTGTGCTGCTGCCTGTCCCTGGCTGGTCTGACAATGCATGTCAGTCAACATGACGCCGGACAGCCCACCCCCTTCAGACTCTGAAGGGGGTGGGCGGTCCGACGTCATTCTGACTGACATGATTGTCAGTTCTCCCTCGGCATCGCTGAACTTAAGTAAACTGAGTCAGTTTACTTAAGTTCAGAGACGCCGAGGGAGCTGTGGGCGCGGGCGGACGGGCAACGCCCCAACGGACGCACCGCGCCTGGTCTTAGGATTTGAGGTTTGGCACAGAAGTGGTGAATGTATGCGGTCTCCTTCATGTTACTGTACCTGATGCAGATGGTTTCAGGCAGCCTATTAATCAGTTATATCACCAGGATTTGTTTAATTTACCTCTAGCATTTGTATGTCCTCATAGCACTGCCTAAATCTGGGCATTACCTCTGCATGGTTTTGGGATTTTTCATTTAACTGAAGTCCTGGTGATCTGTTGTCACACAATTTAGGGTCTAATTTAGAGGTTGGTGGATGGAGTAAAGACCGTCATGATGGCTGAGGATTTCATGCCTGCCACCCTGCCTTTACTCCGTCCGTCAAGTTTAGAGTTCACTGCCAAACCAGCGGTGAACTTCATGGGCCTGTATTAACCGCTGCAACAGCAGTTCATACAAAGCAATAAAAAAAAAAAACATCTGACCCAGCACACTAAATAAGGGCAGACGGTCCAATGGCTTACCTCAGACAGTCTGTACTCCCATTAGCCGTTGGAGGAAGGTTTATTCTGATGGAGTAAATTTTATTCCTTCAGTGTAAACCTGGCAATCTGCCAGACTCAGACTAGGGCGGATGAAGCGAGAGTTTGCCAAGCTATAAAACAGGCCCTTAGTAAAGGAAATATTTTTTTATAAAGTGCTGCAAGTTGGTGATTTATGTTGGTCTGTGGACTGAAAAGTAGATTAGAACATTGGAATGTTGAGAGCTCTATTGAAGACAAGAGAGTGCTCCGGGCTTCTAATGGACAATAGAAGCCCAGAGCATCAACATTCCAATGTTTAACAAAGGACTCACGGAGCCTGAGGGGTTTTCCAGCCCCTCAGGCTCCATGAGGCCTTTGTTTTACAAATTAGAACATTCCGCCCTCTAGGGGGTGGAATATTCGAATAGCCTTAGAGCCCTCCGTAGCAGGCTCTACTGGCCATTAAAGGCCTGCTATCTTGTTAAAGGCCCTCGCCTTCAGGTCGGGTCTTTAGCGCTGGAGCGAGCCTTTAACGGCTGAAAGAGCCCACTATAGCAGGCTCTAAAGCTATATTATGATCCAGCCATGGATCTTTGTGGCATACTTTGTGTAGACTTGTGAGTGTAATCTCATGAGGAGATTAAAGATTCCAGTGCTTGTAAGGCAACAAAAGTCACAGCAAGAGTAATGCTGGTACACTGGTGGTGTGTCAGCTTTACTGTGAGCAGCAGGCCTTTTACATTACTGTGCTGTTTGGCAACAGGGTGTTGCATGTCTTATAGGTCTTTAATCAATTGTGTATTTGTCTCAGTGACAGAGACCTGTATGAATTTTGCTCAGTCTAGAATCCTCCAAATTTGAAGCTCCTGTGATGTTGGCAATTGAATTTTAATGCCGGGGATGACTGAATGTGAGGCAGATGGGATTAGGCGGCTGAAGAGATAGGAATCAGGAAAGAAACAGAGAAAGAGTGGAGGTCAGAAGACACCATATTAGGTGGCTAGCCCTTTGTAAAGATTACATGAGATGTAAAATTATACCTGAGAGCTACCTAGCACCTCTCTCAGGCTTACCCCCAGAGAGGTGTCAGGTTCCAGAAACAAGATGTTTGAGTGAAACAACCTCCCTTGGCAGTAGTATAGGAGCAGGTAAGTGGAAAACCGTGTGAGCGGTAGAATGTTGATAGATGACTAACGGAAATCCAAGAGCAGGGAGGTAACGACCCACCTGTATATTTGCCTGAAGATTCACCATAGTCCACAGAAAATACATCGGCCCTTCTTAGTGAAGCAGTTTTATCACCAATATCTGGTGAATGAAATGTGTTGCATGAAATAGTTAAGTGTTATATTACATATTCAAAGTGCCTTACCAGAATGTCGTCAGTGATATGTTTACAGGAAGGAAGGAAGAGACATATAGGTAATATATATTTTTACAAGAAGGAAGAGAGAGAAATGTAGATACAATTTGTACCCAGCAGAGTCTGAGGCCTGTACAGTTCAGGTGCATGGTTTGCATTTTTAATGACGAAAGGTGCTAATCCCTCATGGAAACGTGTACAATTGTTTGTTTTCCAGGATTCTCGGTATGTTTAGCCATTATGTCTTCATCCACCAAGCATAGAATGAACGATCAAATGAAACGAGTATCAAGTTTCAGATTAGGGAAACTGGAGGCACTAGTTTTGTTAATAGATACATTTTAAAGATTGCTACCCTGGTCCTATTAAATACTTATATCACTATGGAGTGTCCTAACAGTTCAGAGCGGCTTATCCTCGCCCATTACTGAAAGAATGAGAACCCATATCCAGTTGTACTATTTCAGTGCCCATGAAAGAAAATGTGTGTGTGGGAGACAAGTCCGCACCAGGCTCCACCATATTCATTTTGATGCTTGCTGAGCAAAGACTGCTTCTCTGGATAAGGCACTGCACATATTTTCACACATCAGCTGGGCACATGATACCCTAACACACCTTGTGTATGCTTGTGTGGCTCATCTATACAGACAACTTTCTTCTCAAGACAAAGTAATAATTGTTACTTTTAATTAGTAGTTAGACTAGCCAGCCACAGTGCATGCAAATGACACCTTTGAGACCCTTCTGGGTGATATGTGCGCTTAATAAAATCTTATGACTTATGCAGCATTCTCTGGGGTGGCAATGACCCACCAAATGCTGACCTTACGGCTAAAAGGTTGCAGTTGGTGAAAACTAAGCTAATGAAAATCTTTTAGAATTTACTTCCAGTGGTAAGGTGGGGAAATAAGACCATCTTTTTTGGGTTAATATCTTATGTGTACAATCGAAAGCTACACCACAGAAGGAGAGAGAGTGAACACCGCTAATATTGAGAGCGGGAAGGAAGGTTCAAGGCCCGTGGCACAATTAAGTTAAAGTCAGAGTCCAGAATTAATCCACTGTTTTCTGGTCACTGAATTAATTTTTTTTATGGAAGAGGAAGGACCTGAGCTAAACATCCTATTTCATCATTCTAGCCTGAATATCTTACAAGACACTAAAGCTGGTGGACCAACATTGGACACCCATGACCGACAACAATCGGCCCTTTCAGCACTTCGCCTTGTTTGCTACTGGTTTTCACAATTACCTCATGCTATTCATTGCACTAGAAATGAAGGCAGCAGAGTCTATACTGAAAGAAGAGAAGCAACAAAGAGCTTAAACTGCTCTACCTCATGTTGGACAGTTTTGGGGACAGAGTTGCCTACATTTTGAGCTTCATTTGTCCACCTTCAGACATTGGACTGCTTTATCGTCTAGCAGGCAAAGGGCTACATCAGATGTCTTCCTCTGTCTCTAGTCTATGATGGGTAGAGTGGAGAGGGAAACTACATTTCTTTCAGATGATTGGACTGGTCAAGACTATACAGACCCCGGCTCCTTTTTGCCTTTTGCTTTTCATACAGGTCAGCTACCCCAGCTATTGTTGTTGTAATTTTATTCGTCCACCACTACTTAGAATTTCACATTACGTTTTCAACAGATGTTGATTTAAATTGGGATTCCACTATGGTGGCATGCCATACCATTCTCACAGGAGGGCCTCTGAGTGTGGGTTATCACGTGTTCATAAATCGACCAGGGTCTTCTGGGTGCATATGTGGATCAGAATTTTGTTTTTTGTTTACAGAAGGTTATTTGGAGGCGTAATCTAGATTGTAAGCATATAATGACATGAATATGCATAGAGTTCCTGTTTAAACTTCCCTCTGGGGCAACCAGGAAGCAGTATTGAAATCCCTGGCTGGTGGCTGCAAAGACAGAGCATTTGGGGTTGAAGCTAAACCAGACAATGTTGAAATGAGAACTATGGAGACATATTTGACTGAGGCATTCTGGGGAGCATTTAAGGTCCCTCTAGTGAGGTTTTGTCTTCTCGCCCCCTGGACCAATAGTTTTGTTTTCGTCGATAGTGGATTGAATACATACTCTAATAAGGAAGCTGTAGTCACAGTGGGGGGAAATTATGTTTGTGTCCTAGTCCATCTTATGTTATAGTGCTTAATGCTGAGTGGGCGTGCATGCAAGTCTAATCAAATGCAGCACTTGGTACTTCGTACTTGCTTTCTCAAGCTAACAGGCCAACAATGGACATTCATTTTTCCTGGCCCCGTTATGAGGAAGCTGGTTATACCACATCAGTATTTCTGTTTCCAAAATACTGATTCCCTGGGGTAGTCATATTTTCCGGAATTTCAAATGTTGCAGTATTCCGACTTTGCCACAAAAGTTCGAATGAAAATGGGGAATTGCCTATGGAATCCGAAACATGGTACCCTATTTCCACTGTAATTCCACATTCTGATGAATACTTCTAACTGCAGATTCCTCACCTTTTGAATTTCACCACACACCAGACTGGATCCAAATCGCTTTCAAATCAATTGTTCCCACACACTGGGAGACGGTGGTATCAGATTCCACTTTGACCTTGCACCACCTTTAGAGTATCTGTGCAGAGCTGAATATAGGTGCCACCCCTGCACCATGAAGTCAGTTCATTTTTTTGTGTCTTCTGACGCAGATTAGGAGCACTGCTCTGAAATTTGCTCGTTTTCACCAATAAAAAAATTGTGTTTTTCAGCAAAAGAGAGTCTGCTAGGGAAATGGTACCCTAGAAACCACATGCTTCAAACCGTGCCACTTCTGCAGAAAGCAGATTTGGTCACAGATTTACACACAATGTCTGCAAGGTGATTTTAGGATCTGAGCAACAAATGGTCCCTTATGATCAACGAGTGGGAGACATTTAGGGGGGGAACATAACTACCCATAAGATCGCCGCAATAACACATGGCATGCAATAAAACCCCTGGCACAGACGGGCTCCCTGTGGAGTTCCACTTCACATACTCGGCTGAATTAACTCCCCGACCTCCTGGCGCGATATGAAGCGGCTAACGAGACCTATTCCCTACCAGACACCACGAGGGAGGCTGTTATAGACCCCATCTTAAAACCAAACAAAGCCCCCATGAGTAGACGGCTTAAAAACCGTTCTTAAGTCGGGTCCTCGCCACCCGCCTCCTGCCCTTCATGACTTCACTACTGCACAAGGACCAAGCTGGGTTCATCCCGACATGTAGTACAGCAGGAAACATTAGGTGCCAACTAACCATACAAGAGGCAAACGAGAGGGACCAAGAACACGCAATGATTTTTGCTATAGACCTAGAAAAAGCTTTTGGCAGCTTAGAATGGCCCTATTTATGCGAGTTAATGAGGAGCATGGGACTAGGGGAGGGGTTTATCAATTGGACCAGACTTCAATACACTAGACCTATTGCCAGAGTACATACAGGAAGAACAGTGTTTTGCTGAGCTAGTCGGTAGAATGTGGCGCCATAGCAGCCAGAACGGGCTGCTCGTACGAAGGTCTGAAAGTCAAACAGGTCTACCATCACATAGCACTATATGCTGATGATCTGTTGCTAGTTCTGAGGTGAGGGGGGGGGAGACGAGAATTTGACGTGAGCCTGCGCCCTGCTGGAGAGGTTTGGCTCTATGTCTGGACTTAATGTGAACTGGTAAAAATTCAGACTTTTCCCAGTGGTGAGGACGGGCCAACTTCTGAAGGACCTAGCACGGCTACAATGGGAACCCAGATGCTTACCATATCTGGGAGTCCACATTTACCATGCTTGGTCAGATCTTTATGAGGGCAACATAGGAAGGGCTTACCGTGGCTTACATACAGCTGTACACGTTTGGCAGACCGCTGCTCTCAGTGGCCGGTAGGATAGCACTCCTTAAAATGGTAGCACTGCCCACCTGGACACCGTAGAGTTGCCCTTGCATTAATGCAGAGACCCGTGCCTGAAGGCGGACTAGTGACCCCAAACTTTGAGACTTACTATATAGCAGCTCAATTGCAGTGGCTAGTACGCAGTATAGCTTTAGAGCGACGACAGACGGATGCACAAAGACAGGCTAAATCATTGTTGACTGACCTATTGTGGGTGTTTCTCAGGGTGAACAGGCCAAAAGGAGGAGACCCTCAAGAGCTTAAAGCACAAGCCAATGACTGCAGAGAATGGGAGTGTGGATCCCATATTCACCAGACATCCCCCTAGATATGCTAAAAGCATTCCCACATGGAGGGAACTGGGCGGAAGCTGGGGCGACAAAAGTAGGTGACCTTTACAAGGACACCGAGATGTTACCGTTTGAAACGTTCTGGATGGAGTTTGTGCTACTTCAGGGACATTTTTTGTTACACGGGGCACTAAGGACAGCCATCCGCAAGCACTGGTGGACGGGAGCCATGGTACCCCTAACACAGTAGACTTGCTACTATATGGTCCCATCAGCGGGTACCACCAAAGTGGTGTCGCGCCAATATAGAGCGCTCTGCGCAGACGGGCTACAACCACTGGAGAGGCTATGCTGCCAATGGGAAGAACATTTGGGTACACCAATTGCGCTCAAAGCCACAATATACTAGCAGGGATACCCAGAGTATCCAGAAACGCACGTTTCAAGTTGATAAATTATTATGTCATGCATAGAGCATACCCGACCCCTGAGCGCATAAACAGATATTTCCAGACAGAAGAAGCGGCTTGCCCATGCTGCGGTACACTGCAAGCCCACATACTACACATGTTATGGGACTGCCCTCAACTGCAGGAATTCTAGGAAGGAGTGGTACAGACAGTGAGCGAGGTTGTAGTTGAGGAGCTGCCATGCTCGACGGCTCACTGCCTCCTGAGTTGGTTCCCCCATTCAGCAAAAACTAGAGTCACTAGCAAATTCCAAGACCTAGCGTATATCCTGGCGAAACAAGAAATAACTAGGAACTGGAAAATGAAGGAAGGACCAAAATTAACCACCTGGCACAAAGAACTCCTGAAATTGGCGGGCTGCGATGGACGCATATTGATGCGAGAGGCTAAGAGAGGGCTGCGACATATAGAGATAGCTAGAGCCTGGGAGACCCTGGTGCACGACTGAGCACACCCGGTACTAGAACCTCCAGAATATGATAGAGAAGCCACGTAAAGGGAGAACCCTTGGCACACACACGTTAATAACAGACAACCTACTTAAAATTACCAAGCCAGCGCGTCACTAGTGACTAACTCACTAAGACTGCAGCATAATATCCTATACGTACAAATGGATGGATCACGGCCTACATGGACCCAGCGCCCCACACGGGATCTATTGATATGATGACCCGGGAGAGGGAGGTAATTAATTACTGTTATAGTTGTAACCTTACTTGGATATTCAGATTGATTGCACTAGTGACACAATTGAAAGCAATATGAGATAGTCAATATCAAGCAATACTAATTAAACTGCTGTAATGTAATGTTATGCCGCAACAGAAATAACCAATAAAATCTGTTTACAAAAAAAACAAATCAACGAGTGGGAGACACAGCCACATGTCACTGAACATGAAAAGCAAGGTAGATCATGTTCCAAGTTGTGAACCCACACTCGCTCAAGGGTTCCACACCAGGTCATTGTCTTCTACTTAGACAAAGATGAAGCAGAGGGACAAGGCATGCCACAAGCGCAACAAGTCCAAGATGGTCTTGCCCTTGTCTTGCCACTCTCCCTCCAAAAAGAAGTTGTGCAGTTGGGACTCCAAGTTCCGACTCTGCTGCCATTGTCTGACTTCAAGCTTGTTAAAGGCTGGTGCTGGCACACACTATGGGAGATGGTATCAAAGGCTGCAGAGAGGTCAAGTAGTTGGAGTGCTGCTGTTTTCCCTTTGTTCGTGATGGCCCGGACATCATCAGTTGCAACAATGAGAGCAATATCCATGCAGTGGTTGCTGCAGAATCCAGTCTATGAGATGTCCAGTAGTTCTGTGTTTTCTTGGGGTGGGATCTGGGATTAAAATTGCCTTCAGTAATCCACTATGTTGTAATCCTTTATGGATCCTTTGGCATGATTACAAACAGGCGGTTTGAGTAATTAAGGACTCCTACATCAACAACTGTCTATATGATTCAGCCAGTCATTTAAAGCCTTACGGTCAAATGGCTTTCTTCAGGACCATCAAGAATAATACGTCCCTACTTATGCTGCTTAATAAAGTTTTTTCATTTTTGTAAATGCTGCACTATTTTGGCTTGACATATTATCAAATAGCATTTATACTTGCATGTCATGCTTAAAGCCCATTCTGCGTATTCTTGTCAGTTGGCCAGCTGTACATCAAAGGGGGAGACTCAGCTAAAATATTCATTCATTATATACTTCTTTCTCTTTGGTGAATTTTCATTATAGGTATGCACGCTACTAAATCGTGATCTCAGGGTTCTGTGCATGCAGCTTCCTTATATTTTTAAACTGATGCTTCTCTAGCTCCAAGAGGTTCTTGTTCCAGCCTCCTATATTGGTGACATAATATCCTTCAAAACTCGTATGTAGTGATTGCAGTCAACTACCATAGACACTAACGCAGACCTACTGACAGAATCTTGCTGCCTGGGCTTGCTACTTCAGAGCCCCTTACTGCCTTTTAATGAGGTCCTGATGCAAACCTTGATGACGACTTGGACTAGGCCGTGTTCAACTCATTAAGTTGCCAAGAAGCTAAATATAATAGGCCAGAACCTGGAAATCTGCGTTTTTTGACTGAGCACCCAACGTCAGAGAGCTTGGTAATTCAAGCCTTTATGAGCAACGGATTCCATACTATGCCACCAAAAAGAGAATTATAACACATTGATACATTTAGGACCAGGGTCTTCTCTTACTCTACTTTGATCCTGAGATCCCAGAACTCTGTCTGCCTATAGAGACATTGCACACTTAAGCACCTTGTAAAGTGGCTAGTGAGATTTTGCCAACCTTCCATGATGAATTCAGGAACAGCTTGCTTAGACCACTCAAGATGAACAAGACGTACCAAAATATGTCTTGAGGGCCAGCCCGGACACAATGGACTGTAAGTCTCGTGCTCCAGGCATCAGTGGTATGATCAGGCATCATACCTGGATGTGCACCATAGCATTTTCCAGTTACGTGCAGGCATCCCTTATATACCATTAGATGGTTTCAGACTTTTTGCTGAGAAGACAGATTCTGCTATGGAGTATTTTAAAGACAGGCATGCTTCGGCACACGCTTTACTTTTACTCTCTTTGGCCCGCCATTTCCATCAACATAACTGAAAAAGTAATTGGATGCCCTCAAGGACTTGCCTACTGCCCCCAAGGCAGGTCTAGCAACCCCAAGACAGCTCAAATCAGGTATTTTGAGGCTTAAAAAGACACAGTAATGGCACAGGGCAAGAACACCACAGATAGGGCTAAGCCACTTTCATTCCCCTCCCCATGGTCATGCATGACTGGTAGGGGGCAGAATTAGTTTTTTCCTGCAGAACTGGCATACTATAACTTCAGACCAGAGGGTGGCCTCCATCTTTGTGCACTGAGGAATTCAAAAAAGTGATGAATGAAATGCTTGAATTAATCTCAGCTACTGGTAAATAGAGCGGCATTTTAGACCATCAATTGTTTGCCCACCATAGCACCTCAGCGAGTTACCAGCCATATATAAATCAGCCTTGGACCTGCTCCAGTAGAAATACTTCAAGCCTGAAGTGCTAGGCTAGGGCACCACTGAAGCAGAACGCAAACAATCCCCAGGCCACTTTCGGCATATTTGGGCCTTGCTAGTAAGGTTTAGCTTGGTTCTAGAGGTACAGTGAGCACAAAACCAATGTCATTTGCACTTAGGGCATTGCACTGAGGAATACAAAAAAAGTGATGGATGGAATGCTTGAATTAATCTCAGCCACTGGCAAATACTCGGGCCGCATCCTAGACCACACTTTTTTTCACCATCATACTTGCGCAGGACGTTTGGTCATGAAATGGCTAAAACAGCCTAAGAGATGGGGTGCTGCCCCTGTTATTGTTTTTGGTGGCTCAAAAAAATGGAGGACTTTGGACGATTGTGAACCTTCACCTTCTGAACACCTTCCTGTGGAAGTACTGGTTCAAGATGTAGAGTTTGGTCCAATAACTTTCCAACCTGGATCCAGGGAACTGAATCCTTGGACCAGCAGGATACATACTTTCATGTACCAGACCGGCATTCCAAAGACACTTCCTTTGGTCTCACCTCTGCCACTTGGGTGCTTACCAAGGTGATGGTGGTAGTGACAGCGTATCTTCAGAAGTTGAGGATACATGTATTCCTGTAACTCAATTACTAGTGGTTGAAGGCAGCCTACCCACGCTCATTTGTAGATCACCTATCAACAATAGTTACCAGGGCCGGACTAGGAACCCAAAGCAGCCCAGGCAATTTTCTAAGATCAGCCCCTGGGGAAGCACTGCCTGGCCCCTGGAGGCTGGAAACGCTTGCTTTATACCTTTGTAACTGGGGGCTGATATTGCAGCACTGCTGCAAAACTGGCCCCCAATAACAAAACCGGCCTCCAACCTTCCAGCCTTCCGGGCAAACGCTTGATGCCTGGTAGGGCCAGCCTGGCCCTGATAGTTACCCATCTGTCATCTCTGGAGTTTTCCAACAACAAGTCGAAATCTGGCCTGCAGCCTATGCAAAGGTTTCCCTTTATAGTGTGGAGATTGTCTGGTTAACTCTTTGCAGGACAAACTGTAGAACGTTTTGTTATTTGTTCAATCGCTAGCAAGGCAACTGTGGAGGGCACTATTGAGGTTATTTGTTGGCCCTTTCGGCTTCTCTACTTTTGTCTGATCAATGTTAGTTATTCAAATCACCAGGTGATGCGCTTTTGAAGAGTCTCACATACAAGTCCTCCCAGCACCCTTCATTATACCTTAATTTGGTTCTTACATTCTTAATGTACATAACCTCGAAGGCCTATGCACATTTACTATCAGAGTAATGACCATCAAGATGGTATTTCTCATTGCAGTTACTTCTACGCGTTATGTCAGGGAGCTGCAGGCACTGTCATTGCAACTTGCGTAACCACCTTTTACCCCAGATAAACTGGTGCTGCAAACTCACACTTCCTTTTTCCAGAAAGTGTTATTGCCCTTTCATGTGTGAAATTCTATCAGTCTCTCTGCTCTTTTCGCTCTCCTTCACTCCTCTAAGGCGAGGACGCTTCACTGACTGAGCCCAAAAGCAGCTCTTAGCTTTTACATCAAGCACACAATAAAACTGTGAGGATGACCAGCTTTTTATTGGCTTTGCCGTTATACTGAGGGAAAGATAGCATCGAAGTGAGCCTTGTCTAGGTGGCTCATCTGTGCATAAAGACATGCCATGCCCTTGCGAAAAAGGAGTCTCCTGAGGGTATTCAGACCCATTCCACCAGGGCCAATGTCACAATGACTGCATTGGTAAAAGGTGCTCAGGTGTTGGACACTTGCCAGGTTGCTAATATGGGCCTCCATGCACACCCTCAACAGGCATTACTGACTTGACAAGGCAGGCCATTTCACCCGCTTGGTCCTACAGGATTTCCTAATGTCAATCCAGCCCTCAGACGCTCCACCTTTTTGGGAGGGACTGTTTTAATATCCACTCAAGAGGTGAGAAATCTGCAGTAAGAAATATCTATCAGAAGAACAAGTTACTTACTACTGATAACATTCTTTCTGCTAGATACTCTAACTGCAGTTTTTCTGACTGCCCTCCCTCCTCCCTATTCTGTGAAGAAAACTCAGTGTTCTAAAGAGGTCACAAGGTAGATTTTGCACATTGTCATTCTTCCAATTTGTCATAAGCAATCTGCACCCTCTGAGTTCAAGGGTACAAAAAAGTATGTTATTGAACAGGGGTGGTACCCCGATACAGGTTAAAGCTGTCAGATCAGGAGGCAGCGCGAGGTTACTGCTGAATCTAATGGTACCACCTGCCAGCGCATGGTAGCAGTTACTATGTAAAAGTTCCAGATTCAGTCTGGTGCTCAGCAAAATTGATAAGCTGAGGAGAATCCACCAGAAAAAGCATTACAGAAGGTAAGTAAGTAGTTCTTTTTGGCCATTTCCTCACGTAGAAATGTGAGCGTTAGTAGTAATTCCCGATTGTAGAACCTTTTCAGGCTGCTCACTGGCACTTGGTGGGAATCATCATATGAGCTATCCCTGGGGAGCTCGTGTGATAAAGTAAACCCTTCTGGTCGAAGAGTAATTTTTTTTCAACCCCCCCAAAAATAGGATCCTTCTTTCCTCCTTTGCGGTCACAAACTCACAGTACTTCTCTGTCCTTTGTTCATGCAGGCCAGCAAGATTGTTGTTGATTGGAAATCTCACTACTCCAGATGGTGTGTGTCTTGCAATGCTTACTGAGCATGATGTGCTTGCTTCTTCACCCTGGTATAGAAGACGTTGATTGCCCTTTGTGGTGGATGCTCAGGCCTACACTCGGTCAAGGGAGCCCAGGCAGCGCCAATACAGGCAGTAGAGCGGCTGTGCTGGTGTTGCGTTTCTTGAAGTAGGACGAGTCCTGCTCCTTGGGTTCTTCTTCAACGTCAGCCAACCCCTTCCAACCCAATCAAATCTAGGAGCCAGCCTGGTTGCGATGGTGAGGCAGGTGATATCTTATGTGCTTTTCTGAAAACTAGCTGTATTTTTCTAGGCATAGCTCAGTCAGGTGCAACAGCCACCTATGCCTTTCGTTTCTAGGCACTAGCTTCTAGTAGTGGGATTGCCCTCTAGCACTTTTGGGGTCTCCACGAAGTCCCTTTGATGTCAAGCACTTCCAAGAGACTCTGATAGCTACAGCAGCCATCAAAGTTTGCCCAGTTTTCTGTCCTCCTTGTCTAGGCAGCACATTCTTCTTGTAATGACACCTTCAATGCTTTTCCTGAGCAGACAGTCAGTGCCTTCATTCAAGGCATTCTCTAAGGCAGCTTATCCTGGCAGGCTTTCAGACTTTTAGAGGTTCTGATCCAGAGCTGGGCAAAGGGACTTGGCGGTTAATACCCCTACCCCAGCGCATTAAAGAGTTGCCACTGGTGTGGGCCCCGGATTCCAAATGAGAAGTCTTGGCACATTTTCTAGAAAGGTATACTCCATCTTTATACTAAAGTTACAGACAGTAGTTGTGTAGTCCAACAGTCAGCTCCGAGACTCAGTACTTGACAGGTCTGCCCATTTTGCATATTATGCTCAGACTGGTTGAGGCAAGGTCTAGGGTGCAGCTGCAAGTCTCTTGTCAGGAGCTACACAAAACAAATGTATAAAAGAGAGTGAAGATGTCCCACATAGCTACCTGTTAACCTGTGGGAGGTAGTCCTACAGTGAATAATGGGCTAGAAAATGGCAAGGAGGAAAACAAACCTAAGCAAGCTTCAAGGGGTCCCTCTGTCGCCTCTCCTCCACACCCAAAAGTCTGACCCACTATAAAGGATCTCCGGAATGTCCTTAATTTACATTACTTACTTACATAATTACTATTCTAAGCCTGTAGATCCATTCCAAGAAGGTGGCTACATTCCTAGAGACCATGAGACCATTTTGAATTAACTGTGTCCTCAGAAGTAGAAGGTGATGGATCAAGGATGGTTACCAAAAAGTGTGTTTAACAGCATCAAAAATAGAAACAGAGAGGTGCTTCAGGAACTAAAGCATAAAAATGAGTTTGAACTTTGAGAGTCCACTCAGACTAGCTAGAGATCTGCAAACCTTGCAGTGGGTACCACAGTGTGAGAAATGTGGATTATTATATGGTGTGGATTTGGGACCTCACTGTGAAATAATGACAAATCCTTATCAGGTCCAGTCAGGTTTGTTTGTAAAACCTTAGCTCAGTCCTGGGTAGCCGTGGCACAGAGCAATCAGGCTTTTACAAAGGAACAAGTGTAAATCATTAAGAAATATTAAAACAGTAAAATAGAAGAAAACGTTAAAAAAGAAAAATCCAACCCCAATCTATAAAAATAAGTTGTATTTTTATCTTTAAATAGAGACTTGAAAGACCAAAATTCATGGGAGGGTTCCAAAGATATTAATTTGCAAAGAAATAATAAATCACTGCTTTTCACTCGATGCAATAAATATTTCCAATCTACAGAAATAGCGGTTTCGGGTTAACCACGACAAGCAACTTGACATCAACAATATTGCCACTCCTGGATGTGCCAGCTCCTATAGGGAGCCAGTCACAGGGCTCAGTCAGGTCCAGGGGACTGTTACCCGTCGGTCTTAGCAATCTCCAGTCCAGCTCTGAATCCTTAGGTCAAACTGCCATTAAGGTCAATGGAATGGTCCTGGTTGCTGATCCTTTTGCAAGGGATACTGAATGTTGAAGATGCTGATGATGCTAACTCGTGCACGGGGTCTTCCTGTGGCCACCCTTTAGTTCTCAAACTTGGGGAGAGGGGGTGACTTTGGCCTCAGGGGTTGATCTCCTATAGCGGTCTCCCGTTACAGCAATCCTAGCGGTTTCCTTTGGTTGGCAATAACAAGGCAGTGCTTCTTTGGTCTTCTCTTCAGAACAGGCGTGATCTGTGCTCTGGGGGCCAGGGATGCCACTTTTATGCTCGCTACAAGCCAAAGGGATGGTTGCGACTAACTAGCCAATGGGTTACCAGGTCCCCTCCAGCCTGATGACTTCCTGCAAAGTGTGACACCTAGCTGTCCCAGGTGCACTATACTGCCCACTCCCAACATAGAAGAACCTTCTCTGAGGATGGGGTGCTTCCTAGACCTATCCAGAGATGTGGCTACCTATGGGCTATACTGTCCTTGAAACGGTTTGACAACTGCTTTTCCCTCTCTGCCTGAGATGCCAGCCTGTCTAAATGAAAGAGTAGACCCTTCTTAGGGGCCGATTCCGATGTCGGATGGACATCGGTCAGGAACTGGAACCGAACGACCTCTTGTCATCGGTTCCAGACCTGCAGGTAGGATGCGACTGAGCTCTGTTCGGTCGCAATCCTATACTTAACAATGGGAGCTTGCATTCCGTGCTCGCATCGTTAATTGCAGAGGTGCAGCTCATCCCTGCACCTCGTGGCAGGCACCCCAAGACAGGAATCTCCTGGCCAGCGATCGGCGGCCTCGCACCCATGGGGGCCCTGCTGGGGCCCCCCCAAAGATAGTTTCCCACTGCCTTTCTGTGTCAGAAAGAACAGCACAGAAAGGCAGTGGGAAACTCGGAAACAGCAGGCCGAGGGAGTACTGAAGGGTTTCCGGATGGCGGACGGGCTCTCTGAGCCTGTCGGAAGCCATCTGGAAAGCCATCGGAATGGCTCGGTCAGAAAGGAATCCGAATGGGCAAGTCTGATGCGGTTAGGATGGCTCCGACCGAGGGTTGAAGCCATTCCTAACCGCATCGGAATCTGGCTCTTAGTATGATTACCCTTTACCCTTCAAAAGTAGCTTCCCGTTAAATACTCACCTTTTGGGCTTATACACACTGTAGCCATCCTGGCAGGAGGAGGTCACTCCTGAGTGTCATTTTTGCGTCTCCCCAGGAGGGCAGCAGGCTGTCTCGAGGTCAGCAGCAGTTTGCAACAGAAACAGCTAATGGAAAACTTGGGAGACAAAGTGGCAACTTTCAAACGTTGCAATTTATAAATTAGTTACATTAAATTCAACTTGTGCAACAAGTTGGGTTAAATGCAACAACTCTTTAGATACCTTGAAGTACCAGATAGTCCCATTGGGAAGTTAACACTGCTGAGTTGTCAGCGTGTAACTCCATAGTCACCAATGAGGCTACTAGCTTTACTGCAGTAAAGAGGACAATGCATAGTTTTTACTCTCCGGACACACATCAAAACACACATCCATTTTAATGTAATGCACCCTGCCTTTAGGGCTTGTTAGGTCTACCTTAGGGGTGACCTATAAATATTAAAAAGGACGGTTTGGGCTTTGCCAAGGGTTGAAATGGCAACACTCTACCAGTGTGCAGATGCAGAGTGGGTGTAATTCTTTGCTTTGTTACACTTATGGTAGCACAACCAGTGCTTCAGTCCATGAGGGACACTTAACTTACTAGCCCTGGGAACACCTGGTACAATATACTAGGGACTTGTAAGTAAGTTAACTTATGCCAAGGGGGTGTCAACCTGTTAAACATACACCTTTTAAGGGTCTCCTAAAGGGCCATTGGCACTGGGGCCTAGTTGGTAAAGCCCAGTGCACTTTCAGAGTCGCAAAACCAGCAGCATGAGTCTAAAGGTTTGAGGGGTGATCATGCAAAAAGAGGCTTTTCCTTACACACAGAATCAGGCCAACATGATAAACCTATACAATTTGTTTTAGTAAAACTTTACACAACAATGTCATTACAGTAATATCTCATCTTCCCAGTCCTGAACTGTGCCCACTGCTTATTCCTTGTGGCTGTATGGAAAAGTGAATAATATGTGAAGAACTCTATGGGTACTTGGCGTTTCCACACAGGCTTAAGAAACCATTTGAAAAATTCTCGTTACTTCACAGGTAGTTCGGTGTGGGTAAGGTGAATAGACTTTAATACACCAACAAAGAACTACAAAATGGCCACTCATCCAAAAACAACAAACCTGCCTGAAACATATTTTCAGCTTCCAAATCAAACATAAAGAATCCAGCATTAAGAAAGAGTGATGGGAATTTCTCCCCAGCACAATGGCACATTCAGTGGGTTGGAGGAGGAGGAGGACAACAGGTTTGCAGGCCCAAAATAAGAGGATAGCAAACATGCAATCTAGGCAATGCCTGACACAAAGACACTGACAAAGGCTGCCCTGGGGACATAGACAGTTAAGGGCAAACAAGATAGATAAACCCATTTGCCATCTCAAGCCCCTTTTACTTATTTGCACACATACATACACACACACACACATTCACCTTTTGAGTGGATGAACACAGATTTCCAGATTTTTTTTTCAAATTAAGGAAATAATCTGAAACACTGGCCGCCGTAAAAGAACCAAGAAATGCAAGCGTTGAAGGGAGTTAAAAGAACAAAACAAATAGCACATTGTAATCACTTGCAGGGGAACAGTCGTACAAAAGAGGAAGAGGAAAACACACTTTGAAACATAATCAAGACTAGCACAAAAGACTACTGTGGGGGAAGTAAATAGTCCATGAAATTGACACCAAACATTACAAAAAAGAAGAATATGTGGCTAAGGAATGAGTTGTTGGCACCTGTGGCATGCAGCAGGTACATTAAGTTCAGTTCCCAGGTAACAAATAAGAAGGTAGGGAATACAGAGTAAAGCAATGTACTGTAAAACCCAGGGAGGGCTTCTGAAACCCTTCAAAGGGCGTACAATTACATGTTAACAAATAACAGTCCAAGAAAGAAAGACTGTCAATAAAAGCCCATCCTCAGTATTTACGTGTGAATTGTTCCAAAAAGGAGTCTTTATTTTCCGCCTTTTCTTTTCAACTCAGCTGAAATTGTAAATGAGCACTGCCTTCTATAAATAAGCATTATTTAACTTGCATGGTCTAAATACACCCAACACATAATTACACATACTGTCATGTAGTAACAGTTATCATTTGTTTAACGCACACCACAAACTAGACTTCAGATGCTGAAAACTGGTGTTACTTTTACATAATGGTCATGTACTCATTTTAAAGACCTTAGACCTTGGAAGGATGAACAACCAAACAATAATATGAAGCTTCAAGCTTACATACAGGAGACTGGCTGTAACTGAACTTACACAGTGAACTCTCTAAACGGCTAAATAGCCCCTGCAATAAAATGCCCATATGCCCTCTATTTTACCCAACTGACCAGCAGCTGGTTAGGATGATAATGGTACTTTTTATCCAATTAAACAAGGTGTGTCAAGAGTCAATTTTATTTCAGTTTTAAAAGATATACGAGGAATTTACCAACTGAGGAAAATACAAATAAAACTATCATTAAACGCGTCACATAAACAATAATTCATACCAGGCCTTTGCATGAGTATTAGCAAGAAGAGCTTTCAACATACATGCTCTGACAAGCACAATAATACTGGCTTTACCTGCTAGATATTTTATAGTATCGAGTTTATGGGATTCCTGCATGGTTTTCATCCCAGCTACTTCTGTGTCGATCTTCCGATTGATTTGAGTCAATGCTCGATCTTGCTGAGCGTGCTTAAGGAGGCAAAAGCATTCAATTAGTGCAAGATGTTATAGGTCTATTCAAGTAAATTAGCATCCGAACCCAAATACACAATGACCCCTGTAAGACGATGAGCATCAAACAACCGGCCACATCCGCTTCTGCATCAGACGCAAGATCACTGGCACTGCTAGCATTCATTCAATTATTTGCTGTTCCAGCAAAAGGCTTGACCATCAACCCCCTCAAGGAACTGACAACAAGGCTCCTCTATCACCCCATCCTCCACGAAGGACCCCCATATCCACTACTGATTCTCATTCAAGGGATGTGATTCATCGTAAGATGACACACCCACACTGAGACTACTGTGTTGGACTACTAAGCACCCGGAGCCTCATTCACACACTGCACTTTGTACTATGTTTTGTAGCCCTACAAGATGTACGTTTTCCCTATAATTATGTGTGTGGCGTTCTCCGCCCTGACTGCGGGGTCACCGCACCCACAAGTATAGGTTTTAGTAGTAAATGTGGGAGGGACACACAGGAGTAGGCGGGAAAAGGGGCAGGTGTAGGGAGGGTCAGGGATGTGTTTAGGGAGGGCTGTCAACCATCCACACAAGAGTAGGCCCATTGCTTTACTCTGGGGGTGGGGACATGTAACTTTTACTTTTGTAGCAAGTTTAAGTTTACACTTTGAATTTGTGGAAACTGAAAGTAGTAAACTTACTCCAAAGTGTAAACTTAGTCAAACATTTAAGTTACCTCAGTGAATCAGGCCCCCTCCCACTTAATTCAATTTTCTCAAATTCTCACCCTACCAGTGGTTTTTGCTTGATAGTTCCGATCCATTATGTACCACTTATCTCACTGTATTTACTGTCTAACTGAGAACAATACAATTAGCAAGAAATCATGAACATTCTAATCAGATTTTTAATGGTTGGATTCAAATAGTCAACAAAATGTTAAAAAATAAAATGTGCGTACTCTTTCTCTTACTACACAACTGAAGGTTTGCCTGTCAACAATGTTTTGCTAAAACGTAGGATGCCAATTGTGCCATCTAGTACAGCATCTTATACATGCTTAACACAACGTTTACCCCAAAGCAAAGTGATTTACGCAAACACATTTGCCAAAATAAACGTGAATTCTTACCAATGCTATAATTTCTGTTCTTGCTTCCAACAACTTCTTTTCGCTATCAGCATACTAGAAGCAGAAAGGATATTTTAGGGCAAATTCCAATAGGAGGAAAATACAATTGTAGTGCAATTTCAAGTAAACAAACGTCATTTATGGGTTAGCATGTTAATACATTCATGTCTGTGTAATGTGTAACACACGGATTCTCAGTATCAAACTTCTTTTTCTTTTAATGTACCCTGCCTCCTAGCATTTGTATTTTCGTCATTGGGTGTCCCTCATTGACGTTTTACAGTGAGGAGTGACCCTCCCTTGCCGTCACTCTTACAGTCCCATACTGTAGCAGCATGTACTCCCTTCCCTTTCCTCACATTGTCTGCATTCTTATTTTCCCCTCTATTCTTTTATATGCACTTGCTCTTCTCTGCTACAATTGTATCAGCCGCATTTCTCCTTGGTGAAATAAATTGTGATTTCTGGAAATGTATCTAGAAGATGCGAGCAAGGGCAATTTTCCTTAAAAATAGATTTCTTCCACACACTGTTCAGGAGCTGGATCACAGCTTGTACTTATTTCTCCGACAAAGGTATTGTGCATGTCCAGTTAAGACTACGTGAGTTAATAATACGATGAGTGCAGTACACTTGTACAGGTATTAGCTTGGTTAGCCAGAAACGAGTGAATTAAACAGCTGCTAGGCCTCAGAGCCTCACACTCACTCATTCAGACATTGTTGCTTAAAAGCAAAAGGGTCCTCAAACAACTTGACACCGGCTGATGATGTAATAGATGACCCACAGCACGAAGAAATCAAAGAATATAGCGCTGTCTAGACCCAAGGGTACCAGAGCGCTTTACGTATTTTGAGAGGAAGTTTACAAGAAATACATGATGAAGTCAATTTGAGTTTAAATAAGTCATATAGATAAACACAAAAAGTAAATGAAGTTCACAGTATGGATACAGAAATATCATTTTGGTGGAAGTAAAGGGGTAAAAGGTGACAGGGTTCGAGTCTGCATAGTCAGTAGGATTAGGAGGTCTTTCAGACCAATTTTTTTTCAAAGGAGGGTTTGGTCTTAGGGAGACGTATATCAACTAGTGATTATTGACAAAGTAGGTGTTGAGTAGTAGACATTTAAGGCCCCGTTTGAAGCACGAAAAGGAGAGGGTGCAGCGTAGGTCCTTTGGGAGTGAGTTCCAAATCTTCACGGCTTTTCCAGAGAAGGAGCGTGCCTGGGTTGATTTCATTTTAATGAGAATGAGAAGAAGAGAGTTGGAGCTTCTCAGAGCCCCGTCTTCTTCTGCTCTAGATAGTTTAGTTTCTAGATATTTGTTTTCTTTAGTATGTACGGCCTTGTGAGTGATACAGGCTGTCTTGTATACACATCTTCCTTCAATGGGAAGCCAGGCGAGACTTTGTAAGGCGGGTGTGATGTGATCAAACCGTTTGATTCCTATGAGCCTGGAAGCCGCATTGAGTATTGTTCTCAGGGGCGCAAGGTGGTTTTTAGGTGATCCTGTCAGGATGACATTGGGGTAGTAAAGTTTCGGGAATACAAGGGATTGTACTATCATCTTAAGATCGTCAGGGGGAAGAAATGGTTTGAATTTCTTGAGATGTTTTAATGTGACGGGTGCTCCTTTAGCTATGTTTTGATGTGTTCCTTAATTGATACGTTGATGTCTAGTGTGATACCCAAGGACTTAAACGGAGTTGGACAGTGTGGTAGGGCAGTTTAGTGCGTCCAATTTTATTTATAGCTATTCTGGATGGGTAGATGATTGTTTTAGGTGAGAGGAGTTAAGTCTTACTGGGAATCAGCTTAAGTGGTTGGTGTATAACCAATTTTGTATATTAATTAGTGTTGTATTAAGGTGTCGAATGTCGCTGGGTAATTTTATTCCGTAATAGAGTTGCATGTCAACCGCATAAAAGTGATACTTGATCCCAGCTTGGTTCAGAATAATTGTGAGGGGTTCCGTGAAAAGGTTGAATAGGGTTAAAGAGAGAATGGATCCTTGGGCACACCTTGCGGTACTGGTTTGGGCTTCGAGAGACAGCTGTTGATTTTTATCTGTTAAGAGCGATGTTGAAGATAGAACGTGAACCATCTCAAGACTGTACCATTGATACCAATGCAGTTCTGAGTGCCTCTAGTAGTGCTGGTGAACTGTATCAAATGGCGCCAACAGGATGAGTAGGATTAGTAGGCAGGAGTCACCTTCATCCAGGGAACGGTGAATGTCATTGTATATTGGGCCTAGTAGTTTCCGTGCTACAACCTTCCTGAATCTTGATTAAAATGTACAGTGAAGGTTGCATTTTTCTATGTGTTGGGTTGAGTTGAGTTGTAGTAGGACACACTTTTCTATCTTTTTAGTGAGAAAAGGAAGATTGGGGATGGGTCTGAAGTTATTCAGGTCGTTGGGGACTGCCTTATTTAGGAAAGGGTGACGTGGCCGAGTTGGAGGGAGTCTGGTATGTGGCCTGAAGAAAGAGAGGCGTTGATGATTTTGGTCCAGAACGACGAGGTGATTTGGTTGAGGTTTTCTACTAGGGTGAAGGACAAGGGATCAGTGATGTGGGATGTGAGTTTCAAGTTAGCAATTATTTTGAAAATATCTCCTTATGTTACAGGTTTGAATTGTATCCAATTAGCATCGTTTTTCAGTTGAAGGGGTTTGTTGCTTGCTATTGATTGCTTTTTTTTGTCCTTTTGGTCTTTAGTTAAGCATTGGGATGGAACATATTGACTTGTGGATCACAGGAGTAGGCGGATTGGGACGTTAGACTATTGTCAAGGGTCAGTGATCGTTTGATTTTCATAACTTTGTCAACAAGGAAGTTAGCTATATCTTCGCAGTGTTCATTTGTGATTTTTGTTTCCTGTTGGGAGCTCCCTTTGTCAGTTCTTCGCATAGTCAAGTTGATTACGGAAGAAAGCAGCTTTTCCCCTGAAAATATGTTTTTTTGTAGGAGCTGCTCAGATCTTAGGAGTGAGCGGTGCGCCAGTGAAGGGTTCTGTCTCCATAACCTTTCGGTTGTCTTCTTTCGTTGTTAAAGTCTGAGCTGACCCAGGATCTAGATTTGATTTGTCTTCAATCTTTTTAGTTTGAGTGGTGCAATCTGGTCAAAAACATCTTTCACTGATGTTTTTGACCAGTCATGTCATTGGAGCCAGTAAGTGTGAGCGGAGTTACTAGGTGAGTTAGTTCCTTGGCGAAGAGTGTGCGATCACCAGGCAGGTGATAAAGGGTGTGAAGTTTGGTGGGGGTGGCGCCTTCAGTTTTGATTTCTAGTCCGAGATATTCAAAGGTCGAGTACTTTGTGGTTTCTATGGGATTAAGTTGGGTTTCCTCTTTGTGGATGATCGCAATCCCAACCCCTTTTCACCTAGGTCTATCCCTTCTGATGATGGAGTAGCCAGGAGGAGTAAGCAAGTCTAAAGTCAGGGTTGGGTGCATGTAAAGCCAGGTTTCTGTAAGGAATGTAATGTCGATTTCTTCTGCAAGTATGGTTTCAGCAATTTCGGTGGCATGTTTCACTGCAGATCTGTAGTTTAGTAGCATGCAGGTTAGGGGGCTAGGGTTGCTATTGGTAGAGAGTAGTGTTTTGATGGTGGTGTATTGAGCGGTTGGTCTAGGCATTATGATAGGTCGGGGTATTCCATTTGTGCCAATTATTACTGGGACTGTGGAAGTAGGCTTGGTTTCTGCTTCAGGGGGTTTAGAATTGTATGATTCACTGAGTAGTGCCACCTCTATTGAGGAAAGGGGATTGAGTGCTCAGTAGGGTCTATAGGACAGGCGGCTCAAGGGTATGGAGGTCTGGCCAGTAAGATCGCTGACTTTTGAGCTCTTTTTTGGTTGGGAGTCGAATTTTCAATTCTCAGGGTGTTAAATTGGTTTGGATCACAAGATCATTTTTTACAATGGAGAGGTCTTTAAGCTAGAGAATCAAGTTTTACATTTTACAGTGGAACTGTGTGTCTTCCATGGGCCAACAAACAAATCCTCATGCTACTGCATGATTATGTGTTTATGATGTGCTCTTGTTTAGAATAGTCGCCAGAGCCCAGAATGCACAATTTCTGAAACTGTCTGAAAGAGCACTACGAAGGAAACTACAAAATGCAGAATATAGCTTTATCAAATCCATCTTGTAATATCAACTATAACCTCTCAACAACTCTACTACCTGTTCACAGCAAGTACGCAAAACAAATATTTATAACTGAAAGATATAGGACATTTCACCAACTTTACATTGTTGTAGAAGACCTCTTGCAAGGATTTCCACACACATTGCTGCTACATTTGTCTCACCTAAGTATTTCAGTGCCACTTAAGAAAAGACAGATGAGTCAGGTTTGAGATGGATTCGGAGCATTAGTGACCCTTTTGCATTCTTTTTACTGCAATGGGTCCAGCCAAGGTCATTGTTGCAAGGTGCTCTTTGGAAGATGTGGAAGAGATAGGAGTTGTCTGCCTAGACAAACTAAATGCAAGAATACAGAAGATAGGAGGCTGTTCCACTTAACCATGTTATACCTGTGTGGTGTATCACTTCAAGTCAATATTAAGCTAGGAATGGGTAGGGAAAACTCTCTAAACACAAAAAAGGGTCAAAGTCTGACCCACTAAAAAGAATCCCTTAAATGTCTAGAAGGAGCCGTACAATTCATGTCTGCTGTTTTGGACTCTCTCCAACCCTCCATTTTAGTTACCACTTGCATGTAGAAACCACAAAATGGATTCTGATTTGGTTGTGCGCACATCTGCTCCACACAAACATCCTTTAACATTCAGGTCTTCAAAAGACACAGGGGCACCCATTAGATGCTCACAGAAAACACCACCTGCTTTGAATCCTAAACTAGATGCAGCCCTTGAGCACCAATGGACAAGTACATCACAATGTGTATGATTAACCCCTTCAGCGCTGCGCGGATTCCCCCGCGGTGCTGAAGGGTTCGAGCGCGGGCGGGGCCATGACGGAACGGTTCCGTCATGAGCACAGCTCAACCGATGCTCATGACGGAACCGTTCCGTCATGAGCATGGAAGGGGTTAATGCTTCTGAGACATGAGAGGGATAGCTTCAGCACTAGCTTCCCTTGCTCGCAGAACAGGCACAGCACACCACTGCAGTGCAAGTTTCCCTCCCTCACAAACAAGATAAACCATATGCACTAGTTGCATCCCACCTTTACAAAAACAAGTGCACCACAGCAGCTGGATGCTGCACTCTAACATATTAGGAATAGGACACCACCAGAAGTGCAAGCATCCATCACCGACTAGATATAGCACCCAGTCAGCAGTGGAATCATCTCATACCCACAAATCAGCTGTAGTGCAAGCCTATTTGTCTCACAGAGCACGTACAACACACCAACAGCAGTGCAAGCAATGCTCACAGAAGATGGCCGGCCATCACTAGTGCAGACTTCCATTACCCATGTGACAGATATAACCTGTCCAGTAGCAGACGTACAAGCCTCTGTCTCTCACAGAACAGGTAGAGCTGGGCATCTGCAGGTCAGGCTTCCATTCTTCACATGACAGGTACAAGATTGGCAGCAACTGTGCAAGCTTCCCTTCCTCATGAAATAGGGACTGCATGGTAACAGCAGTAAACATCTTGCCTGACCGAAATGCTATAGCACTTCAGTAGCAAGACAAGCTTCCTGTCATAAGCAAAGCTCAGAAAAAATCAATTGAAGCTTCCTCCCTCACATAACAGGTGAAGAGCAGTTTGCAGTAGCAGTGCAAACTCCCTTACTTAATTGATGCACAGGTTTCTGTAAGGTTTTTGGGATTTTGAAGTGCATGAATAGTTGAGCAGGTAAATATGGATGGATGAGTGGAGGGATGAAAGACTGTATAGGTATGTGAGTGAGCGGACGGAGGATTTGATTTGAATAAGATTTATAGAGCGCCCCAAATGTCTGTGGGCGTCAAGGCTCTATAGTCGCAATAGTCCGATTTAGCCAAGCTGCAGAATAAAAGAGTTGCAAAAGTGCTGAGAGATCTCCCTATAAGGTGACCAGCCAAGTCTTTAAGGCTTTTCTAAAGGGAGAATGCAGTGTGATACAAGTCATATTGTTAGGAAGCGAGTTCCATAGTCTTGCAGTCGCGACAGAGAAAGCTCTGCCTCCCCTTCTCTTCTTCCAGACTCTGGGCACTGTAACCAGGTTAAGGTGGGGTGAGCGAAGATTTCTTCCTGGGATGTAACAGTAAAACATCACCTGGATTCCATCTGACCTGGCCTGATAAAGAGCCTTGTGTACTATGCAGAGGACCTTGAACATAATGCGCTTTTTTATAGGGAGCCAATGTAGATCAAAAAATCCCTTGGACACCGGCTGCCATTTACGGATGTCTAAGGTAAGCCTTCATAACGCGTTCTGCACTAATTGCAGATTGGCTTGGATACTGTTATTAGTATCCGAATAAAGTGCATTGCAATAATCAATTCTTGACATAATCAATGCCAGGGCAACTTGTTTTTGTGACGAGAGGGGGATAAAAGGAAAGATTTTCTACAGCGTTTTGATCAGCCTAAAACAAGTCGAGGTGGTACGGTTGGCCTGTTAGTCCAGTGAGAAGTCCCTGTCAAGGATCACCCTATGATTCTTGGCTTTCTCTGCAGGAGCTGGTAAGGTGCCTAGTTTGTACAGCCACCTGTTGTTCTAAATGGAGGCTTGAGTTCCAAAGAACAAGACCTCAGGCTTCTCCCCATTGAGCTTCAGGTAGTTTCTTTCCATCCACCCTGCTACTGCTGTCATACAATGGTTGAAGTTAGCTGCGATTTCTGCTGTGTCCTTACGAACCGACAAAATGATCTGATAATCTTCAGTATACAAGACCGCTTGTAGCCCGCAGGAGCCGATGATCCTTGCAAGTGGGGAGACTTTGAGGTGAAAAAGTGTAGGGTTAAAAAAATTAGGCCTGCGGCACCCCACATGGCAGGGAGAACACATCCGACTGGAACTGGTTCACCATCATCCTTTGGGATCCATCCTTGGAGAAGGAGGACAGTAGTTTCAGAGCCCTGACTATAATACCCATTTCCTGTAGGCGTTCAATCAGCAGGGACAGGCGGATGGTGCCAAAGGTAGTGGATACATCTACCAGGATCGAAGCTGCGCCCTGTCCTTCATCCAGTAGCCATCCAATACAGTCCGTGGCCGACACCAGAGTGTTTTCCGTTTCGTCCACGCCAGGCCAACTCTATTCTTCCACAAACAACATCAGATGGCTGTAAAGGTGTACTTCAAGATCTTAGCTGGGACTGGAAGAAAAGAGATAGGACGGTAGGTTTAAAGGTTCTTAGGATCAAGGTTGGGTTTTTTGAGGAGGGGCTTCACTACTGACTCTTTCCATAACCGCGGGTAACACCCAGAAGGGATGGCTTTATTCATCATAGCTGAAAGTGGGTGTACTACCTCTCCGGCCACCATGTGGTGAATAATAGATGCACAAGGTTCAAGTGGAGACCCCGCCTTGGTACTAAGAAGGTGCCGCTTGACCAGTTCTGGGGTAAGGAGAGAAAAGACCGTGAACGAATTTGCAGTGTTGGGGGATTCTAACTAACACTCAGTACTTGAAGACAGCATGTTTTTGTCTTTAGATTTCGATGCTTCAAGCTCTTTATAAATGATATCAATTTTAAGTTGAAAGAGGAGTGGGTTATATGTCTATAGCCCTCTTTTTGTTAGTGGCAGAACTTCTTATGGAGTTATAACTCCAGATTGAAATCGCCATCTGCAAATACAAGTTTCAGGAAAACTCTAGACCTGCTAATTCCGGGCCAGGAGATACCAGACATGTCTTCACTACAGAGAACGAGCTGTGGGCAGCAGCACACCCTGGCCCCTAGCCAATCATGTAGCAGCATTGGTCGGCGGGAAATCAGACAATGCTCCCCCCCCCCCCCAGGTTGAAACTTGCCCCAACCAATCCCTACCCCCATGTTTACTCCTCCAACTGACCGTCCTGATAGCACTCTCTGCCTGCTTTGACCAAGTGGAAAATAGAGAAAATTCATGTCAATGGACCCAGTATTTCTGAGTCTGTTCATTTATTCCCCTTTCAAGTGAGAAACCTTGCGATTGTTGGAATTTGGTCTGGCTAAACCAGTGGTAATCTGAGATTCCAGCCTTCCGGTGTACCTGTACTAAATTCTGGCAATCTTTCAATAGGAGTCTAAGGATAACGTGTGTGAGTGTGTGCAGATGAATACTATGTGTATGGATGTGTGCAAAAAACATGCTGAGCTAGGAACAGGGGCCACTGACCTTCCAGGTCACGTACACGAAGCACTAGAAATTACTGTAATGGGGCAGCACTGTCACCAAAAACAATGAATAATCGTGATACTGCACCATGACTGTGGATTAGCTCATGTGCACCTAGGTGTCATACGCAGGGCCACTGGAATAATACAACGTGGAAGAACCAAATTATGCAGCAGAGTTGACTTAATTATGCGACAAGAAAAGGCAAATTATATGTGGCATAATGCAGCACATTTTGAAGCAAGTTTACTTCACTATTAGGTCACTTTTACAAAAGTTAACACTATAAGAGCAAAGGTTTCACCTTATTAATATCATTGATAACTTTATTTCGGTCGGAGACCTTAAAAGCACAGAATAAATTACAAGAAAAGTTGCACATTTCATTAAAACAATAAATAGAGTCAAGTTAATACAATGATTAAAAGTGAATTAAACTGGTGTTATCAAAAAGGCTAATTTGATAAAAGGACAAAACATTTTAAAGAAAGCTTTTCCTTCTACGCCAAAAACCATGTAAAAAGCGGGACATAGCAAAGACAATTGGGGGGTGAGTATCATATATTAAGACCCTGCATGCATGCATGCAGTGTCTAAACCCTAGGTTCTTGCATAAGGGAATGAGACACTTTTTCCTTATTGAGTGGTATGCGGGGCAGAAAAACAGAACATGGCATATATCTTCAAGGTTATAATTGCAAGCCGGACAGGCTGCATTTTCTGATCTTGCCCATTTGTGAGGGAATGCTCTGAGCGGTAGAGTACCATGCCTTAACTGCAGATAAAGCTTCCTAGCAAGAGATGGATAAATTACATCGAGGAAAACCTCTGCTCTTGTTTCTGATTTTATTAGGAGAAACTCTTTAGTGAGTTTCCCCAAGGAGCTTGAACCATGTAGAGTAACTAATCTCAGCTGCCTTATATGGCCTCTTAAATCAGATTTGGAAGTCCTTTTACAGGCTACCTCCGGAAATTCCCAGAGATCGGTCCTACCGATCTTTGTGCTAAGATCCTTAACAGCCTCAGCCATGATTTTGCGATTTGTGATCCCCAGTCAAAGTTCTCGGTCAATGTGATTCCAAGATAAACAAAAGTCCTGACTCTCTCAAGGGGGGAGCCATTTAGGGTAGGATTTGGGCGGGTCTGTTTGGGAGGATTGAAGATCATAAACTTAGTCTTCTCTAAATTAATCTCCAAGCCTCTGGCAATACAGAATGCCAGGAAACCATCCAAAATGCGCTGGATGCCCGATGATGTTTTAGATATCAGCAGAGTGTCGTCAGCAAACATCAGAGCGGGCACTCTACCAGTAGCCAACCTAGGGGCATCATTGTTAGCTACGTCAGCCAAATGGGTGACAAGGCCATTGATGTAGAGACTGAACAACGTTGGAGCCAAGACACACCCTTGGCGCACGCCCTTCCTAACGGGAGAGCGTGAAGAGAGGTCGCCATGTCTCCCACACCTAACCTGGGCGTAATTGCCGTTATGAAATCTGATTAGAATATTCAGCAGGTAGGGGGGGAGGCCCATATCTGCCAGAACTTTCCATAATTTTCCTCTTGGGACGAGATCGAAGGCAGCGCGCAGGTCAACGAAGATGAGGTAGAGGCTGCCACCCTCTACTCTCACCGTTTTCCAGTATAGGACCTGTAACCGGAAGATCTGGTCTATGGTTGAGATCCCAGATCTAAACCCTGCCTGTAATGTAGTCAGAATTTTGTTTTCATCCATCCATCCCTGGATTCTGTCTAAGATAATTCTGCCCATTAATTTCTGGGTGGTGTCAATAAGGCTGATTGGTCTGTAATTAGCCGGCTTTAACGGACAGCCTTTCTTAAATATGGGGACTATCTCCGCGCCCAACCAAGTGTCTGGCAAGACAGCCCCCTTGAGAATAGAGTTGAATAATACCACCAAGTACGGGGCCCAAATTTTTGGTTGGGAGCGGAATAAGTCCGGTGGCATTTTATCTAGACCAGGGGCTTTGTTAGACAGGAGCCTTAATATTGCGGTCTCTACTTCTTTGAGAGTGATAGCCACAGGGAGTTCTGGCATAGGAGTGGCCGCACCCACCAAAGAAGGACACAACTGGCGCACATGTAGGGGCGCTGGAATAGGGAGGGGGGGACGAGTCTCAATATCACGTGTAGTAGGGTCACTTCCTCTCATCGGGCTGCACTCGAGAGGTGTGTCAGTAGGAAGGAGGTCGTCCGAGTCCCCGTACAGTCCCCCAAAATGGGTTTCCCACACTTGTGGAGCTATGTTTGCAGTGGGGGGCAAAGCTACCCTACTCTCGTCCGAGTTCACAATGGCCCAGAACGCCTTAGGGTCTCTACATGAGAGGGTTAGTCTTAGCTCCTCCCATCTTTGCTCCTCCCAATCCCTCTTCCCCCTGGTAATAGCCTTCTTATAATCTAGGCGAAGTTTCTTTATGTTAGCCCTGTCGTTGCCTTTTATTGCCAAAAGCAAATCCTTTTTTGCTTTTCTGCAGGGTTCCTTATACCAGGGGTGAGTCCTGGGCTGTTGTTGTTTGTTTCCCACAGGATTGAATAGGCCCCTCAAGTTGTCAACTAGGTGAATATGAATCTTGGTGGGATCACTCAAGTTATCTACACTTACATCCCCCATTGCGGAAAGAGATGGCAAGGCTATCTGATATATTTCCGCAAGTTTAGCAGGGGATTTCAGAAAATAGGGCCATTTTATCCTCCTCCTATTGTTAGAAAGGAGTACTGGGGGCGTTGGGCTGTTTGAGTTGGGAGGAGGGTTTGTTAGACCAAAACTGCCCTGTTTCAGGGTGAAGACAAGGGCATTATGGTCACTGTCGTGCCTAGGGTGAATTTCAAACTCTAATAGGTTGTCCCAATGTCTTATTTCCATTAATATATAATCAATATTAGAGTTTTGGCCTGGTCTGTTGAACGTTGGAAGGCCTGTGCGATCGGGTTTCAGTCTCCCATTACAGGCCCTTAAGGACAGTGCAAGGGATAAGGATTTAATTTGAAGGACGAGAGGAGTCCAAGCTCTGACAGGAAAAATTTGTGGTTCACAAACGTGCCAGAACTGGTCTTCTTCGTCCGGTTCGCCCAAATCAGGAGATTCGAGGGGTTCAAATTGGCAGTTGAAGTCACCTCCTACTATTAATTGAGGTGGGGGGTCTAGGGACAGTATAAAATGCTTTAATGCGTCAATGGCACCAGATTCTTGGCCATTCTTAACTGGTCTAGAGTAGACGTTTATTAAAGCAACCGATGGATTGTCTTTTAGGGTTAAGAGAACACATTGAACGTCCAGGGAATTAGTTGGAATCTCGGTTGCCTGAGTGCCCAAATGTGTCCCCACCCATATTGAAAGACCACCCGAAGGTCTCCCTCTACCACTTGAGGTTGCCAAAATGTCAAAAGTGGCGTAGCCGATCCTCGGATTTTCCTCCATGGCCCAGGTTTCTTGCATGAAGCAGATGTCATGAGTACCTATAAAATTACTCCACTCCAAGTTAGATAACTTGTTTTTTATCCCTGCCACGTTCCATGACAATATTTTTATTCCCCCGTCTAGTGCTCTGTTCCTGTCTAATAGGTCACCCAACCGTAGGATTTGGGCAGAGTTCTGGCATTTGAGGGATGATTGCTAATGTGGTGTCCGCAAGGTTAACACCGAACAAAAAATCATCGGGGGAACAGCCAAATCATTGTGCATAGTTTGTCCTGTTTCCGGTCCTATGCTCAAGGAAGGGGATGCTAAAGCAAATTCTAGGGTACCACTCTCACATCTACCCTTATCTACAGCTATTTGGATGCCCATAATTTTGTCAGGTTGGAGTACAGGACTCTGGATCACGACTGGTCAATCCACCTCCTCCGACATACTGAATCTATTTTTTTGAGCGAAAAGTGACAGTAGGGGCATATTCTGGGTTTCTTCTGCTGATCTAGCATACAATTTGTTTTGCCCCCCCACCCAACTAACACCTCTATTCTGCCCTACTCTGTGCTGGGGTGCTGGATAAAAATATGACAAATGCAATGGGATGATTTGGGTATTAGGCCTAGGGGGTGTCCTACTGCAGATATAATCTACAGCAAGCGGGTGCCTAAAGTTGACAATGACGCAGTTTCCTTTGATGGATTTAGGAGTAGGCCCAATCCAATCTAATCTCCGAACGCCCAAAATTTCTCCAGAGATGTTATAAGGGAGGGGGCTGTTTGAATTGAACCAGTGCATACATTTGTTTTTCAATTCCAGAAAATCCTCGTTCTTCCCTTGAAGTAGGGGAGGAACACCAGCAAGCACAACGACATATGGGAGAGACTCAGGCGGAAAATCTATACAAGGTAATGCGGTGTTAAGGCCCTCAATAGAAGTGTTTCTGTTCTATTTTGCTTGGTTATCTAAACATTTTTCCCCCACATTGGTAATCTCCCTCTGTACTCTGGAACTTTCTGAGTCTGTGTCCCTAGTCAAAGGAATAGTTGTAACGGGGGCAATCATGCCAGCCAATTGAGAGGGAACAGGCAAGGTCTCAGAGGCGGCGGGGGCATTATCATGGGTAGGAGCAGGACAAGAGGGAGGATTTGTGGAAACAGTGGTCGGCTTGGTTTTACCAAAGCCTGCATTGTTAATAGTGGAAACCAGTCTATCCAGTCTAGACAGCAGGGATTTAAAATGAGAGCCAAGTAGTTGTTCAATATGGACCTGGAGATCTAATATCATATGGGTGGCCCAGAGAGGAGCCTGCGTAGGGGACAAGGTAGAGGGAGTATCAATCGGTATGGAAGAATTGGTTAGAGACTTGTTTTTCCTTAGTGTTTTACTCTTCCCGGCCCTAGGTTTCTTGACTACAGTACGAGTCACAGAAGCCTTGTTAGGTAGAAGATGGGGTGGGGAGTTAGGAACCTGGAAGACATGCGTATCACTGGTAGTGGGCTGTGCACAAGGAAGGTCAGCGAAGGAACAGATAAAGGAAGAAATAAAATCAGAGGCGTTGGTTGTAGCAATTGATACATCCTCCACTACTTGGGAAAAGGGGGGAATTACAGGAGTAATTGATAAACGCCGCTCTGTATTTTCTATGGCTGAAGCCACAGCTCCAATTGTTTGCTGCAGCATTTTGTCAATAGCTGTCAGACTTGGGAGGGGTTGCGTTGTTGTAGTCTGTTGTCTACTTGCTGGCCGGGAGGTAAATAGACTAGGGTTTTTACCATTTCGTTTCATGGTTACAGACAGAGTGTAGGAAGCACACAATCGCGCAAATAATTACAATACTTCCCTTGGATGTTAAATAACACAGGACTATGAGGGGGGATGCTATTAATCTTATAGTTCAAATGTCAATGGGTTCAAGCACATGTGGTGAGCCAAGGATTTGAAATGCGTATCAGGCTTGTAACACAGTACCTTGCTTGTTGCTATATCCGACTGCAGGGACGTCAGTGGGGTGGCCCTGCTCGGCCTCTAACGGTCCCTGACGGGCAAGGACGGGCCCGCCCTTGGCCCGGGCTTCGCCCGGGCGCTGCCCGCGCGCTTCCCGCGCTGCGTGAAGCCTGCGGGACTTAAGAGGAGCCCGGGCGCTGCCTGATGCCATCAGCGGCAGGCGCCCGGAGCATAGACTGCTGGGTCTTGTGGTCTTTGGGCCGTTCACCTCACGGCGATGCAGGAGGAGTCCCGGTGGTCAGCTGGCAGGGCGATGCTCCCCACAGGGCCGTTTCCCTCACGGCAGGCTTTCTGGGCTAAGAAGCTGAAAGTAAGTAAAGCGCGTCCCGCGCTGCGTGAAGCCTGCGGGACTTAAGAGGAGCCCGGGCGCTGCCTGATGCCGTCGGCGGCAGGCGCCCGGAGCATAGACTGCTGGGTCTTGTGGTCTTTGGGCCGTTCACCTCACGGCGATGCGGGAGGAGTCCCGGTGGTCAGCTGGCAGGGCGATGCTCCCCACAGGGCCGTTTCCCTCACGGCAGGCTTTCTGGGCTAAGAAGCTGAAAGTAAGTAAAGCGCGTCCCGCGCTGCGTGAAGCCTGCGGGACTTAAGAGGAGCCCGGGTGCTGCCTGATGCCGTCAGCGGCAGGCGCCCGGAGCATAGACTGCTGGGTCTTGTGGTCTTTGGGCCGTTCACCTCACGGCGATGCGGGAGGAGTCCCGGTGGTCAGCTGGCAGGGCGATACTCCCCACAGGGCCGTTTCCCTCACGGCAGGCTTTCTGGGCTAAGAAGCTGAAAGTAAGTAAAGCGCGTCCCGCGCTGCGTGAAGCCTGCGGGACTTAAGAGGAGCCCGGGCGCTGCCTGCTGCCGTCAGCGGCAGGCGCCCGGAGCATAGACTGCTGGGTCTTGTGGTCTTTGGGCCGTTCACCTCACGGCGATGCGGGAGGAGTCCTGGTGGTCAGCTGGCAGGGCGATGCTCCCCACAGGGCCGTTTCCCTCACGGCAGGCTTTCTGGGCTAAGAAGCTGAAAGTAAGTAAACACTGAAATACAGCTATCAGCAACTGAAAAGTGATCTGCCTCATGAGTAAAGGCCTTCCCCTGGGTAGCAATATGTTAGGTGGCGTTTTCTGTAAGTTTTGATCTATCGGAACTAGAACATAATTTTTTTTAATCTGTGTATTATGCAGAAGGTGATGGAGTATGTGGTAAATGTGGCAAACCCGTATTTGTGCACAAAATGCAGCAAAATTGCATCATCTCAATGGCCCTTTTAATACCACAGACTTGGATACTACAGGCTTTAAAGACGGAGGGGTTACCTTGTTACAGAAACAGCAGTGAAACGCCGCAAAATGAGGTATAATTTAGTGGGAATCTTAAAATTCAAAAGACGTTAACATAAGCATTCCAATTTTAAAATTACACATATAACTGTGACACCAGTCAGTGATTTCATCACATAACCAGAATTATCAGGGCATTCTGTAGCGTACCTGTCAACCCCTAGACTCAAAAGTACAGGTAATATTAAATGGTGGATTGGGAGACGCCCCCAAATTATTACCAGTGTCTGAGATTACTTAAAGCATTCCATCCATCACTTTTTATATAATTTTATATGTTCTCCTATTGTGTATCTATTGGAAGCCAAAGTAAAAGATCTGCTGTAGCCTGCAGAGGACACCATTTTATGCAAAATATCACAAATGTGAGGCAGGGCAGACAAAGCCTGCAATTCACACAATAATCAAACCCTTCACAACTGGAAATTCAATGCTCAAGTGTAAACACTGCATGACACCTGACCTTAAGATAAATCCATAGATTGGTCTCTCTCTTTCCCTCTACTTACACTCCATCATCTGCATGCCCCCTGGTCCCTAACTGCCCCATACTCTGACGCATACCTTACATTCTACTATATTTCTGCAAATTGGCCATACATCTCCTCATAGATCACAAAATCCCCCGCTATGTGACCATCTCTTGCAATGAAACTGTATCTAACCACCTGTTAGACCTGTCAGCCCTTTGGGTGGTCCCTCCTCATCATTATTTATTTTGTCCCACTTTTGCCTCAAACCCTGTTAGAATTTTTCCTTTTTGGGAACCACCAGACTTTTTAGTGTTGATGCAGGGTCAGGGAGCCATTTTCCCTACCCCTGGAACTTCTGTCTGAGGGCCTGAGACACAAAATGGTGGCCACCCATTGTCACCTGTGACATCATCAGAACCCACTGGAGATTTCTAGAACCTTCCGTAACATTCTGGAACCCTGTGACAGAGGGAGGCAGTTTAGAATGTTGGGAGGCCATCTCAGAGTGGCAGTTGGCATCTGACTAGAGAGGAGAGAGGACCAGTTCAGAAGGAGGTCGGAGTAAGGCAGCAGGGGTGGAAACCAGTGCTTGGAGTGGGTCCAGAAACCCACCCTTGATGCTAGTCCCTACTGACCAAGCCCAGCCTAGAGCCCTGTGTGGGACCTAGACCAGAAAAACCATCTTAAGGACTTAAATATTGTGAAGAGGCCTTAAAGAAGACCAGCAAGCTCCTGACCTGTTTAGCGGTGTCCTCCTGGAGTCCTGACGTCGAGAAGCCTGGAGACCTGAGGCCTGAGGTGGAGAAGCGGCGCTGAGAGAAAGCAGACGTCGTACCCGGAGCCGTCAGAGGTCGAGAGAGGGCGCCGACGGAGGTCGTGGAGAGGCAACGGAGGTCGAGTAAGGAGTCACCTGAGGTCGAGGTGAAGCGCGCCGGAGGTCGGGAGTGGAGATCGCACTCCGGAGTCGCCGGAGATCGAGGTGAAGCGCGCCGGAGGTCGGGAGTGGAGATCGCACTCCGGAGACGCCGGAATCTGAGGTGAAGCGCGCCGGAGGTCGGGAGTGGAGGTCGCACTCCGGAGACACCCGGAAGCGGGGAGACCGTGACCCTGCGACGCCGGAAGGCGACATCGAGCCGGAGCAGCCCAGCGACATCGAGTCGAAGCCGCCCAGCGACACCGAGCCGAGGCCGCCCAGCGACATCGATCCGGAACCGCCAGCGACACCGATCCGAAGCCGCCCAGCGACACCGAACCGGAGCCGCCCAGCGACACCGAACCGGAGCCGCCCAGCGACATCGAGCCGGAGCCGCCTCACGACATCGACACGGCGCCGAGCGGAGCCGATCATCGTGAAAAGGGCAGTAAGTGGTAGAAAGGGCATCTGAGGCCCTGTGGAGCCCTAAAAGACCATTCTAGGGGCTAGAGGGGTGTTAGAACCAGCCTGGGAGTGCCAGGGGTGAACTGAGACTGGTACAGTGACCTCTGTGAGGGGTTGTGTATTTTGGGAGAACCAGATCCTTAGGTTACCCTTATTCTACCTCAGTTCAGGCCCAGCCTTGACCAATCTAGGTGGGACACCCCCCCATGTCATCCCAATGACCACAAGCTGTACTTGGGCATAGTAAAACCAAACTACCTCAGGAAAGTGATGTGAACTGTAATTGTCATTAATCGTGTTATTTAAGTTATTGAGGGTGCTTTATTTATTGACTGTATTTATTGTCTGACTGTATTTATTCCTGCATTGTATTTATTGTCTGACAGTATTTATTAGCCATTTGTATTTATTGCACCCCTATTTATTCCTTGCTTATTTATGACCTGATCCTATTTATTGAAACCCCACTGTGGTATTATTTATTTGACCTGCCCTTTTAAAGGAGAATCTTATGGTACTGTATTTATTTTATGAACCCTGCAACTAAGAGAAAATAAGATAAAGACAAACTACTTTCTTTCATAATTTTTACGGTGTAGTGTCGTTTTTGGAACGGAGGAACGCATGGTTATTGTGAGGGTGTGACGTACGCTTAACACGGTGCCTGACCCCCAACCGCTCGAGCCAAGCTACCATTGTGCTGGGAACCTGGTGACTGCTAACCCGGTTGCCCGGTTTCCAACATAAAATTGGTGTTCAGTGGTGGGATTGAGCTGTGCTTGCGTCTACTCGACAATAACTGTGGGTAGTCCATAGGCCTACACCGGGAGTTTTCTCCAAGCGGACTTCCTAATTTTGAGTTTTGTTTTTTCCAAATTTACTTCTGGTGGTGGGAGGAGGTATTACAAAAGGTACCCCCCTGTATAGCTTCTGTAAGCAACTGTCTTCTATCCTGAGTGGGCAAAATGGAGTTTGTATTGGAAGATGTGGAAACTTACACTGTGGCCCAACTCAGAGAGTTTTGTGAGCGAGAGGGGGTGTTTTGTCCCCAAGGTGCAAAGAAGGGTGAGCTCGAGACCAGCTTAAGGGCTTGGGGGAGGCACGACGAGAAAGTAAGGTTGAGAAGGAGGACAGGGATGGAGAGCCTGACAGCGAGGGGGCTGGTCTGTACCAACCTGAGGTGGGGAACCTAGTAGCGGGGCCCAGAACACTTTCAAGGAAGGGCAGCAGTGTCTCTAGCAACGGCTTATTAGAAGCAGAATTCACTGACCGGAGGGAGAAAAGACAGCTCACATGGGATTTGGCGAAGCTGGAGAACGAAAAGGAGGAACGGAGGATGGCTCACGAGTTGAGGCTCAGGGAGACAGATCTCCAGATCCTACGGGTCGGGGCACACACTGTTCCTAATGGTGGCAGCGAAGAAAGAGAAATCACCAGGGAACCCAAACCCTATTTGCCAAAAGACATAGTAGCTAGTTATAGTGCGGGTGATGATATCGCCAAGTGGCTAGCGGCCTATGAGATCTCATTAAGAGTCCATGGGGTTCCAGAGAAATATTGGGGAGGGGGATTGTATAAATACATGCCTCCAGCTGGCAGGGATACATTATTGGCCCTGGAGCAGGATGAGCAGACCCACTACCCCACCATGAAAGTGGCGCTTGTGAGGAAGTTTGGACTAACACCCGAGAAGTACAGACAGAAGTTCCGGGGTAGCCACAAACTGGGCACACAGAATTGGGTGGATTTCCTGGACTATGCAAAGAAGGCACTAGAGGGTTGGATACAGGGCAGTGAGGTGAGGGACTACGAGGGGTTGTTTGATTTGATGTTGAAGGAACACCTGCTCGAAAAATGTTTCCCTGAACTGCGTCAACACCTGGTGGATAGCAAGCTGACCAATCCCCGGAAGCTTGCTGAGGAGGCGGACATTTGGGCTAGTACCCGGGTATCCACAAGGGGGACTGGAGGGGACTCTCAAAAGACCGGACAGGGCGCCCCCCAGAAGAAAGAGGGAGGGGAAAAGAAAATGGAGTTCTCTAAAGGCCCCCAAAATAGTTCCCAAGGGAAGGGAACGGGATTCACCCCTAGGGCTAACCCACCCAGAAACCCTAATCCTGGCCAGAGTCAGCAGCCAAGGGTTGTCCATTGCTACGAGTGCGGTGGTGTCGGACACTATAAGGGAGATGTGAAGTGCCCGAAAAGACCACCCCCTCCCATCGGAGGAAAGGCCCCCGGAGTAGCTAGTGTAGTGCTCGGGGAGGAGATGCCCTTAGATAAGGGAAGGGAGTGGGCGGGTGTCACTTTAGTGTCCCTGGGAGAACGGGAGATGGTTCCTAAGATCCAGGTGCCCGCAAATACCACAAAGTATGGGCAGTGGGTCACCATCAACGGCCAAAGAGGGGAGGCTCTGAGAGACACAGGAGTCAGTATGACTATGGTACGTAGCCAACTGGTGTCTCCAGAGCAGGTGATTCCCCATGTACTCCACCCTGCCGCGATGGCTGACGGCAGAATGGGTCACTATCCGGTGGCCGAGGTTCCCTTTGAATGGGAAGGGGTTGCAGGTTTACTTCGAGTTGCCGTAATCCCTGCCGTGCCAGTCAATTGTCTGCTGGGGAATGACATGGAGCATAATGCTTGGAAGGAGGTGGAATACCGGACTCATGCTGAGATGCTGGGTACACCTGACTGGGCCTGTGTCAGCACAAGGTCTGCGACTACCCGGAGGGGGAGTTCGTTTAGGCGGGAGCCTGGAACAAAGGCACCGCCGGCTGCCGACCAAGGGAAGAACCGAGGACAGGAGGAGCCTGCCTCGGCATCCGCGCCCCGTGTGACGGATAGGCCACCAGAGGTGGTGGACCAGGAGTCCGCGGAGGGGGATGTTACCGAACTGGAGAACCTACCCATCCCGGCCGAGTGGCACGTGGAGGGAGGGCCGACCAGGGAGGAATTCTGCAAGGGCCAGAAGGAGTGTCCTACCCTTGAGGGACTGAGGCGACAGGCCGAAGCCCAGGCAGCAGGGAACGTTGAGGGGAACTACCACATTTACTGGGAGGATGGCCTCCTCTACAGTGAACCCAAGGCACCCATGCATGGATCGTCACGGGCCTTGGTTGTCCCTCAACGTTACCGAGCCTTTCTCTTGGGATTGGCTCATGAGATCCCCTTGGCAGGACACCTGGGGCAAGACAAGACATTTGCCCGGCTTGTCCCACACTTTTATTGGCCTCAGATGAAAGTGTCGTCCGACACCTACTGCCGGACGTGTGTGTCTTGTCAGGCCAGTGGGAAAACAGGGTTGAAGCTGAAAGCTCCCCTGGAACCACTTCCTGTCGTTAGCACCCCCTTTGAAAGGGTGGGCATCGACATTGTGGGTCCATTAGATCCGCCTACTACAGCTGGTCACAGGTTTATCCTGGTTTTGGTGGATCATGCCACACGGTACCCAGAGGCTATACCTCTGAGGACCATTACTGCACCTGTTGTGGCTAGGGCCCTGATGGGAATCTTTACCCGAGTGGGTTTTCCCAAGGAAGTTGTGTCCGACAGGGGGACCAACTTCATGTCAGCGTACATGCGGGCCATGTGGAAGGAGTGTGGAGTGACATACCGGTTCACCACTCCTTACCACCCCCAGACCAATGGTCTGGTGGAGAGGTTCAATAAGACCTTGAAAGGCATGATCAGAAGTCTGCCTGAAAGCCTGCGGAGGAAATGGGACGTCCTCCTACCCTGTCTATTGTTTTCTTACAGGGAAGTGCCACAGAAGGGAGTGGGCTTCAGCCCCTTTGAGCTTTTGTATGGGCACCCTGTGCGTGGACCTCTCAGCCTGGTGAGAGACGGATGGGAAAGAACTCCCAGAAAGCTTCCCCAGGACGTGGTGAGCTACATGCTGGCCTTCCGGAGCCAAATGGCTAAGTTGTGGAAGCAAGCTTCTGACAACTTGGAAGCCAGCCAAGCAGTGATGAAGGCGTGGTATGACCACAATGCTCACCCGGTGGAGTTGGAGCCTGGCCAGAAGGTGTGGGTGATCGAACCAGGAGAGCTTAGCGCCCTCCAGGATCGCTGGTCAGGACCCTTTAAGGTGTTGGAGAAGAAGGGTAAGGCTACCTACTTGGTGGATCTGAAGACCCCTCGCCAGCCCCTACGAGTGCTGCACGCCAACCGCCTCAAACCCTACCATGAGAGGCCCGAAGTCATATTGTTAATGGTGACTGATGGAGCAGAGGACGTGGAAAGCGACCCTCTCCCCGACTTATTTGCGTCTCAAGAGAAGGATGGGTTGGTGGAGGGAGTGATTCTCTCCCCGTCCCTAACTCCTGAACAGCAGGAGGACTGCCGCCAGGTCCTGGGGCAGTACTCTTCGTTGTTCTCCCTTGTTCCGGGTAGGACTCACCTGTGCGTCCATGACGTGGACACAGGAGACAGCCCACCTGTGAAGTCAAAGATCTACCGGATGACAGACAAGGTGAAGGCCAGCATTCACAGTGAAGTCACTAAGATGCTGGAGCTAGGAGTGATTGAACCTTCCAGCAGCCCCTGGTCCAGTCCGGTGGTACTAGTACCAAAAGCTGCACCACCGGGTGCCCAACCGGAACTGAGGTTCTGTGTGGACTACCGGGGACTGAATTCAGTAACCAAGACTGATGCTCATCCGATCCCGAGGGCGGATGAACTGATTGACCGGCTGGGAGCTACCCAATATTTGAGTACCTTTGACCTTACATCCGGGTACTGGCAGATCTCTCTGACTGATGGAGCTAAGGAAAGGTCAGCCTTCTCCACGCCCAAGGGCCACTACCAGTTCTGCGTGATGCCCTTTGGGCTCAAGAACGCCCCTGCCACGTTTCAGCGTCTGGTGAACCAGATCCTCGCCGGAATTGAGAGTTTCTCTGCTGCTTATCTGGACGACATTGCCGTCTTCAGTAACAGCTGGGAGGATCACTTGCGTCACCTGCAAACTGTTCTCCAGGCCCTGAAACAAGCTGGGTTAACGATCAAGGCCAGTAAATGCCAGATCGGGCAGGGGTCGGTAGTGTACCTTGGACACTTGGTGGGTAGGGGAGCGGTGCAACCCCTCCAGGCAAAAATCGAGGCAATCATGGCCTGGGAACCCCCCAAGACTCAGACTGAGGTACGAGCTTTTCTGGGCCTCACCGGATATTACCGCCGCTTCGTGAAGGGGTATGGGACCATTGTGGCCCCCCTCACGGAGCTTACGTCCAAGAAACAACCTCGACGGGTAGTCTGGACGGAGGCTTGCCAGCAGGCCTTTGTGAAACTGAAGCAAGCCATGTGTGAGGCCCCGGTCTTAAGGGCCCCAAATTTTTCCAAGGAGTTCATTGTCCAGACAGATGCATCGGAACATGGCATTGGGGCAGTGTTATCGCAACTCAATGAAGAGGGTCTGGATCAACCCGTGGTCTTCCTATCCCGGAGACTACTTCCCAGGGAACAGAAGTGGAGTGCAATAGAGCGTGAAGCCTTTGCAGTGGTATGGGCTCTGAAGAAGTTGCGGCCATACCTGTTTGGCTCGCACTTCCTAGTTCAGACCGACCACAGACCCCTTCGTTGGCTGATGCAGATGAAGGGGGAGAATCCCAAGTTGCTAAGGTGGTCTATCTCCCTACAGGGAATGGACTTTCAGGTGGAACATCGGCCTGGAGTGGACCACGCCAATGCAGACGGTCTCTCAAGGTATTTCCGCCTTAGTGATGAGAACTCCCAAGGGGTTGGGTAGCTCTCCCCACTTTCAGCTGGGGGGGGACGCGTGTTAGACCTGTCAGCCCTTTGGGTGGTCCCTCCTCATCATTATTTATTTTGTCCCACTTTTGCCTCAAACCCTGTTAGAATTTTTCCTTTTTGGGAACCACCAGACTTTTTAGTGTTGATGCAGGGTCAGGGAGCCATTTTCCCTACCCCTGGAACTTCTGTCTGAGGGCCTGAGACACAAAATGGTGGCCACCCATTGTCACCTGTGACATCATCAGAACCCACTGGAGATTTCTAGAACCTTCCGTAACATTCTGGAACCCTGTGACAGAGGGAGGCAGTTTAGAATGTTGGGAGGCCATCTCAGAGTGGCAGTTGGCATCTGACTAGAGAGGAGAGAGGACCAGTTCAGAAGGAGGTCGGAGTAAGGCAGCAGGGGTGGAAACCAGTGCTTGGAGTGGGGTCCAGAAACCCACCCTTGATGCTAGTCCCTACTGACCAAGCCCAGCCTAGAGCCCTGTGTGGGACCAAGACCAGAAAAACCATCTTAAGGACCTAAATATTGTGAAGAGGCCTTAAAGAAGAAGACCAGCAAGCTCCTGACCTGTTTAGCGGTGTCCTCCTGGAGTCCGGACGTCGAGAAGCCTGGAGACCTGAGGCCTGAGGTGGAGAAGCGGCGCTGACAGAAAGCAGACGTCGTACCCGGAGCCGTCAGAGGTCGAGAGAGGGCGCCGACGGAGGTCGTGGAGAGGCACCGGAGGTCGAGTAAGGAGTCACCTGAGGTCGAGGTGAAGCACGCCGGAGGTCGGGAGTGGAGATCGCACTCCGGAGTCGCCGGAGATCGAGGTGAAGCGCGCCGGAGGTCGGGAGTGGAGATCGCACTCCGGAGACGCCGGAATCTGAGGTGAAGCGCGCCGGAGGTCGGGAGTGGAGGTCGCACTCCGGAGACACCCGGAAGCGGGGAGACCGTGACCCTGCGACGCTGGAAGGCGACATCGAGCCGGAGCAGCCCAGCGACATCGAGTCGAAGCCGCCCAGCGACACCGAGCCGAGGCCGCCCAGCGACATCGATCCGGAACCGCCAGCGACACCGATCCGAAGCCGCCCAACGACACCGAACCGGAGCCGCCCCGCGACATCGAGCCGGAGCCGCCTCACGACATCGACACGGCGCCGAGCGGAGCCGATCATCGTGAAAAGGGCAGTAAGTGGTAGAAAGGGCATCTGAGGCCCTGTGGAGCCCTAAAAGACCATTCTAGGGGCTAGAGGGGTGTTAGAACCAGCCTGGCAGTGCCAGGGGTGAACTGAGACTGGTACAGTGACCTCTGTGAGGGGTTGTGTATTTTGGGAGAACCAGATCCTTAGGTTACCCTTATTCTACCTCAGTTCAGGCCCAGCCTTGACCAATCTAGGTGGGACACCCCCCCATGTCATCCCAATGACCACAAGCTGTACTTGGGCATAGTAAAACCAAACTACCTCAGGAAAGTGATGTGAACTGTAATTGTCATTAATCGTGTTATTTAAGTTATTGAGGGTGCTTTATTTATTGACTGTATTTATTGTCTGACTGTATTTATTCCTGCATTGTATTTATTGTCTGACAGTATTTATTAGCCATTTGTATTTATTGCACCCCTATTTATTCCTTGCTTATTTATGACCTGATCCTATTTATTGAAACCCCACTGTGGTATTATTTATTTGACCTGCCCTTTTAAAGGAGAATCTTATGGTACTGTATTTATTTTATGAACCCTGCAACTAAGAGAAAATAAGATAAAGACAAACTACTTTCTTTCATAATTTTTACGGTGTAGTGTCGTTTTTGGAACGGAGGAACGCATGGTTATTGTGAGGGTGTGACGTACGCTTAACACGGTGCCTGACCACCAACAGCTCGAGCCAAGCTACCATTGTGCTGGGAACCTGGTGACTGCTAACCCGGTTGCCCGGTTTCCAACACCACCTCTAGCCTAACTACTCATCACACCTCCCATTTGCATGACTATCACTAATTATTACACCTAACTCCTTTTAACCAACCCTACCACAAATAAAATGGAGAAAATACATGGAACAGTTTCATGAGAGCACAGGATGAATCAGTCAGTCAGTCATCTGATAACCAACAATAATAACCACTGGATTAACCACCACTGACCTTGGGTTCCAGAGTAGCGTGGCACTCGTCCCAACACCCTTCAATGCCCCGTCAGTGGTAGTAAGCAATATATAAAATGCAATTACAATACAATAATACAAATGGGTAATAATGACACAAAAAGTAAAAGCTTTTTTTAAGTGGGATAGAACGTTGTTTCTTTGTTGTTTCTTTTTTTTCTTTTTATAATATGTTGATGCATTATCCTGCCAAAATGCAGAAAGGATTGTCTGAGAAGATCTGTAATAGAAGACTGACAATTGCTCCTTTATTAAACTGACTATTATTTTTTTTCTCAGAGTTTTATATAGTGCGAAATGGCCCCGAAGGTATCAGAGCGCTTCACATGAGCACCAGTTGCGTTACCGATGGACACATTCATTTTCATTCAGGGAGACTGGGTGATTTGCCCAGAATCACACGATATTGAGCGTCCCTGACGAGAATCCCACCTGATTCCCCAGCTTCGAGGTCGACCGCTCTAGCTGTTAGGCCACATCCTCTCCATGCAGACAACAAGTAAAGGAGAAGTAAGAGACGTTCATTGAACAAGCAGAGGGCAAAGTTAGTTGCACAGGCCCTGGCACGTTAATGTAGCAAGGTGGGATTTGCAGCCAGTACAACAATTCTGCACAAGAGATATATCTAAAAGATTCCCTGATAACCTCTGAATTCTACGCTCCAAAAAACTTCTCTGAGATTCCTTGAGATCAATATTTGTTCGCTTCGCTGAACTCCTCCTTCAGAGGTCATATGTAGGTATTGACTTGGTAGCCAAAACCCTCTTCATTAATGGCCTCTAACCAGAGCCTGAAAGGGCTATAGGTACAGTCGTCAGGCAGAGGAGCCATATGAGAGGATGCTGCGGCCTTCTCCACCTTAGAAAATCCATGTTATCTGCTTGGGGAGCCTTAAAAACGTCATTAGCAGAAGGCAGCCAGGTGTTGTGAGCTGAACAATGACTTCTGAAGCATGTGATGATCTGCAGATCACAACTTTGTATGCTGCAAAGACCAAATAATCCCTCCAACCTTTGGAAATTGGTAAATTGAGTATCATTACATTGGATAACGGTAACACCCTTTTGTTTGCAGAGCTGAAAAAAAAACAGCGTGGTATGAAGCGCTATATAAAATAGAAGTTAATTTTCAGGCTACAACTGGCTGCTTTCTTGTCCCCCTACAAGACTCTGTGGTTATATACCTTCTGAGTAACAATATATTATTTCTCTTTACAAAAGCAATGAGGAGCAGATTGGTTCAGCAGAAGGGGACACAGAAACACGAGAGAAAGAAGGCAGCTCTGATACAGACAGGAAGGTTCAAATCCTACAACAAAGTGCAGCCAAGGCGGCCACCAGTTGCACACAATGTTACTGCTAAAGAATTCTGTGCAAGGCGGTTTTAATTGCTCCAATACACAAAGGATGCATTATTGCACTGCAACGAATATTCACTCAGGTATGTGTTATACCTTCCAGTCCAGAGTTATGAATGATTTTTTAAAAATTATTATGTTTCTTATTACTGCAGCTACAAAATATTTATTTTCGGACTTTTATTTAGTGTTGATAACCATATACAACCAATTCGGACCACTATGCACTTTACATGCTCGATGCCTCTATTTTGTATACCTCCGAGTGAGGTGTAAGGTGTCCTGTGCAGGATTAGTAAAATAAAGGGAATATGTTTTTAAGATGTATTTGGTGCTGCAAAGTCCCAGAGGAAAACTGTACCGAAATCCTTGTAAGTTAGTTGGAAGCTAGTGTGTAGCCTATATTCAGTGGGTCTTGGGCAGTTGACACCAAAGTTCATCCAAGCAGCTCTCCGAGGCTAGCCAATCCAAGGGGTCCACCATCTACCCTGCCGCTTTAATAAGATGCACTTACAAAAGTGCAAGTTTATGACCTTACATGGGTGCAGATTTCTAAATCAATTAAATTTCTAAAGGTTTCCAAAAGTACCTGGGCCCCACTATGCAATAATTAGTTTACAGGCCTCTTCTGTTTGTTGGTCTGCAGATGAAATGCTCATGAATAAAACTTTTAGAAAATACTATGAAATACGGTGTGGGCCGTCGGCTGGCATGCCCTATGAAGGAAACAAAGAAAAAATAACTAATTAAAAAACAGGAGAAACGGTGGCCTAGCGGTCCAGCAAGGTGAACGCGACTTAGGCGAGCTCCTGCAGCGATCCTGTTTCGTCGGACGAACTCTACATTAGAGCCCCCTGTGGTGCTTGAGTCAAGTGGCGCCCGAGGAGTTTGCGGCAGCAATTTACAAGTATAACGGCGAGGCCTTGTGGGCGGTCCCATGGCGTAGTTCTCGACGCGGCCGTGAGGGAAGAAGGGAGCGGCGGCCCCGCATTGCCTGGAGGCCAGTGAAGAATTGCAGTGCTCGTGCCCAATCCCTGGTGGCTGACCGGCTATGGCGGTAGCGGCGGAGTGACGGGCAGCTCCGCATCTGGGACCTGGTGAGTGCTCCCGCTCGACGCTGCAACAGGCTCAACCAATCGATATTGTGAGAAGGAAGACTGGCAGGCGGCTTGCAGAGTCCCGGTGATCTGAGCTAGAGGTCTGGCTGGGAGGCGGCTGAACTGCTATGCTAGAAGACAGGCGTCAGATTGTCATCATGACGAAGGACAAACTGGTGGTGGGATCCACCAAGCAAAGCACGTTGGACTGCTTTATGGGGCCCGGGGTCCCCTCTACAGACCAAGGAGGGGCTCAAGGGGGTATCCTAGACAATGCCGTGCCCATGGCGGCCATCACGCAGTCCTGGGCCGTTCTGGAGGCAAAAATAGGAGAGGTGGGCTCTGACGTTATGCTCCTGTGGCAAAATCTCCGGAATGCAGTAGAGCGCATTACGGAGGCTGAAACCAGTCTCTCCACAGTGGAAGATTCTGTCACCACACTGCAGAAACGGGTCACATCGCTGGAGTCGATCACTAGAAGCCTGGCCTCGAGGGTAGAGGAGGCGGAGGGCAGGGCAGGATGGAACAACCTCCGCTTCAATCTATGCCGCACGGGTCCCCACGCACAAAGTACCCGCTGTAAACTTTTAATCTGTGCCTGGTAGGGAAGGAACTTCTCCTAACTAATACCTGTTGCCGCGATTTATGCTGCACTGGTCTCCAAGCGCCTGACGCTTACCTCTCACCGCCGCAGCCGAGTTGGGGCTACTGTCAGGTGGGGGGTCGCCATATTGGACGAGGACTGGGTCGGCAGACTAGTGCTCGCCCCTCCCGCCAATCCCCAGTACAAATGGCCACACCCCTCAGGAAGCGCAGCGGGCGCGCCGTCAGCGCACCAGACCGGGCCCAGGACTCCTGCACCCTCCACTCCAGCACCAATTAGCTACTCGCAAAAGACCCTCCTCCAGCTCAGGAACCCCACTTCGGACTCCTGCACCCTCCACTCCAGCACCAATTAGCTACTCGCAAAAGACCCTCCTCCAGCTCAGGAACCCCACTTCGGATCCATGCTTCCACTCGCTCTCCCCAGCAGACCAACAAACAAGCTGCCATCGTTGCCCTTACAGCCTGGAACCCCACACCCCCCCCCAAAAAGCTCTGGGCTAAGATGGCCCTACTTAACTGTAGATCCCTCCCCAAACATAGCGCAGAAATCGACCTACTCCTGCTAGAGACAGACCTCGAGGTTCTGTTCCTCACAGAGACTTGGATTAATACAACATCGGACCCTGACATAGTCCAAACACTGCCACCGGGGTATCTAATCAAACACCATGATAGACCATCCGGGATAGGGGGGGGGAGTCGCCATCATCTTTAAAACGCATCTGTCCTGCCATTTTAAAGACAGCCCGATCCAGGATTGCGAAAACATCAACTTTTCGATCCACCTCTCCCCGCTTAAAACACTCTCAGGCATCCTTGTCTACCGGCCGCCGGGACCGCTGGGTCAGTTCGTTAACTCCCTAGTGGAAACTATCACGTCCCTAGCCTGTCTCTCCCCCAACTGCACGGTTCTAGGAGATCTCAACATCCACTTTGACGACCCGTCAGACAAATTAGCGGTAGACCTTAAGGAAGACTTAACTTCCCTTAACCTTGCTTTGAAAAACCAACATCCTACCCACATCAAGGGCCACCTCCTGGACCCCATTTTCACGAATGTTCCCGAACTGACCGCAACCGAGCCCCTCCCTATCCCCTGGTCAGATCATCACCTGATCCCCTTCAAGTATCCGATCTCCACGGAAGCCCCAACCAGATCCCCCACCCAGGCTCCATCCCGCCCTTGGTCAAAACTAGATATAGAAGTCTGGACCGGCAAATTATCAGCCTCCACTCCTATTCTCGATCCAGACCCAACTTTGGCGGACCACCAATTCCGTTCCTGGATTGTTAAATCCCTCGATTCAGTTCTTCCCAATAAATCGCTCCCCAGTAAGAAAGAAACATTTAAATCTCCCTGGTTTACACCTGAGCTGCGCGAACTAAGAAAGAGCTGTAAAAAACTCGAACGCCTCTGGAGAAAAGACTGGGAAACAAAGAGTAAAGGAGAATACAAATCAGCGATGAAGCATTATAAAACTTGCTTAAAAAATACCCAAACCACCTATTACGAAGGTAAAATACGAGCTGCAGCCAACTCCTCCAAAGAAACATACCGGATCATCCGTTCTTTAATGAAAGCACCAGATCCTCTGCCCACTACCGATCCCTCAGGCTCCAGATGTAACCAATTAGCTGAGTTTTTCTTCTCCAAAATCACCAATATTTTAAAAACACTCCCCTCCCAGACCACCCTTCTAGACCCGTTACACCCTCCCACTCGCCCTGACGTCCCTCACCTTGACGCTTTTTCTCCAGTAGACATTACTTACTACCCTAAACTCAGTAAAAAGCGGAGCCCCTACAGATCCAGCCCCCATGAATAAACTAAAATTGGTTGCCCCCACGATATCTCCCCTACTCACCAAACTTATTAACGCCTCCCTTACCCAAGGTATTGTTCCTACTAACTGGAAAAGAGCCATAGTCCGTGCCCTCTTGAAGAAACCCCACCTCGACCCCTCTGACCTGGCGAATTTTAGGCCAATCTCTCTCCTTCCAGGCATTAGCAAGGTGGCTGAAAAAATTGTTAACCAGCAACTCTCCACCTTTCTAGAGTCCAACAATCTCCTCCGTCACTCCCAGACAGGGTTCAGACCAGGGCAGGGCACCGACACCGCCCTTCTAGCCGTGATCGAAGAAGCTAGAACCATCTTGGATACAGGAGGATCAGTGGCAGTGATCCTCCTGGACTTAAGTGCTGCCTTCGATACGGTGGACCACACCATCCTTGTCCACCGTCTCTGCAGGGCAGGAGTCACCGGCACCGCACTGGCCTGGCTCAAATCCTTTTTGGTACACAGGACCTTCGAGGTGGCTGACGGACATGTACACTCCTGAGCACTCCCCCTCCAGTGTGGGGTCCCCCAGGGCTCCTCCCTGAGCCCCACACTTTTCAACGTGTATATGTCCCCCCTTGAAGACATCGTGTCACCTTTTGGAATAAAGGTAGTCATGTACGCCGACGACACACAACTAGTCGTCGCCCTAAATCAGTCTGCCCACTGCATGGAGATCCTGGCCTCCTGCCTTCAGAACATATCCAAATGGATGTGTGACTCTCGCCTCAAATTAAACGGAGAGAAGTCAGAGATCTTACTACTTGGTGATCCACGCAAACTCCCCATTTCTCTCTCTTGGCCGCCCTGTATGGGGACCCCCCCCACCCCAAAAAAGGAAATCAAGAGCTTAGGCATTTGGCTGGACCAAGACCTTAACTTCAAAGTCCAAGCAAGGAAAACCGCCGGCACCTGTTTCGGCCTTATGCGGACAGCGAGGAAAATCCTCCCCTTAATCCCCTCTCAGTCCAGAAAGCTCCTAATCCAAGGCCTGATCATCTCAAAACTGGACTACGGAAACGCCCTGTACCTAGGTGCCCCAACCTCAGTCATCAACAGACTGCAGCACGTACAGAATGCAGCCGCCAGGCTCCTCACTGGGACAAAACCCAGATGCTCTGCGAAACCTGCCCTTAAATCACTACACTGGCTCCCAATCCAGGAACAAATTGTCTTCAAAACCCTCTGTATCACGCACAAAATATTCCACGGTAGAGGCCCACCCATACTGAGACCTCTCATCAAACCCCATCAATCCACTAGGCAGTTGAGGTCAAATACCCTTTCCCTGGCCAGCGTCCCTAGAATAAGAAGAGCACGCTCAGGAGGCCGTCTCTTCGCATTCAACGCCCCTAAGCTATGGAACGCCCTTCCCCTCCCCATTCATATGGAAACTGACCTGCTGTCCTTCCGTAGGCGATTGAAAACCTGGTTATTCCCTTAAACAACTTCTCTTCTGTATCTTGACATTCTGGCCATTCCCCCCCTCAACCCCCCTCCTGGATCTGGCAGGTCGAGTATTAGCGCTGGGATGACCCCGGGTAGCTACGCGCTCTATAAATCCGATTCAAATTCAAATTTGTGGGTTTCCCCAAAGGATGTGAAGGGCGGCGGCATGGAACAGTTCCTTACTCGGTGGTTGGTGAGCTGGCTCCCTTCTGAGTCGTTGTCCGGATGTTTTGCTATCGAAAAAGCACATAGGGCCTTGATGCAGAAACTGCCCCCGGGTGCCTGACCAAGACCAGTCATTGCTAACATTCTGAATTATCACGACCGAGATGTGATTTTAAAACAGGGTCGAATCAAGAAACCTCTGCAATACGATAACACTCGTATCCTTATATTTCTGGACTATACCAGACTAGTCCAGCGGAAAAGACAATCCTTCATGGCAGCTAAGGCACGTCTCCGTGAGCTAAAACTTCCTTATACATTGCTGTATCCAGCCAAACTAAGGGTAGTATATCAGTCCCATACTCTATTCTTTGAATCGCAAGAGGTGGTATTCAACTGGACTGATGAGACTGTGAAGCTTAGGCACCGCACGCCACCCAGGCTGGAATCTGATTCGTCGTCCAGTGAGGTCGTCTGCAAGCCACCCAAGCTCAAGGTTTCCAGGAGGTCGAGATCGAGGCACTGCTCCAAATCCTGCAGTGATCCTGGTAGATCTGCATCTGTGTCCCGGCAGGGGTCTGCGGCATCGTAACAGCCCCGTGATGTCCTAGGATGGGGGACTGCTGCCTTCTTATGCCTGGACCGACAAAACGTGAGCAGGGGCTAGTACCACTGTTCGAATTTTAACAGTTACAGGGAACACCCATTGACTATGGGCAGGTTATTGGGGATCCATTGGAGGGGGAGGGCGGGGGGGCCCGTTGGGGTCCGCAAGCCACCTCCGCCGCGACAGATACTTCAGCTGTTTTGAGGTATGGGGAGTTTGGGCGGTGTTGGAGAATATTTGTTTTATGTTTGCACTATGTTTTTGGTGGAGAGTGGGCAGGGTTTCAAGTACATACTCCAATTCAGCATGGCTTGCAAAGCAGCGCATGCGGTGCCCAGGTGCAACTTAAAAAGGTTGACAAGAATAAAGGGGTTGTGAAAGAAAAGATTTAAAAAAATTGAAAGGATGGAAAAGTAAAAATGAAGGGATGGAAGGGTGAAAGGAAGGAAGAGTGAAAGGTCTGATGGACAAATGAAAGGATTGACAGGTGTAATGGTGAATGGAAGAAAATCTGGACTGATCCAGAAGTGTGAATGAATGGATGGGTGAAAAGATAGATCATGAATATTTTGATGTGTTGATGGGTGAAAGGATGGAAGTATACAAGAAAGAATGGATGAAAAAAAGCATGGTTGGATGGGGCACTGGGAGGGTGGATGGAAAGGTGAATGGGTGGACAGATGGAATATTAGATTGCAGGGTGAGTGGATGGAGAGATGGTGGGAACAAGGGTGAAATGAACTCCTAAGGAGGGTCGGGTTTGCTCTCTCCACATACATAGTGTGATTAGTTTCAAATAACTGGTTTTAAAAACATTTGTCTACTCCATAGGGTACATCAACCGGTTGTTTCATTTCCACAAGGATTGCTTAAGAAACAGAAGTACAGGGTCGGCAGGATTCTTTAAGGAGGAGTTCAACAACCGGTTGTTTAGACTACAATGAGGTGGAACTTACCAGATGACGGAGGGAGAAAAATAAGATCTACAAAATGTCTTTAACACTCAAGGACAGATTGTATATGTCTTGCACAAGAAAGTCTCCACTCTGCAGCGGTCCTCAACAGTGTCGAATAAGAAAATGTCCATTATAACAAACAAGATGTTTTAGAAAAGCTCAAAATGTTATGTTAAAAGGACTAATTTAGCGCATTGCTGCCCCAGTAATGGGGTTTTCCAGCACTAGACCAAGAGCACATGGTACAGGTACAATACTCTCCCCGAAGGAAGAGAACTAAAAATGGAAAAGCTAAATAGAAAAGAGCCATATCTTAAATGATTTCCTGAAGCTGAGATGGTTATGAGATTTCCTGAGGTATAGAGGCAATTTGTACCAGAGGACTGGAGCCATAGCTCGGAAGGAGCGTCCTCCTGCATTTACACTCTTGATCCGAGGGACAATGGTTACGTTGAAGCCAGCCGAGCGGAAGGGGCATGGATGGCAAATATGATGATTGAAGCTCGGCAAGGATAGGAGCACCTTGGGAGTGAAGAATCTTATGGGCAAAGCACAGTGCTTTGAAATAAACACATTTATTCACAGGAAGCCAATGGAGCTTTCAGAGGTGCCCAGAGGTGGAACAATATTTTGTAAGGGAGAAGAGCAACCTTGCTGCAGCATTTTGGTCAATCTACAGTCTTTTTGTAACTGATTTCTTAGCACCTAGGTACAGGACATTACAATAGTCCAGGCGAGAGAAAGTGACAACCATACTCCTAAATTCTTAATGACCATTTCAGGCTTGGTTGGGGGTCCAAGGCTGACCAGCCCCCAGTGGTCTCCTCAGGTCTGGGTTTATTTTCCTAACAGAAGGATTTCAGTTGTATTAGCATTCAGTTTTTAACAGTTGTTATTCACCCACTAAGCAACAGTAAGCATCCCTTTCTTAAATCTTGCCATGTCTTGAGTTGCATTAGCCGAGAGTGAGAGAATAAGCTGGGTATCGTTGCATAGGATACAAGGGAGAGCCCAAAAGATTTCACCTCCTGCACTAGAGATCCAGTCCTTCTCAGCAATGCAGGGGAACAGCAGGCAGCAGGGCAGCTCAGCAAGACAAGAGTCCAGCAAAGTAGCAGTCCCGCAGAGTGTCAGTCCTTTCAGCAGCACTGGAAGTCTTCACAGGTCAAGAACTGCATTAAAGTCATGGTGTCAGAGGTACAGTACTTATATCCAGTTGTGTCTTTGAAGTGGGGGAGACTTCAAAGAAGGCTTTGAAGGGCACAGAGGTCCTCCCTTCCTGCCCTGGCTCCAGACTCACTACAGGGGGGTATGCAGCTCTTTGTGTGAGGGCAGGACAGAGCCCAGTCAGCTGTAAGTTTGGGGCTATGCCCAGGTCCCCAATACCATCTCCCAGGATGGCCCATCAAGACAAACCTAAGCTCCATTTGTTTGTGGCTTTCTAGAGGGAATGCACAAAACCCAGCTCTCACCCAACCCAGGCTCAACTGAAACAGGTACCAGCCACCAAATGGCTAAAGTAAGTTAATGCCAACTTTCTAAAAGTTGCATTTTCAGAACTGCAACTTAAAATCCGACTTCCCCATAAGTTGTGACTTTAAATTGTGAGTCCAGGGACACCAAACTTGAAAAGTCTACCACTTCACAAGTGGGAATTACACTTAAAAGATAAAGACGTAATAAGGTAATCCCAATGTTATCCTATTGCAGAGATAGGTCTTGCAATAGGACATGTAAACCTTAAAGGTACATGTCCTGCCTTTTAAATACATTGCACCCTGCGGGATATAAAGTGCCTACTTTAGGGGTGATTTATATGTATAAAAAGGGAAGGTTTGGGCCTGGCAAGAGGTTTATCATGCCAGGTCGAAGTGGCAGTGTAAGTGCACACACAGGCTCTGCAATGGCAGGCCTAAGACATAGTTAGAGGGCAACTTAAGTGGGTGGCTTAAGCAGTGCTGCAGGCCCCCTAGTAGAATTTAATTTACAGGCCCTGGGCACATGTAATGCACTTTACTAAGGACTTATAAGTAAATTAGATATGCCAATTGAGTGCAAGCTTACATTACCATGTTTAGAGGAGGGAGAACTGGACTTTAGCGCCGGTTAGCAGTGGTAAAGTGCTCAGAGTTCTAAGGCCATCAAAAACAAAGTCAGCAAAAAGTAGGAGGAAGAAGGCAAAAAGTTTGGGGATGACCATTCAGAGAGGGTCATTTTCCAACACTGTTCTATCCTTTTTCCTTGTCACTCACTATATCAGAAAATTATTTAATACATCGATTAACAACTGTAGAGCATAGTCAACCGTGCAATTATATATTTTTTTAGAATCTTCACACAAACAACAATTGCACCCCCAGGGTGCTGCATGGTTGCTCAATTACTAAAATAGAAAATAACAGTCTTCAATGTGGGTATTGGGGCACATAATGTAAAGTAGATCTCGGCTCCACCATCAGCTCCCTGCAGTCCCCTCCTTCCTCATCCAATAACTAAAGTCACTTCTGTCCAACAATGGAGTTCATTTAATGGAATAGAAACATTTATTGGGTCTCAGGCAGCCCAGTTCCCTCTCCGAACTCTCCCGCCATTGACTACATATCTCTACATGTTTTTGGGAACATCTGCGTGCCCGGAAGATAGGTTCTTCCACCTGTATGCACCACTCCATGTTGGAGCTCCACTCCATTGTCGGGAAACCTTTGCTGCCCCATCGTCAGAGTATGTCTCACCTCGCCACTGCAATGGGCTGTGTTGCCCAGGGCCAGTGTAAATCTGTTAAGGGTCACCTCCCCACAGATCCCTAGGGATATCAAGAGAGAGGTGAACTTCAGGTGGTCCCACTACATGGGAAAGTCATCTCTGTATGCCTGACCAAAATCCTTGTAGTTGTGGGAATTTCCAAATGGTACACATGAGGGTACCCCGTTAGCCACACCCTCTTCTGCAATGGTCTGAGTCAATGGCTCCCATTGCATATAATTGTGTTTGTGTGTAGTTGTCGAAATTTAGCAGCTTTATGCGGACTAGCCGGAAGACCAGCTGGATGGCAACCTTCCCGGGGTACTGACATGCAGCCCCCAATTAGTCGTCCTCCCAGATCTGCTTCCCATTTCTCCCTCAGCATATGCTGGGTGGGTTGACAGTGTGCCAGGAGTGTGGCGTAAACCTGCAATATTGCATGTCTGTGTAGTGGGGAGGCCAACACCCTATATTCCAAGATGTTCTCATCCTCTAGCTCTTGGACACTGTCGATCTGGCAGTGAAGGATCACCCGTACTTGTATAAAATGTAAAAATTGTCCCCTAGATAAGTCATACTGTCCCTGTAGTTCCTCAAAGGTCAGCCATCCCGCTCCCCTTTCAGGTCCTCAAGCTTTGAGATACCCAGCATATCTCACTCCACCCTGCACAACTCCACTGGAGCTCTGGACTCCCCCAATGGTGTCTCCGGAGTTAGCTTGTCCGTCCAGGCCATCCTCCACAGCGCTCGCTTCAGGTCAGAACCACCACTGCAGTGGCCTCTGGAAGGTATGCAAGCCTAGTTAGCCCATATATGAACCCTCGCGGGTCCATTGTTTGTCGGTATGCCCGCAGAAAAGGCTCTTCCTGGTCCGCAAAGGACCAGTAGTTGACCACCAAAAGCTGGGCTGCCCA